>NC_045444.1:116166317-116200659 GCF_002776525.5 Piliocolobus tephrosceles
GCTTCTTCCCAGGTGTCTCATTAGGAGTTTACACCAAGAGGCAAGCAGCCCTGCATAAGAACCCATGAAGGAAGCAGGTGTACAGGTGAGCTCTAACAGGAAATAAAGACTCCCTTTTCTGGGAAAGAAGACCTGCCTCCAACTGAGGAAGGAGTTTTCAAGGCACGCATGTAGAAGTAGAAGAGCAGGGCTGGGCACGCTGGTTCACGCCTGTAATCCTAACACTTTGGGAGGCCAAGGCAGGGGGACTGCTTGGGACCAGGAGTTCAAGATCAGCAACATAGAGGCCTGGGCAACCTAGAAGGACCACTGTCTCTACAAAAATAAAAAATAAATTAGCCAAGTATGATGGCATGTGCCTGTAGTCCCAGCTACTCGGGAGACTGAGATGGGAGGATCGCTTGAGCCCGGGAGTTTAAGGTTGCAGTAAGCTGTGATTGCACCACTGCCACTGCACTCCAGCCTGGGTGACAGAGCAAGGCTCTGTCTCTAAAAGAAAACAATAAAAGAAAAACAGTGGAAGGGCAAAGTGAGGCAAGGAGATCAACTGAATGGCCTCTGTCAACAGCCTTGTACCCTGCTGGTCTGTTTCCTGGACAACATTTGCTAGTCAATCATTTTTCCAAATATACAGGAGAAGGAAGAAAACAATCAAAAGCATACTCACATACTACGAGGAAAGATCTACGTTAGGAGAAAAAGCTCTTGACTTCGCCTAAATTCCCACAGGCTCTACTTGCATTTATGTGCTCTTCTAAGCATATAAAACATCTGTAGGGTCCATTGAAAGCAAGGGAAGCAAGAAAAACCTTGCATAAAATCGACTTGTGATTTTTAAAAAGGTGTCAGCATCAGTTTTTGGCATCACACTGTTAAGTTTGAACATTATGATAACAATTTATTTTCCTTAGGAGACAAAAAGAAAGCTGACTTCCACTTTAGTCAGTATGTAGCTCCAAAATTTCCACCCTCCCACATCCTACTCTCCCTTGGTAAAATGGAAAAATAATAATAATATGGAATTTACTTCTCTCCAGCTAAAGGTGTATTTGGGGCCTCATAGAAACACAATATTAGTTCTCATTTCTTTGTTTTTCCTATTATCTCTCTCATTATGGGGCTTTTCTACAGAAATAAAAGAATTCCCTTTTGCACAACCAAAAAAACCAATGGCCAATTTTAAAGAGTAAAAGTGAAGATAGAGGGTCACAAAAACTCCTGGTCAGGAGAAATAAGGCTGTTCTCAAGGGGAAAGGAGCTAAAAATACAATATGGAGAGTAAAGCATAAGGGAAATTTGCATTTTGCTGAATATTAGTCCAAGTCTTTCTGCCCAAGCCTGGATGAAGAACATTGTTTGAAATCAGACCATTACACCATCAAGAACTTCTAAGAAATAATCTATTATCCAATAATGCCATTAAAATTAACTTGATGATTTTAATAAAATACTAAGGAACACGTGACAATTATTAAAAGTGTGCTGAGTAGTTCTTTAAAAAAAAAAAAAAACAAAGAAGGAATCTTGATAAAATAGTTGCAGTGTTCCAGCCTCAATAATAAGTCAAGAAAAATTAAAAATATTCAAATATGATTTAGAAAATCTATGCCAACCCTTCTTAAAATAGGCATAAATTGAAGTTATATTTAATTGCACTTTTTTTTTTTTTTTTTTTTTTTGAGACAAGCTCTTGCTCTGTCACTCAGGCTGGAATGCAATGGCTGGATTTCAGCTCACTGCAACCTCCTCCTCCTGGGTTCAAGCGATTCTCCCACCTCAGCCTCCCAAGTAGCTGGGACTATAGGCATGCACTGCCATATCCAGCTAATTTTTGTATTTTTAGTAGAGATGGGGTTTTGTCATGTTGCCCAGGCTGATCTCAAACTCCTAGGCTCAAGCGATCCCCCTGCCCCAGCTTCCCAAAGTGCTTGGGATTACAAGCATGAGTCACTACACCCAGTTTTAATTGTACATTCTAAAGAGATAATAGAATCAACCTTATCGATACAAATCTTGGACAAAATAGAATTTTTCAAAAGCAAATTCTTGACTTGAATCTGCTAATTCTCAACATATTATACAGTATGGTAACAGGATAAAGCATAGACTTCTAATTAAAATTTATCAGCTTCCCCACTGATGAATTTGGCTAAGTAAGAACCAAAGATTATAAGCTTCTGAAGAGCAAGACAATGAGAATAAGCAAAGTCAAATGAAAAATGATACACAGGAAAAAGAGATTTACAACACAAAGGACAAAGGGCTAATTTAATTTCCTTCATTAACAATGAGCCATTACAAATCAGTGGGGGGGAAAAGTACAACCCAAAAGAAAATTAGACAAAAATAAGAACAGGCAATTCATTTAAAAAGTCGGCAATTCATTAAAAAATTATGAATGTCCCTCATTCATAATTCATTCATAATGAATGAGGGACATTCATAATCTTTTTAACACAAAGAAAATCAATTAAATATCATGTTTTACCTATCAGTTGACACACACAAAAAATGGGGGCTAGTACACATTCTCATATGCTATTAATAAATTTGCAAAATTCTCCAACCTTTTTGGATGGCAATTTAGCAGTATTTATTAGAATGCTTAATGTATATAAATATATGTCATTATGTGTGTGTGTGTGTGTGTGTACAGGGGTCAGTGCAACTTTTTTTTTTTTTTTTTTTTTTTTTTGAGACAGCATCTCACTCTGTCATCCAGGCAGGAGTGCAGTGGCATGATCTCGGCTCACTGCAATCTCCGCCTCCCAGGGTCAAGCGATTCTCCCACCTCAGCTTCCCAAGTAGCTGGGATTATAGGTGTGTGCCACCATGCTCAGCTAATTTTTTGCAACATTATTTAAAAACTGGAAATAATATGCTTTAGTAAGGACTGAATATGTAAATAATCACACAACGGAATACTAGTCAACCATCGAAAAGAATGGGTCTGCTTTCTGTTTTAAGATATGGTAAGATGCTCAAAATAGATTAAGGAAAACGTTGCAGAACATTATGTATAGGTTGAGTTAGTTTTTATATAAAATAGCTTGTATGCATATAAAAGAATTTACATAGGCTTCATATATGCTTATACGTACCAAGAAGAAAATGTAAAATTACACAGCAAAATGGAAACAGCGATTAGTGCAGAGGGATGAAATTGGCAGGAGAGGCAGAGGAAAGGGAAGGGAAGGTTACCAACAGGACTTTTACACATTTCCAGGGGATTATAATGCCTTAGCAGTTGGACGGTTATTCTTAAAAGGACCATGAAGATGCAAAACTATGAGCTGATTTCATGTTTGAAATGCAAGTTAGCAAAATTTTCTTTCTATAATTATTTGACAAGAATTTAAAGTGCTATTGACAAACTTTTCAGAAAAAAGCTGGGAATTGGAGCAGGAATTAAGCCTTTGGGGTAAGGTTGCCATATTTAGCTAATTAAAAATACAAGATTCCCACTTAAATTTGAATTTCAGATAAATGATGTACAATATTTGGGACACACTTATACAAAAAAGAATGTTCATTGTTTATCTGAAATTCCAATTTAACTGTGCATCTGTATTGTGCCTGGGCATCCTACCTTGGGGTACTTCGAGGTCCCAGGCTAGCTCCTGGTCTATGCCTTAGTCCATGCTCAGAAGTCCCATGTATTCAACCAGCTGCTTCTTCCTCCATTCCAGTGGTTCTTTTACAGGTAGGGAAGGTCTCAAAGAATCTTTTGAAACTTTTGAGTCATTCCCCAGGAGAATATCTACATACAAAATTTGGCATCTCAAGGTATGTGGGCCCCACATGAGTCCCACCCCACAATGGTTGGACCCACGGACTCCTCCTGCAGTCTACAGCACTGTGCGGATGGCCAGCTATGAGGAGGTGAGCATGTTGGACTTTGAGGAGTTCAACCAGACTATGAAACAGCGAAATCACATGACCATTTTGGCCTTCTTTGCCTGTTCCAAGGACATCGGAGGTAACAGATATAGCCCCAATGGCATGTGGGCCAAACCAGTTGTAGAGAGGGGCTGAGGCATGTTCGGGAAGAATGTACATTCATATGCTGCCAAGTAGGAGAAAAGCCTTATTGGAAAGATCCAAATAATGACTTCAGGAAAACTTAAAAGGAGCTGCAGTGCTTAAACATGGAACCCTGGAAAAACTGATAGAATCTAGTGTCTTCAGGCCAACGTCATGGAAATGTTCTCTAAAGATTAAGATTTGATGATGGCAATCATGCCTTGATTTCCTGCTCTGTTCTGGTAAACTGGATATTTGTTTGAATTCATGTTAGCAATAAATAAATAAATGACGATGGGCTGGGCACAGTGGCTCATGCCTGTAATCCCAGCACTTTGGGAGGTCAAGGTGGGAGGATCACTTGAGCTCAGGAGTTCGAGAACAGCCTGAGCAACATGGTGAAACCTTGCCTCTACGAAACTATTTAAAAATTAGCCGAGCATAGTGGTGCATGCCTATCGTCCCAGCTACTCAAGAGGCTGAGGCAGGAGGATCACTTGAGCCATAGAGGTTGAGGCTGCAGTGAACCATGATCATGTCACTGCACTCCAGCCTGGGCAACAGAGTAAGACCCTGTCACCAAAAATAATGATGATGATGATTAAAAAAAAAAAAAAAGAGTATGTGAGTGTCCACACACCCTTGAAATCATTCACAGATCCCAGGTTAAGAATCCTGATTCTACCTCAGTGTAAAATTTTACCCTGTTTTGGAGGATTCTTGTCATCTCAATATGTGCCTGGGAGAACTGCATTTCTCTAGCTCCACACCTGTGCTATTCTAAAAAGCAAGTTCCAAAGGCTCTAGAGTAGCCAAAATAATTTGGCAGGTGGTGGGGACAAGTGGGGAGAACATATTTACAGGACTCAACCTGATTTTAGGACTTACTATAACTACAGTAGTCTCAAGACAGTGTAGAATTGGCAAAAAGAGACATAAATGTAATAAAATAAAGAGTCCAGAAATAGACCCACACGTTTGGTCAAATGATTTTAAACAAAGGTACCAAAATAATTCAGTGGAGATAGACAGTCTTTTCAACAAATGTTTCGGAAACTATTAGACATTCGTAAGAAAAAAAAAAAAAAAAAAAAAAACCCACCCAAAAAAACTACCCATACGTTGCACCACATATAAAGAGACTATCTTAAAATGGGTCAAAGACCTTAATGTCAAACCTTAAATGATACTTGACAAAACAGGAGGAGATTTTTGTGGCCTTGAGTTAGGCAAAGATCTCTCAGATAGAACACAAAAAGTACAAACTATAAAAGAAAAAACTGACCAGTTAGACTTCATTGGTCTTTAAAATCTGTCCTTTGAAAGACCTTGTTAAGAAAAGGAAGGGCTGGGCACAGTGGCTGACACATGTAGTCCTAGCACTTTTAGAGGCCAAGGAGGGCAGATTGCTTGAACCCAGGAATTCGAGACCAGCCTGGGCAACATGGTGAAACCACATCTCTATTAAAAATTTTTAAAAAATTAGTTGAGTGTGGTGGCACATGCCTGTAGTCCCAGCTACTCAGGAGGCTGAGGTGGGAGGATTGCTTGAGCCTGGCAGGCGGAGGTAGCAAGGAGCCGAGATCATGAGATTGCACCACTGCACTCCAGCCTGGGTGACAGAGTGAGACCATGTCTCAAAAAAAAGAAAGAAAGAAAGAAAAGAAAAGAGAAAGAGAGAGAGAAAAAGAAAAAGAAAAAAAAAAAGAAGGAAAAGGAGAAGCCACAGATAGGGAGAAAATATTTGCAAATCGCATATCAAGTAAGGGATTTGAATTTGAATTGGGAATATGGAAAAAACAACCTCAGAACTCATTTGGATAGACATTTCATCAAAGAAGAGGCATGGATAGCAAATAGCATATGAAAAGATGTTCAACATCATTAATCATTATAAAAATGCAAATTAAAACCACAATGTGATACCACTGCACACTTATTAGAATAGCTAAAACCTAAATCACCAATGATATACCAAGAACTGACAAGGATGCAAGCAACTGGAACCCTTATTTATTGCTGATGGGAATGCAGTAGTACACCTCTTCTGGAAAACACTTGGCAGCCTCTTCTAAAGTTTAACACACACTTACCACATGACCCAGCAATCCCAGGAAATCCTAGTTATTTACTCAAGAGAAATGAAAAGGTGTCCACTTAAAGACCTGTATGTGAACACTTACAGAAACTTTATTCATAATCACCAAACACTGGAAACAAACCAAATGTCATCAGTTAGTGAAAGGACAAATTGTCGTCTAGCCATACAATGGATACTATTCAGCAATAATAAGAAACAAGCAATTGATTCATGAAACCACATGGATCAATCTCAAAAGCATTATGTTCAGTGGAAAATGCACATGTACGACATTCTAGAAAATGCAAAACTATAGTGATGGAAATCAGACCGGTGGCTGACAGGGACTGGGGCTGGGGAGAGGTTTACTACAACAGGGCATGAGGAAATGTACAGGGATGATTGTGGTGGTGTTACACACCTGTATGTCAAAATGCATAGAAATGAATGCCAAGAAGAGTGAATTCTACTGTATGTCAATTAGACCTTAATTTTAAAAACAGTTATCAAATGAAAAGAGTCTGGGAATCCTTCGTGGAAGAAGCAATAGAGCTAGTCAATTTGAAGTTAAAGATTTTGGTGTTCTTTTCATTGTTCCTGTACTGCATTTTCCCATTCTAAAGTAATATACCTAGGACATATTTAACTTTTTGTCCTATCCTAATACATTCTATTGTGCTTGAAAATTAACCACAAGAATTTGCTCCAAATGACATATTGCAGAAATCTGACTTCAATGTGGTGGGATACTAGGAGTAATGGTAATTCAGCCATGCTCCCCTCTGCCTCCATCAGCCCACTGCTGCAGACTCTATGCTTCAGCCGTCTCATGGAAAAGAAGGACTAGATACTTTTCTTCTCTTGTGATTTCTTCCACCACAGACTGTCTTCCATAAAGGAGTTTTAATCTGCCTCTGCAACTCAAGACATAATTACAAATGCTCCTTTACATCAACTACAAGGACCAGATAAGTACCAGTGTTGAAATTCTAAACGACCTGCTTGCTTTCAGGAATTATGAGCAAAAGATAGCAGACACGTTTCTATTTCCAAGCGCCTTTCTTTCAAGTACAGTGATTTCATTTCTCAAATCCTGTTTTTCAAAAGCCCTACGCCTTTTCTTTTCTCTTTAAGAAAGAAATAACATTACACAAACCCAAAGCCTCCACACAGAAACTAAAACTGCCAGAATGGAAACCGCAACCCTCTGGTTCCCTTTTCCCTCTGGTGCTCCCTTTGAAAGTCAAAAACCATGGAGCAGTCTGAGGCACAGCAGTACGGTAAGAGCAATAACCCCATACTCGAAGCCACCATGCCTAGACTCAGATCCCCAACTCTGTCACCAAGCTATAGGACCCCAGGTAGGATTCCTTAGCCATAAGATGGGGACTCATATTCACTTTTATCAAAATAGCAGTTTGTGTTTAGAGAGGGCCAGTTTTGTGCCAGAGACCTTATTATTCACTTTCATCTTTCCAACCATCCTGTCAGTGATTGAGGAAACAGGATTTAGGAAAGCTAATAAGCCTGTAGTAACTCAGTCAAGATGCTCACCCACACCCAAAACCCCTCCAGTTAGTATTTCTTTTCCCTGCCTCACACACTTCCCTGGAAATAAACTATAACTGTGGTGTCCAGACATGTTGGCCAAGGGCTGATATAAAAGGAAAAGTTCAGATCCATCCAGGAAGACTCTAGAGATTCAAGCAATTTGAAGACAATGACTGTACTCTTTCTGTCAGTCCCAGGGCCCTACCTAGAGCCTGGGCTAGAGGTAGCCATCAAGAGGGATGGAAGAGAAGAGGAAAAGGGAGAAGGGAGAGGAGCCTTGGGCTAAATCAAATGAATAAAAATGAAAAAATAAACTCTTTCCACCAATGTTTACAGAAATACTTAGGAGAGGGTCAGCCAACTTCTCCCTTTATCAAGGGCCATATAATAAATATTTTGGGGCTGGGCGCAGTGGCTCACACCTGTCATTCCAACACACTGGGAGGCCAAGATGGGTGCATCACTTGAGCACAGGAGTTCAAGACTAGCCTGGCCAACATGGCAAAACCTCATCTCTAGTAAAAATACAAAAAAAAAAAAAAAAAATTAGCCCAATGTGGTGGCACACACCTGTAACTTCAGCTACTCGGGAGGCTGAGGCATAGGAATTGCTTGATCCTGAGAGGCAGAGGCAGCAGTGAGCCAAGATCACACCACTGCACGCCAGCCTGGGTGACAGAGTGAGACTCCATCTCAATAAATAAATAAATATTTTCAGCTTTATGAGCCATGCTGTCTCTTGCAACGCCTCCCCTCTACCACTGGAACATGTAAGTAGCTACAGACAACACTTACACAAACGTGTGTGGCTGTGTTCAAATCAACCTTATCCTTGGACACTGAAATCTGGATTTCATATAACTTTCATGCAATATGAGACTTTTTTAATATAGAGGCAAGGTTTCACTATGTTGCCCAGGCTACTCTTGAACTCCTGGACTCAAGCGATACTTCCACCTTGGCCTCCCAAAGCGCTGGGATTATAGGTGTAAACTGCCATACCCAGCCCAGATACTAGTTTAGTTTTGATTTTTTTCCAACTGCTTAAAAATGTTAAAACCATTCTTAGTTGGTAGAAAGAATGGGGATGAGGACTGTGGTTTGGCCAGCCTTGATTTAGTTCATCAGAAAAGGTGGTTTTTTGTTTTGTTTTTTTTCTTTCCCCCGAGACAGAGTCTTGCTTCAGCCCAGACTGGAGTGCAGTGATGCGATCTTGGCTCACTGTAACTTCCGCCTTCAGAGTTCAAGTGATTCTCCTGCCTCAGCCTCCCAAGTAGTTGAGACTACAGGCATGAGCCACCATGGCTGGCTAATTTTTATTTTTTTTTTTTTTTTTTTTTTTTATTTTATTTTATTTTATTTTATTTTATTTTATTTTATTTTTGTATTTTTAGTAGAAATGTGGTTTCACCATGTTGGCCAGGCTGGTCTCGAACTCCTGACCTCAGGTGATCCACCTGCCTCAGTCTCCTAAAGTGCTAGGATTATAGGCATGAACCACAGCACCTGGCCACAGAAAAGTATTAAAAGAAAGCTTTATTAGAAATATCAAAAGCTAGGGCTACTGCAAAGGATTTATTGAAAAATATTCTGCACTTCCCAGAACAGACCTGGCACAAGGGGAAATGATTAAACAGATTAAATGTCTTCACATGCTTTCCTCCTAAACACAGTCCCTCCTCACATGCCCTGGATCTACCCCACAAGGCCCAAAGCCCTTCTGGTACCCACAGCTGCACCTCACTACACCTGTCATTTATTCAACAGTATTATGTAGAGCCTACTGTATGTAGTCCCAGTGCTGGGTTCCCATGCAACTGGGGGAGGAGGGAGCGGAGATCCTGACAGCCCTTTCTCTCAAAGACAACGGCTCTAAGATGCACATCATGATTCTTGACTGAAGGTAGGTTAGTGTGTTCAAATAAGAAACAAGTAGTGATTCCCTAGCAGTCTAGACTGCCAGCTCATGCTCTCTTCACTGTTTTCTTATTGTTCTTTGCACTCACTGGGTGAGAAGAACAGAGGAGGAATTAACAGAAGTGAGCACCTTTTATCCTGTGTCTCTCTGATGGGCCAGGCACTGGGCTAGACACTTCTAAGGCACAGCAACTTCCAAGGTTGGCACCAGGATCCCATTTTCACAGATGATAAAACCAAGCCTCAGAGAAAGGAGTCACTTACCCAAGGACACTCAGAGCCAGATTCTAACCCAGGCCTGACTCCCACGCTTGGATCCTTTCCATTCTAAGTTCACTTTGAGATACCAAATCTATACCATTTGAGGAGGGTGTGGACCAGGAGTTTCCAGGCTGTGAACCTGGTTGTCCTTCAAGCAGGAGTGACCAAGAGCAGGTGCAACTGTCATTTTTCTCTGCCACATGCTATATGCTAAGCAGGCTATGAAGGAAGATGATAAGAGTCTAGCAGGAGCTTCTCAACCCTATTCATACAGTAGAATCACCTGGGGAGCATTTAAAAATTACCAGTGCCAGGCCCCACCCTAGGCCAATTAAATCAGAATCTGGGGGACAGGGGAACCATAGGACCCACTCATTTTTGTTCAAGCTGCCAGATCAGTCTAATACACTGCCAGGGTCGAGCACTAATGTGGGGGAATCAGCGGAAGGGGTAAATATAAAGAAATTCTGTCTGTAAAGCTTTGCCACATTGTTGAGTTTTCTGTTTGGTGGGGACAGGATTCTGCAGTCACTGCCTCTGGGTTAAGCAGCTCTGACCACAGCTGCCTACTGAATTGATAAGGATAGCTAAAAATACAACCCTGACATTCAGCTTTCTGACTCAAACACCCTTCAACTTCAGACTAGATTTTCTTTCTTGTTTGATGCTTATCAAATGAGGGCATAAACAAAACCATTTTTTATGGTACCATATCACATGAGAAGCTTAAGCAAAGAAGCTAAAGACAGGAATACGTTTTTGTGAGGTGGCCAAGCTAAGAAGAGTGATGCCTCCTAAGAATGCAGCAAGAATGCAATGCACAAAATAGGCAAATCATTCTGCTTTAATGACACCAAGAAAACATCAAGTTTCCTGCTTTTCTTAAAATTCTTACAGAAATTTTGACAAATTTTTGTTCTTTCATTTCAAAAGAAAAGTTCAAGTCACTGAGAATTTTTAAGAAATCATTTATTTCAGAATAAAAAGTACACATTTATAAAAAGCTTAATACAATTAAATTTTCATTTTCAAAACATGTCATAACATAATTCTTCCTAGTAGAGAGAAAAAGCTGTGTCTGTTCATTGAAGAAAGACAATCAAACACACTGAATAAACTAATATAATCCTTTTATATGGGGAAAAATACAATCCTTTGCTTAGCATAGCTTTTATTTGCACAACATGTTACCTTTTTTCAAAATGTTTTAAACTTCATTCTTGCATACTTCTTTACACTTTCAAAAAGAACTTTACTACGTTCTTATTTGTGAGTTACACCATTTCTATAAAGAAAATAAGATAAGCACTGTTAGTCCATTTTAGAGATATGAACATTGAGGTTCAAGGATGTTCAATAATTATCCCGAGGTCACAAGAAGTTCATAGAAAAGCCAGAGAAAGAAGCAATGTCTCTTTACAACTCAGCTACTATTCAACATTTTGTACATACTACAATGTGAGTTTGTGTGTGTTTGTGTGTGGGTGTGTCTGTGTGTGTGTAAAGTCCAGTAACAAAGACCGATGCAGTGCAAAGAACTAGAATTCTTTTGTTTTTGTTTGTTAGCAAACCTCAATCAAAAACAGGTTCCTCTGAAGCAGACCATTGCTTCAAGTTAGCATGGTTAATCAGAAGAAAGGATTATAAAATCAGTTCAATAAGTAAAATTAACTTGCATGAAAAGCAGCCATACATGTCCCCTTTTTACTCCAAGTGCAGAAATTAACATACTGTCATTATAATCCTGAAGGATAAGATCCTTAGGGAACATGTAATGAAAACACAAACAGGTATCTGACTGCTTGAATATTAGGCAAAGAATTATTTTATGAAAATGAAATAAGCTTTACAAAACAAAGTAATACAAATTTAAATAGTCCCTTCTTTGATGGACAGCCCAATAGAAGGAGTTTCTGTACCACTCACCAAAAAAGAAAAATTGGCCCAGCCACTGCCACCTCTGATACCTGCCTGCTTCCCCAAATGAACCAGAACAAGCAAGAGCAGCCTCCATTTCTAATCAGTTGAAGTTTTTTCAAACCTATCGGAAACGTTTTTTTATGTAGTGTCCATTTGCTTGCCACCATGGTAAAAATAACTTCAGCTAGGACCCGGAATTCTAACTCTACGGTGAAGGTTCCTGGTTAATGTGTGGCATAAGGAGAATCTGTGTCTTTATCACTTCTGTGCCTTTTTATTCCAGCTGAACACACTTGTACAAGCTCACTTAGAGCCAGACTGGACTCGGAAATTACTTCATCCCCTTTTTACTGGTAAAACTTAAGGAGGTTACAGCTCTTGCTCCCTATTGTAACTATGACAGGTCCAGGGCTGGATTTTCATCTAGGCACTCTTTAGATTCTACAGCCCCGTATCAAGCCAACCTGGCTGGCTCAAATTCCAGTTCTCATACTTACTAGAAGTGCAACATTGGGACAGTCACTTCACTTTTCTGCACTTCATCTATAAAATGGGGGTGGGGACAGCACCCAGCTCATAGGAGATTGCAAGGATCAGCAAGTTATATCTGCAAAGTCGCTGGAACAGTGCTGGCATGTGGCAAGCGCTTAAAAGGAGGGTGAGCTACCATCATCATCATTATCTATCTACAAATTAGATTTTCATATACAGTTTTAAGATCAGCTGAATTTCTCATGATTTAAGATGTCTGCATGTGTTAGAGGCCTTTCAGGGCAGTATCAAAATGTGACCTTGGATTAGTCACTCATTCAAAATGAACTTCATTTTCTACATTTGACTAAAAGAGATGATGATGCTTGTTCTATCTAGTTAAGGTAATGAGCATTTGAAATATGTGCAGAAAGTTTAAAAAGAAAGGGAAGAGGTGACATTTATAGAAATGTCACAGGTGCTCAGTGATTTAACAGCACTTAATTAATTTAATCCTTCTCAGAACCTTAGTTTGAACATCCCACAGAGGCAGGATGGACACCCACCCAAAATTTGGTGTGGACCCTGAGACTGAAAATGGCGCGTGCACACACACACATGGTATAAAAAGGTTTACTGCTGACATAATGGGGCTCTCTGGGGAGAGCAGGCATCTCCCAAATGGGTTTAAATGGCTTCTGGGTGCAGGGAAAGGAGACTGGCTTGTGGGTTTTGCTGCACTTTGGGGTTGGGGCTGGGATGGCACAGGGCAGGAGTTTGCATGGTTTCAGCCTCCCGCCAGCACCAAAGGAGGGAATCCTGGGTTTTCTTATCAGCTTGTTTGGATGTGGAATAAAAGAGGAAGAAGGAGAGTGAGGCTTTAAAGCTGTCAGCCACAAACAAACATCAAGGAATGGAATCACTGTCTTCACGAGGAATCCTATGAGTAGGTCCCATAGATCCCATCGTTAAAGATGAGGAAATAAGACCCAGCAGTTTTAACTTCAGCTTGACTTCAAACCCACACGACCTACAATTCCCAAATCCTATGAGTCCCCGTGACTCAGGTGACAAAAGAAGCATGTCCTGGACCCCACTGACTTACGCAAACTCAATCAGCCAACCACAGAAAAGCTAAAGACAGCCTTTAAAAAAAAAAAAAAAAAAAAAAAAAAGCCTAAAGACAGCCATTTTAATCCCAATTTGTAGTTTATGATTTTCTTAAAATTTCTCCACACACAAAAAGAAACTTCAAGGTTAGGTTCTAATGTTACCATTGCTAACACTATTGTCTTTGGAGGAGGAGGAGTGACGCTCTGTTTAAAAGATCCTCTTCACACCCAGGTAAAATTCCATTTCCAATTTATCCAGTGAGCACGAGGTTCTATTTCAGCAATCACATAGTCTGCGGTGGCTAAGATCCATTTTCCTTATCTGTGGGAGTATATGTAGTTTCTCTCTCCCTCTCTCCCCTCCCCTCCCCATCACCCCAGGTTTAACTTCTCTTTTGAAATTGTCTTTTGTGTTCTTTGCCATTCCCATGAAAAATGAGTCTCAAGTCTTACTGCGAGATCACGAACGATTAAATTAAAATCATCAGGAATCCATTTGTATGGATTAGAAGGCCCTGAATCGTCTCAGTAAGCTTTTCTGGGTAACCAAGTCCAATCAAGTTCCAAGTTCACTAAGCTTTCCTATGAGGACTACAGTAACTTCAGCGCTCTTTCTAACTCACATGCCAGGGCATGCCCTATTGCTTCTGCTCAGGTGGGTGGTGTTCACATAGCTAAGCCTATGTCAAATGGGAGCTACAAAAGAAACCCGAATCTGTTTTTAACCAGTTGGTTCTGCAATGTTATGTATTAGTTCATGACTCTTCTGAATGAATTATATTATATACCAAGTCACTACTTAGGACAAATCAAAATATTTATGTTTCTCTGTTAGTCATCCTTAGGGAGCACCAAAGAGCTCTTTTTCTTGAAGATATCTTATATCTATTTTTAGAGTCACCAAAAACCACTTCAGAGTTGTGTTAAATTCCCAGTGTCCAGTCTTTCTTCTCATGTAAATCGATGTGCACTCTAACCTACCTTCTCCCATCCATTCCCACTAAACCCTAGGTCCAAATCAATTATTTCTTTGAAGGATAAAATTCAGACATGGAAATATAACAGCAGTTTGATGGACACACTCAGACAATTCATTTCTTCAGGAAAAGTCATATAAATCATCAATCCATGGGGAAAATTAGCATGAGTCCATTCCCTGGTTTTTGATTTGCAGTTATTTTCACTTTTGCAAAAGCAAGATTTTGTTCTAACGGTTAGAATGGCTCCAACAGGCATTTCCTCCAAGAAGCTATCATGTCCCAAACCTACTCCTGATGCTCACATCACACAAATTCTTCCTCCTCCTCATCACCTCCCTTCAAGGAACTAAGCTTATTGAAACCAGTAAACAAAGAGGAAGAACACAATGTTGAAAAGATGGATTCAAATTGCTAATTTGCTATTAAAGGAAATAAAAAGATTCTAGATAAATGCGAAAAAATCTGACTGTCAAGGTCAAGCTTCTCAATCCCATTTACCTCTAAAAAATGTAAAACGTGTCATACTGAAAGGGCAACCTTTTTCCCCATTGAAAGAATCTATTTCAGCATTCTCAAAGTAACTCTTCAATCATTGTTATCAAATTTATATGAAACAAACTCCTCCACCCTAAATATAAGAAAGATAGTATCTGATCCCAAATGTCGTCCATATTCATGTGGTTTAAAGTAATCATTTCAGATGAATTCATTATTTGCCCTACCCTACAATAGAGGTTTGGGGGTTTTCTACCTGTACACACAGTCCTACCAAATTGCCTACTGAAAATGTTGATGTTAATAGTTTCACCGAGCTTTAACGTACTTGTAAAAGCCCCAGATATTATTTTCTGACAAATTCTCTTGGAAACCCCAAATTCACGGGCGGCTGCTGGCTACATCCTATCATCCCATCCCTCGCACCGCCCCACGCTTTCTGGCGGCTTCCCGGTGCCCTGCTCACGTCCCGGCTGCCAGCCCCAAGCGTGCGCCCCGTGGAGTGTACGGCAGGAAGGGCGGCCCTGCCAGCCCCACGTACAATGCCCCCTAGAATGCATCCGACTGTTCCAACGTTGCTCCTAAGCTTAGAGAGGGCTGGTCGCAGGCCGAGGAGAGGCAGCTGCCCTCCTCGTCCTCTGGCTGCCTTGTCACAGTCCTCAAGGGCGGAGGAAGAGAAGAAAGTGCCCCACCACCTGGCACGGGGCCCACAATCACTTGACTCGTACACTGCACACCCTTTACATACACAGGGTCCAGCGGGACGGGAAGCGTGGACCACCTGGACATTGAACACCTCGCCAGGGACGCTCGGAGCCGGCTCCTCCGCGCTGCCAAGGCGGACACCGCTCGAGTGGTTCTTGGCTCGGTCCGGCCGGAAGGGGCGCGCCACTCGATGGCCAACCGGAGCGTCTGGAGCCCCGCGCGAGGAGCGCCGAGCCCCGCAGCGGCACACCCCGAGAGCCCCGCTGGCCCCGCCCGGGAACCAGGGTGGGTAAGGGAATCAGGGTCGGCCCGGGTGTCCGCGTCCACGCGGGCCAAGAGACTGGATCCATTGCCTTCCCGAAGTGGGAAAGCCTGGGTCAGGCGTGCCCACTGTCAGGCAGCAGCAGCAGGGCCGGCGGGAAGAGACTGTTGGTCCCGGACCAGCGCCCCACACCGCGCCCGCCGCTTACACTCACCTGGCAGTTGGCGCCGGAGATCCCGGCGGGGCAGGTGCAGCTGTAGCCAGGCTCGCTGGCGGGGGCAGGGTTCTGCGGGTCTGGCTCAGGGCGCGGGGTGCACACACCCCCGTTACGGCA
Source organism: Piliocolobus tephrosceles (assembly GCF_002776525.5). Classification (NCBI taxonomy): domain Eukaryota; kingdom Metazoa; phylum Chordata; class Mammalia; order Primates; family Cercopithecidae; genus Piliocolobus; species Piliocolobus tephrosceles. The sequence continues at coordinate 116,182,429 of NC_045444.1, forward strand.
GGGCTGCGCGGCGCATGGCCCGGGCGCGGATAGGGGCGCGGCGGGCACCGGGCTGGCCACGGAGCTGCCTCGGGGCCCGGCGCCGAGCAGCAGCAGCAGCAGGGCCAGCGCGGGCAGCAACTGCGCACCGGGTGCCTGGGCGCGGCGGGGCTGCATGGCCGGCCAGGAGGGCGCGGGAGCCGGAGCCAGGACGCGGTGACGGTGGCAGTGGCGGCGAGAGCTGCGAGAGCTGCGAGAGCGGCGGCGGCGGCTAGGGCTGCTTGGCTGGGCCGGGCGCCTCCTGCAGCTGCGGGATCCGCGGTTCCCCGGGTAACGGCGGGCGGGGCCTGCGGGGCGGGGCGGGGTGGGGCGGGGCGAGCGGGGGGCGGGGCACCCGCAGCCCAGGCTCGGGAGCACCGGGGAGTGGGGCCTCTTTCCCCGCAGGGAGTTGGGGTGGGGGTTGCAGAAAGGCGACGTGGGACCCCGTCCCCTAGGAGTGAGTCGAAGTCACGGGTGTATCCAGAAGAAGCCCTGGTACAGGGAGCCGGGCGATGCTGGGGCAGGAAAGGGGCTGGAGAGGTCCACGCGTGCGGGAGAGGGGGCTTTGAGGGGCCTCCAGAGCCGGGAGCACCCGGTGCGCCCCAAGGCCCGGGCAGGGCGGGGCGCGGGAGGCGGCAGGGCGCCCCAAGGGAGGGGCGACGCGCTGGCAGCAGCCACCCTTGGCCTCTTGGCGCAGAATCTGCAAGACCGCCGCGGGGCCCGGCCTTGCCTCATCCCCCGGGGCTGCTCCCCTTCCCCCAGCGCTTCTCTCGGCAACCCCAGCCCTCCCGCCCGGCCACGGAACCCTGCGCCCGACGCTCGCTCAGCAGCCGGGCTCGCCTGAAAGTGACCTCGCGTCAGCCAGGCGGACCCGGGGCCCTTGTCCTTGGTGCTGACCGAGCTGTCTGCTTCTCGGCGGCCCTTTCCAGAGCGCGGGGCCTGCCGCGCCACTAAGGAATGTCTGGCCTCGCCGTGTCGGGGCGGGAAGAGGCCTCGGTGTCACGCTGTCCATCCCTGTCGTTGAACCTAGGGGGAAACTGAGGCCCAGAAAGTCTGGACTCGAATCCAGTGGGTCAATTGACTCCCAGTCCAGAACGCCCGAAAGAACAGTTCAGAAGCTCAGGTTGGCAGAGGCGCTGCTAGCGAAGGAATCACAACAGGGGACTCTGTATAAAAGGAGCATTCGCTGTGACCTACTTCAGGGGGCTCTTCTCCACGTCCTGGCTGGGCTGACTGGTGCTGCGACCGCCAGGGAGTCTGCACTCCGCTGAATAAAGGGCAGCCAGCCTTGTCTCCTCCACCTGACCTTTCACAATCTCTACTACCTGTGGGTTCCCAGATACCTGTTACCTTCTTTTTAAGGTGGCTAAATGAAAAAAGAAAATGTGATTCCCCTGGATTGACTTGACAGTCTGGGCCAATTTTGTTTTAGTAAACACAAAAATAGTTTGTTTTGTTTTTAAAATAATAATAATAAAGTAGGGACTCCATGTGAACTTAATGCTGTAGGTGTCACAGACGCCAGGGGCTGCTAAAAGTCCTCCAGTGGAAACAGGAGGCAAACTGCATGGCTTCTCCCTGTCCTGTTCAAACGCAGAAGCAAATGTCCCACTTTTCTGCTTTAAGAGATAGCTAAAATTCATGTGGCCATCGCAGGAAATCACTAAACAGCAGACAGAGCTGCAAGCGGAGAATTCAGACCTCCAGACCTCCAAGTGGATACAAACAGTTATTACATTTTTCCTCACACCTGCTGTCTTTTAATCTAAGACCTCTTCCTATTGAAAATTCTTAATTTCGTACCACGCCAGCACCCTCTGCTGGTACTAGTGTCAGGTGGTTTCTGTGGCCCTGGAGTTGCATTCTTTCCTGAAACTACCTTCTCTTACCTTGAATCCTGGACTAGTGGATAGTGCTCTTCATTCCCTTCCATCAAGACACACACACAAATGAAGCAAGATGAAATGTAAAAAGTTATGAGTTAATTAAAATCACATTTCAGTTTATTATCCTTTTGCCTGAGCAAACCCTTTGTTTGTGTATTTCATATACTTTGAAATATAGGATAATTAAAAGCGGTTTTATTTTCTGGATGCTGGTTACTGCATGTTTCAGATAATTTTCCTTTCTTAAAGTATTCCTTAGTCTTTAATCTTTAAAATGTATATTATGGCAGAGACAATACAAGATGCTTTCATTTTTTCCAGGCTAAAAAGGAAGACTATAATCTTCCAGCACCTTAGCTTATAGGCGGAGCAACATGATTAACGCTGGAAAAAAAGCATATTGACTTGCATATCCTGGTCCCAAAACATCCATGTACTAAGCACCATGCAAGTGTTAACTATCATTACTATTATCACTCTCAGAGAAATGGGTCTTTTCTGTGGATTCTGAAAGCTGGTCTGGTACTTCACTGACAGCTTTTCAACCATCTGCAAGATCCCCAAATACTCAAGGAAAAAGTCCAACTAATACATTACCCTGTCACATGAGCAAAAGTGATTAAAATAACATTGCCTCTATATTTAAATGAAAGCTAATAATCCAGGGGTTTTTTTCTATTATTCCCAACTTACAGAATATCAAATCTTCATCCTGACCCACCTCATTTCCTCTTTTGATAAAGGCCCTATATTGACAAGTCAAAGGCCAAATAGACCAATAATGTATCTTGATTTTAGAAAAAAAAAAAGTGATAGAATTTCTCATGCACCTTATGGAGAAAATTCAGCTAAGTGGACTCAAAACTGTTTAACAACACACCAGTTGGGGGTCACTATCAAGCTACCAGAAGTTTTTAGGGAAATACCATGTAGTTGAAATTTTTGGCAGCTGATAAAATTCATACCAGAATCAACATGTAAATTTATCTTAATCAGTAAAAATGCTGAGCTAAAATAAATGAAACGGAATATGAAGTGAATGATAGTACATTTGACCTTACTGTTACTTCTTTGTAAGACTTTACCTTCCTGCTCTCCCTAAAGTTAGATGTGGTCATATTATTTGCCATGGTCATAAAATGTGCAGGGAATAGTATGCACCACTTCCAGATGGAAACTTTTAAAATCCCGCACATGTCCCACTGTGTTCTCCTCTCCTTAGCATGACAACTGGCAAGATTCCAAAAGGTGGAATGGGGGCTCCTCCAGCTTGTGCCCCTGAGAGAGGACGATGTGGTGAAGCAATGGGAACCTGCAATGGGCATATGACCTAAGAAATAAACCACTATGGTTTTAAGCCACTGAGTCCCAACGATGTAAAATAACTCGAGGCCACACATTAATAAGTGGCAAAGCAGGATTAATTGTTCCCCAGTGAGCCAGGCAGCATGACTAACGATTTCAGGTGTACTATTTCTGCCAGGTAGAAGGCTGGATCCCATTAGAAATTCTAAGGCTTCTGGATTTGGTGGAATGGAAACATTTCAAAACAATTTACAAGATTCATTTATCTTCATAGATCTAGTTTAGAGTTACAACTCAATTGCATTATACCCATAGGGTTTTATAAAAATGTTACAAACTAATGCAAATATAATTGTCTTTATTTTTTGCATTTTGTCACAAATGGAGAAAATCAACTTCCCAGACCAGCGGGTTCACAGGTAGCCAATTGGGAACCACTGGCCTCAATGAGAACACCACTCCTGATGAGGTTTTCAAACTCTGTGTCCACCACGGCATCCTGTGAGAATGCCAGTCTGGGTGCACCATGTCATCATGCACAGACTTAGAAACTTATATTTAGAAGAAATTGCAAAGGTTATCAAGCTTGATCTCCCAGGATTTGAACTAAGACCCAAACTAAATTATTTATCATAAGATGATACATCACCTCCAACTTACCTGGGATTTAGTACCCACCTTCTTTCCAAAAGAATCTTAAGTTTTTCTGCAGTCATTAGCAGATGGTCTCTATATTTCCCTCTGCACCTTCATTTGCCAGTGACGTCATATGACAGCGATGTCATTCCTGCTACCCCTTCCCACGTTCAGTTAACCTTTAAGGATACAAGAAAGCATCCTTCCTCCCTGCAGAGGGTGGGACTGGATGCTGGATCGAAGCTGGAGTCAGCTTGAAAGAAGAAGTTGGCCATGTATAGAGAGAAGAGACACATTGCCTGGTGACAGCTTTCTACCATGAAGAACAGCACCAGCCTACTTTGGCCAGAACAGTTCTATTAGGACCCATGATAGCACTGGGCAAGTTATTCTCTTTGACCTTCAGATGTCATATAACATGGAGAGGAGACAGAAACCCCAATTTTATAGAGCTCTAGGTGATGATAGTGATGATGTAGAGTATTTACAGTGTACCAGACACTAATGTGAGTATTCTTTACCTATGACCTCATTTAATCCTAATGCCAGCATGATGAGGTAGGAACTATGACTAGTGCCCAATTAAAGGACAAAATTGAGGTGAAATGAGCTGAAGTAAAATGACTAAAGTCACTCAGTTTGCAACGGGCATGGCCAAGACTCAAACATAGGGAGGAGTCTGGCTTATGAGCCATGCTTTGTTTGAATCTCTGCTCTGTATCTGATATATGAATCTCCTACAGTGCAGAGTCTGACACTTAGTAGATACTGTGTGTCCTACAATGTAAATTCCGATACTTAGTGGATATTGCACATGAGCTATAGAGACAAATATAGATAGATAGATGTACCTATGGATAATGTATATATCATGTAAATATAGATGATGTATCGTGTGTGATGTATATCATGTATGTGTGTGATGTATATATGTATGTATGTGTGATGTGTGTCATACATGTGACATAGGTAGCATATATCTGTATGTATCAATAATATATGGTATGGTGAACAGTGCTTGCTGGGTTTTGGTTTATTGTGGAGAGGTACTTGAGAGTTTTAGTTTGCTCACTTGCCTCTCTGCAAGGTAACTACTACTCCTGGTTTGTGAAGGTGTAAGATGTGAAAACTGGATGGGACTCTCCAAAGATCTTTTCTGAGGAGGAAGAGGATGCATTGAGGAAGCTAATAGCTGCCCATGCTGAGTAGCTGCAGAACCAGAATGAGACTCCAAGCCTCCAAATCACCAGTTTATGCTTTATCCACTTTCCCATAGCACCTTTCCTCCACTTCCAGTATTTCCTACAAAACAATGAATCAATGCAAAAAGGCAGTGTAAAAAATATAAATGCTAAATAAGTACATGGGAGTTTTAAGTGTCTTTGAAGAATCGTCATGAAGAATAATTGATTTGCATGCATTATAGCCACAAGCACTAGGTAATTATCTTATTCCTTTAATTAGTAGTATCTTTATTAAAATGAGTCATTTAAGTGTTAGCATATATATTCAGATTATTTTATTCTATTATCAATGAACAATTCTTAAATCCTGTTTGACACAGGTTCACATTTACTTTCTTCCCTCTAGACTTGCTCTGATTTGAATTGAACCACTGTTCTAGCAGCTGTTTAAAACAGTTTTAATTTATTTTACATTATCACTGTAATATTGATTTGATCTAGGGTAGGTTTAAATAAGGTCTTGAATAAAAAGACAGCAAGGAAGCATATCTTCCCTATATAAATATTTCATAAAGCACTTGAGCCACCTCCAAGTGGAAATCAGGTATTTTCACATTGATTCACGAGAACATGAAAAGTATTTTAAACTCAATAACTGTTTTTAATTCCCTATACTGGAACATAGGATCCAGTGTCTCTTCTCTCTATACGTGGCCAACTGTTGCTTTCAAGCTGACTCCAGCTTCAATCCAGCATCCAGTCCCACCCCCTGCAGGGAGAAGGGGTGTCTTCTTGTCTCCTTAAAGGTTAACCAAATGTGGAAAGGGGTAGCAGGAACGATGTCACCGTCTACAGGTAACTGAAAGTCCAGAGGGAAATATAGAGACCATTTTGCCAATGGCTGCAGAAAACTTAGATTCTTTTGGAAAGAAGGTGGGTGCTACATCTCAGGTAAGCTGGAAGTGATTTATCATATAATAAATCCACATAACTGACCTGCAAATAAAGAGATTCAGTTTAAGTCCTCTTCTTTGCACCTGAATTTATTCTGGGATCTGAAAATAGAGTATTATGAAATAGCTCCAGTCTTTGGGTTTTCCAGACACAATATTTTATGCTTTTATTTCCATATAGAAGGTGTTTTTTGTCAGTCGAGGGCTGATAACAGTGCTGATGACTCACTCAGTTATCAGCCAAGAAGCTTCCTGTCTGTACTTCAAATGAAGCCGGAAATATCTGAGGTCCGTTATCACCAACTTGCCTATGGTGGGACATCTGTGGTTTTTTCCATCTAGTTAGTATCTCTCCTTCTTGGATAGCTGGGGCCCAGTTTTGCCATGGGGAAACCAAGTCTCAGCCCACGTGCTGCACATGAAACTGACCCCACCGCCAGGTCCAGGACATGACCTAGACCTGAGCATTCCCCTGGTGACAGATTGGTTCAGAGATGGACATGTGACCCCAGTCACACACCACTGACACCAAAAGCTCAACACAGCTATCAGATACATACAAAAACAACTGATGCAGCCAGGCGCGGTGGCTCCTGCCTGTAATCCCAGCACTTTGGGAGACTGAGGCGAGTGGATCACCTGAGGTCAGGAGTTCGAGACCAGCCTGGCCAAAATGGTAAAACCCTATCTCTACTAAAAATACAAAAAAAATTAGCTGGGCATGGTGGCATACAACTGTAATCCCAGCTACTCTGGAGGCTGAGCCAGGAGTATCGTTTGCACCAGGGAGGCAGCTGTGTCAGTGAGCCAAGATCGCGCCATCAAATTCCAGCCTTGGCGACAGAGCGAGACTCCATCTCAAAAAAAAAAAAAAAAAAGCAAAATAGGCCAGGCACAGTGGCTCATGCCTGTAATCTCAGCCCTTCAGGAGAGCAAGGCCGGCAGATCACCTGAGGTCGGGAGTTTGAGACCAGCCTGGTCAACATGCCGAAACCCCATCTCTACCAAAAATACAAAAATTAGCTGGGTGTTGTGGCACATGCCTGTAATCCCAGCTACTTGGGAGGCTGAGGTAGGAGAATCACTTGAACCCAGGAGGCAGAGGTTTCAGTGAGCTGAGATCAGGCCACTGCACTCCAGCCTGGGAGACAGAGTGAGACTCCATCTCAAAAAAAAAAAAAAAAAAATTAGCAAAATAATCCAGCAAATTATTTAAAAATTGATATATAATGACCAAGTAAGATTTATTTCCAGAACAACAGCATGATTATCAGAAAACCTATTTACCTATATTAATAGATTTAAAAAGAAAAATACTATGGCCTTCTTCATAAATGATGAAGATGCATTTAATAAAATTCAGTATACATTATTGATAAATAATAAAATGCAAAGAGATAACTACTACCTTATAATGCAACAGATCTGTCTCAACCCAAAAGTCAGCATCATGCTTAATGAAAGAATATGAAAAGGAATCCCATTAGAGTTGATAATAAGATGATACCATCATCATTATAATTTAATATTGTTCTTGAGGTATTAAACCAAACCAGTATCCAAAAGCAAATTTATAAATATTTAATGGGATAGGAAGTAAAATTATTATATGCAAACAATATACTATCATACCTAGAGAATACAACTTAAAATACACTACGAACAATAAGGAAAATCTGTAAGATATCAAAATAAATACACAGAATCAAAAACCCTCATATATGCAAATAATAGTAGTTAATTGATGTCGGAGTGGGGAATCTCACTTACATTAGAAACAAAAGATTTTGTAAAAATTATAACAAGAATGTGAAATACCTATTGAAGAAAATTTTTAAATATAATCAAATGATACACAATAAACTTGGACAAATGTAAAGATATACCATATACTTGAATAGGAAGATGTGACATCATAAAATATAAATGCCTCTAAGCTAATCCGTACATTTAACACAATAAATACAATCACCAATGGAATTTGGTGAGGGAGAGTATGGAATTGCACAAGCTGATTCTAAATTTCACATGAAAAATAAGCAACCTAAGAAAGTCAAGAAACTCCTGAACAAGAAGGAAATGAGGTGGAACTAACCAATATTAAAACATAATATAAAGCTACAATAATTAAAATAGTGTGACACATTAAACAGACAAATTTATGGAACAGATTAGGGAGTCCAGAGATAGACCTAAACATTTGTAAGAATATGCTAAGAACTGGAAGGCTTGTTCAGTAAGTTATATTGAGATAAGTGAGTCATCACACGGAAAAATAATAGTATTGAATCCATACCTCACAACTTATACTTCAATAAACTCCAAGTGGATCAAATATGTCAAGGTAACCCAAAAGAACGAAGCCATAAAAATGCAAGAAGAAACCAAGGCAGAATATTTTTATAATACTGGAGTGTGATTCATATCCAGAAGCCATTAAAAAAAGAAAGATCAAAACACTTGTCGGCATAAAATTAAAGAATTTCACGTGACAAAAATCACCATATGCTGTATGAAAACACTAGGAAAAATCATGTGCAACCTTTATCAAAATCAAAGGGCTAATTTTCCTACTACAGAGATATCTTCCATAAGGCAATAAGAAAGATCATTGACAAACTTCAAAAGTTTCTATCCCTTTCAGCATCACCTCTTAAAGTGCATCCCAACGGACACTAGTTTCTTTAGATATTGGCCAACTTATTAGATAAATGCCTAGAAGTGATCATTTGTATTCTGCACAGCAGATATGTGCATTTATAATTTCAAGAGATAGTGCCAGATTGCCCTTCTTAGACACTCTACCAATTCACATTCCTGCCAGTTAATGTATGGGAGTCCTTGTTCTCTCCATTATAAAGTTTCATCAAACTTTTTCATACTGGAAAATCTGCTAGGTGAAAAAGTGTTGTATTAGTCTGTTTTCATACTGCTGTAAATAACTCCCCAAGACTGGGCAATTTATAAAGGAAAGAGATTTAATTGACTCACAGTTCAGCATGGCTGGGAAGGCCTCAGGAAACTTACACTCATGGCAGAAGGCAAAGGGGAAGCAAGACGCGTTCTTCACAAGGCGCCAGGAAGAGGAAGAGCCCCTTATAAAACAATTAGATTACGTGAGAACTCACTCACTAACATGAGAACAGCACAGGGGAACCACCCCCATGGCTCACTTACCTCCACCTGGTCTCTCCCTTGACATGTGCAGATTATGGGGATTATGAGGATTACAATTCAAGATGAGATTTGGGTGGGGATACAAAGCCTAACGTATCTTAGTGTAGTTTTCAGACATGTTTCTTTTTGTTTTTTTGTTTTTGTTTTTGTTTTTGTTCTTTTGAGATGGGGTCTCACTCTGTCACCCAGGCTGGAGTGCATGATCTTGGCATGATCTTGGCACATTGTGCCCTTGACTTCCCAAACTCAGGAGATCCTCCCAACTCAGCCTACCAAGTAGCTGGGACCACACGTCCCACAGGTGCACGCCCCGATACCCAGCTAATTTTTTGTATTTTTGGTAGAGAAGGGCTCTGTCACCCAGGCTGGAGTGCAGTAGCATGATCTTGGCTCACAGTACCCTCGACCTCCCAAGCTCAGGAGACCCTCCCACCTCAGCCTACTAAGTAGCTGGGACCACACATCCCACAGGTGTGCACCACTACATCCAGCTAATTTTGTGTATTTTTGGTAGAGACGGGGTTTTGCCATGATGCCCAGGTTGGTCTTCAACTCCTGAGCTCAAGCAATCTGCCTGCCTCGGACTCTCAAAGTGCTGGGATTACAGGCATCAGCCACTGTGCCCAGCCTCAGATATATTTCTTATCATGAGCCAAAATGAGTGTATTTTCATATACTTCAGAGACATTTGCATTTCCTTTTTGTGGACTGATTGTTCTAAGAATTGAACGCATTTACCTTCCCAAACAGCTTGTACCTGAGATGGGAACTACTCCCCACATAATCACACACACACAAAGCCTCCTCTGCTGGAACATGATTTTATACTCTCCCTGTCCTCCTTGGCATCACTTTACTACTCCAGCACGCTCTTCCCCAGGCAAATATCTTGATTATTCATGACTGAAACTTCTGGAAAGATCCATCGACACTTTAATAAAACCACCAACACTTTAAGCCCTAAAACATTTATCTTAAAATATTCGCCTTGCTGTTTCCACCAGTCCAAATTCTATTGTTTCCTGATTCTTATGTGATCTTCATCAAACCCTTGCATTGACAGACCTGCCTTAAACCAAACTTCAGATTCCCAGTAGAATCCAACTTTGCCTTTCCCACTCCAAGACACTGCTAAAGCTTCACGGAGCAACAAACTCAAGTCTCTAGCCACTGCTGGTTTTTCTATTGTATTGCTAGATTTGTAGGAGCTAGTTCATGAAACTGAAATAAAACCAACCCAGCTTCCAGGGCAGGAGCAAGAATGGAGCTAGAAAGGAACTAGCCTTCAATCTTGCAGAGTCGTGGACCGGGCTTACGTGGTGTTTTGTTTTGTTTTGTTTTGTTTGTTTTCTTGCAATAGGGAAGCTAGAGAATGATGTGACTGAATTGAGATTTTCTAAAGATCGTTGTGGCTCAGTGTGGGTGGAGGAGGGAAGCAAGGATGGGTAGCAGAAATGCTAAAGGGATCAAATTTGGGAGATGTTGGGGAGATGGAGGAAACAGGTCATTCAGATGCACTGGCCATGGGATGTGATTGAGAGAAAGGAGTCCAAGATGACACCTGGGTTTGGATCCCAAACAACCAGGTAAGTAGAGTTGTCAGTTCCTGAGATGGTGAGGAGTGGGGAAGGAACAGTGGGAGAGGGGAGGTGGTGTTTGTGGTGGAGGTAGAGAAGTGGTTACTTCAATAGGGTGGTGGTGCAGTCTCCTGTATAGGCAAGGGTGAGTGACAGCCTATGGGGCTGAGGGAAAGAAGGGAGAGGAAGGACTCACTAGAGACAAAAGTGATGCTAAGGATTAACAATGTTTCTAACTAAATAATCTATATGCAGTCTTTTGGTAGCTATTTCTAACTATTTTAACAGTAAAGACACCCAAATTACTATTTTAAATCAACAAAGCTGGCCAGGCATGGTGGCTCACGCCTGTAATCCCAGCAGTTTGGGAGGCCGAGGCAGGTGGATCACTTGAGGTCAGGAGTTCGAGACCAGCCTGGCTAGTGTGGTGAAGCCCTATCTCTATTTAAAAATACAAAAATTAGCTGGGTGTTGTGGTGCACGCCTGTGGTCCCAGCTTCTCAGGAGGCTGAAGCATGAGAATTGCTTTAACCCAGGAGGCGGAGGTTGCAGTGAGCTGAGATCACGCAACTGCACTCAAGCCTGGGTGACACAGCAAGACTCTGTCTCAAATAAATAAATAATAAGCAAAGTCCTTTTATTTTATTTGGTACACATAGTACATTCCTACCACACATTTTCAAAAATAGTGGCACTGTTTGGGCCCATGTCTTTGCTCAGCAAATGCTGTGCTCCTATTTAAAGGACAGCATGTCTCTTCACATATTTGTTATAAATCTTTTCAAAGATGCTAATGAAATAAGAGGATACTCATTTTTTTAAAAAAATCTAGAAATTTTAGGCTTAATGGATTTCCAAATAAAATCAGGAACTCAGAAGATAGTCTGTGCACATTCTATTTTTGCTGACAATGCACAAGAGAAAGTAGCTTTATTTTATGGAATCTAATTAAATGACTACAGGGAAAAGCTAAAGGGGGTGGTAAGGGGCAGAAGATTTTCCTTGTGAGCACTGAGGGCTCCAGCCTTCTGAGGCTGCCATCGCAGTCAGCCTGGTGATTAACTGAAGTGTGCAACCCACATCACCAGCAAACGTGATCACAGCATCATGTGACACTTTGTGCGTCAGGGAGTAATGTGTAATTTGAGCAATGCTCAAAGAATGGGCTGTGAATAGTAAAGGACGTTCATGTAACTGTGAGCCACACTGACTACAGTCATTTATTTCAAGATTATGCCAATTTATTTAGATACAAATGTCACAGACTGATTAAAAAGCTAGTCCATTGCACCTATTCCATTTGCTGCTGAGATGAGAATTAATAGACACAAGCCAGACAACATCTATATAGGTGTGACACCTCATCAGAGGAGCAAAGTGCATGCTCAGTCATTTCTCTGAATGCACAAATTAGCCCAAGGTGAACTTGTCCCCTCTTCTACTGCAAATGCTCAAATGAATGCACATGATTTCACCTCTTTTCCTTACACTGTATTATTAAACTATCTGGATTTTGCAGCACTGTCCTAGTTATCAACTATGATGAATTTTAGAATCAAATAGCCAAGCATGCTCACCACGTAATCTGTAGACCACAGAATAGTTTTTGATTCCAGAAACAAGGATAGATTTTTTGATACTGAATCAGGCTTACATTCTGGGAATAAATCCCAAAGGACCATAGGTGGAACTAATTGCTTTGCAAATGTAAGAACTGCATAGGGCATGGGGTCAGGGTTGGGGACATCATCAGCCCACAAACTACAGAGCCAGCAACTACAAGTGAACCAGCAGAGGGCATCCAGGGACAAACTACCCAGCCAAGGGGTCAGCTCAAAGGCAGAGGGCCAGAGGCAGAGTCCAGGCATAGGGAATGGGTGCCGACCAGGCATTCCAGATGAGAATGGCAAAGGCCTCTGGGTGGGTTGTCCCTTATAGAGCTCTATCACACTACTGAATGTTATGAAATCTGCACAGGCCAGGCACAGTGGCTCACGCCTCTAATCCCAGCACTTTGGGAGGCTGACGTGGGCAGATCGCTTGAGCTCAGGAGTTTGAGACAAGCCTGGGTAAAAAGCCCTACCAAAAAGACAAAGAATTAGCCAGGCATGGTGGCACACGCCTGTAATTCCAGCTACTGGGAGGCTGAGGTGGGAGGACAGCTTGAACTCAGGAGTTCAAGCCTGGGCAACATGACAAAACCGCTTTTCTGTTTTGTTTTGTTTTGTTTTTTTTTTTCTCATTTGTTTATTGATATTTCATTTGGTTTTGATTAAATTTCTTCCTTATTAATCTTGATGACAAAGTACCTTTGAATATAATTAAATGACATTTAATCAAAAGATAATTGTAAACATTTAATAAGGATAATACACAAAATAAATGATTACAAGTTTGCAGTAAACTTTCTCCAGCTGTTCCATTTCCAGACTATCTGCAGAGTGTTTTCTAACAGCTTAGACATTTTTAATGTTATTTAGTGATTCAAGGGGGAAATTATTCAGGCAAATCTTAACATGATTTTTTAATTGACTAATAAAAATCGTATAAATTTACAGTGTATAACATGATGACAAAACCCCTTTTCTAACAAAAACACAAAAAATTAGCCAGGTGTGGTGGTGCACCTCTAATTCCAGCTACTCAAGAGTCTGAGGTGGGAGGATTGCTTGAGTCTGGGAGGCAGAGGTTGCACTGAGCCATGATTGCACTATTGCACTCCAGCCTGGGCAACAGAGTGAGACCCCATTTCAACAAAAATAAAATAAAATCTGCATGGTGTTTTACTTCTCTCTAGCAAAGTGGTAGATAGAAAAGGCAAATGGCAGCATTGGTGCAAAACTTGGGTCTTTGCTGGGCAGGAGAATGTTTTACCCATATTTTTAAAACACGCAATATAAAGTACTTGATGGCCACTCCAAAAGTATGAGTTGTCCTTGACAAAGGATAACACATGAAAAGTACACTTCTAAATACTAATCTTTCTGATCAAATATATATATATACTTCCTTGTGGATATATATATCTACAAGTTTTCCATAGGAGTCCCGAATTCTAGTTACCAAATCAGAATTTGTTAACTTCTAACAAGTATAATTAATAACATACATTCATTAAAACTAATAATTCCAACTGTAAGGCTTTGTCTTAGAAACTAAGAGGAGGAGCCAGGCGTGGTGGCTCACAGTTATAATCTCAACACTTTGGGAGGCTGATGTAGGAGGATTGCTTCAGGCCAGGAGTTTGAGACCAGCCTGGGCAACATAGTGAGACCCCATGTCTACAAAAAATATTTTTTTAATTAGCCATCTGTAGTGGCACATGCCTGTAGTCCTAGCTACTCGAGAGGCTGAGGTGGGAGGATCACTGGCACCCAAGAGTTTGAGGCTGCAGTGAGCTATGCTTGCACCACTGCTTTCCAGTCTGGGCGATAGAGTGAGACCTTATCTCAAAATAAAAAAAGAGGCTGGGCATGGTGGCTCCCATCTGTAATCCCAGCACTTTGGGGGTCAAGGCAGGCAGATCACTTGAGGTCAGGAGTTTGAGACCAGCCTAGCCAACATGGTGAAACTCTGACTCTGTCTATACTAAAAATACAAAAATTAGCCAGGCATGGTGGCGTGCACCTGTAATCCCAGAGACTTAGGAGGCTGAGGCAGGAGAGTCACTTGAACCCAGGAGGTGGAGGTCACAGTGAGCCCAAGATCATGCCACTGCACTCTAGCCTGGGCAACAGAGTGAGACTCCGTCTCAATTTAAAAAAAAAAAAAAAAAAAAGAGGCTATCTAAATGGACAGTAAATATGTGAAAAGATGCTCATCCACATTAGCCATCAGGGAAATGCACATTAAAATCAGAATAAATAATGTTACATATCCACTAGAATGGCTAGAACTAAAAGGACTGACAGTGACAGGCATTACAGAGCAGAGGTGACTCACATACATAGCTGGAGGGAGTGTCAATTGGCACAACCACATTGGACAACTTCTTGGTGGTATCTACTAAGGTTGGACCTAAACGTACCCTATAACTTCACAATTTTTCTCCAAGGTTTCATTTATATCCCACAGAAATATGGGTCAAAAGCATCAAAATGTTTATAGATGCTTTATTTGTAAAAGCCAAAGACTGGCAAAAACTTAAATGTTCATCAACAGGGGAATAGATGAACAAATTATAATGAATTCCTACACAGGAAGATGATGCATCAGTAAAAACCCTAGAAGAAAACCTAGGCAATACCATTCAGGACATAGGCATGGGCAAGGACTTCATGACTAAAACACCAAAAGCAATGGCAACAAAAGCCAAAATTGACAAATGGGATCTAAGTAAACTAAAGAGCTTCTGCACAGCAAAAGAAACTACCATCAGAGTGAACAGGCAACCTACAGAATGGGAGAAAATTTTGGCAATCTACTCATCTGACAAAGGGCTAGTATCCAGAACCTACAAAGAACTCAAACAAATTTACAAGAAAAAACAACCCCATCAAAAAGTGGGCAAAGGATATGAAGAGACACTTCTCAAAAGAAGACATTTATGCAGCCAACAGACACATGAAAAAATGCTCATCATCACTGGCCATCAGAGAAATGCAAATCAAAACCACAATGAGATGCCATCTCACACCAGTTAGAATGGCAATCATTAAAAAGTCAGGAAACAACAGCTGCTGGAGAGGATGTGGAGAAATAGGAACACTTTTACACTGTTGGTGGGACTGTAAACTAGTTCAACCATTGTGGAAGACAGTGTGGTGATTCCTCAAGGATCTAGAACTAGAAATACCATTTGACCCAGCCATCCCATTACTGGGTATATACCCAAAAGATTATAAATCATGCTGCTATAAAGACACATGCACACGTATGTTTATTGCGGCACTATTCACAATAGCAAAGACTTGGAACCAACCCAAATGTCCATCAATGATAGACTGGATTAAGAAAATGTGGCATATATACACCACAGAATACTATGCAGCCATAAAAAAGGATGAGTTCATGTCCTTTGTAGGGACATAGATGAAGCTGGAAACCATCATTCTGCGCAAACTATCGCAAGCACAGAAAACCAAACACCACATATTCTCACTCATAGGTGGGAATTGAACAGTGAGAATGCTTGGACACAGGATGGGGAACATCACATACCAGGGCCTGTCGTGGGGTTGGGGGAGGGGGGAGGGATAGCATTAGGAGATATACCTAAAGTAAATGACGAGTTAATGGGTGCAGCACATCAACATGGCACATGTATACATATGTAACAAACCTGCATGTTGTGCACATGTACCCTAGAACTTAAAGTATAATTTTAAAAAAGAAATTATCCATTGAAACAAATCAATAATTCAAAAAAATGAACAAGTTACAATGCCATGGAAAAACATAGTTGAACCTCACAAAATACTGGACAAAATTAATGCATAATATCAGAAATCAGGATGAGGGTATCCTTGAGAGGAGGGAAGAGTTGACAATGGGAGGACGCAATGCCAGCATTCTAGGGTGCTGGTGCTATTCTGGTTTTACATAGATTGTGGTTCTATGGGTATGTGAGAATTCATGGAGCTGTGTACCCTTATGATTTCTCTACTTCGCTACATGTTTGCTTTACTTTGAGAAAAATGTTTAAAATTTTTAAAACTTAGAAGAAAACCCATCAAAGGCAACTCCAAGAGCCTATAGAAAAGCTCCAGTGACCTCCAAATTCTTCCCGTTTGTTCAGGTGAGTCTTCAGATCTTACCAATGGATTCCTTCCTTCACCTGGTCTTTATAGGCAGCAATACATTACTTCAACAAATATATACAAAGGGCCTATTGTGGGCCAGGCGTTGGGCTGAAATTCAATGATGAATACAACAGGTTTGTGAATTCTCAGGGAGTTCACAGCCTGAAGAAACAGAACTGCTTTCTAATCCCGTACTCTGCTGAGTGCTCTCTCATACATCTTCTCATTTAATTCACATTTCATTTAACTCAGTAACCCAGTCCATAAATCAGTGGCAGGGCTCTAATAAAACCTAATTCTTATGAACTGCAAGGCAGGCCTCTCCCCTGTACACCAGGCTTGGTAATATGTCATGTGTACCACAGTAGGTAACTCCTTGCTAACCCAAAGCGTACATCAATAATCTGCCAGGCACTCCTCTCCCTGGCTTTGACACGGCCTCACAATCCTCGCCCGCACACTCAAGAGAGAGTCATTACAGAACAATGGGGATTCACCCAGGGGATGCCCCTAATCTACTACTCTTGAATCAAAGCATCACAAACTTTTTTTTTTTTTTTTTTTTTGAGATGGAATTTCACTCTTGTTGCCCAGGCTAGAGTGCAATGGCATGATCTCTGCTCACTGCAACCTCCGCCTCCCGTATTCAAGCAATTCTCCTGCCTCAGCTTCCCGAGTAGCTGGGATTACAAGCATGTGCCACCATGCCCAGCTAATTTTTGTATTTTTAGTAGAGACGGGGTTTCACCACATTGGCCAAGCTGGTCTCAAACTCCTGACCTCAGGTGATTCGCCTGCCTTGGCCTCCCAAAGTGCTGGGATTACAGGCATGAGCTGCCACACCCGGCCAACTACTTTTTTATGCCTTTGTCCCTCTTCATTTGAAAATATCCTTGGGAATATCTATAAATTGTTATTATGCATTTGCCTCTGGTTATGAATGGAGGATTTGAGAGTAAATTTGTAGGCAAGGGCTGAGAAGGAAGTATACAATCCATGCAGGTCTAGAGTTTTAAGTGGACTTAGGCTAAATGGTTAAGGCACTGCAGGAAACTTGCTTATACCACTATTTTGCCTGGAATAGAAACTAGCCTTGGTGACAAATAGTAAGCTTATAAATTAAACTTAATAGGAAGAAGGGGCAGCTGAAATAGATCCTGATTCATCAGTGTGAATTTCAGCTCACATTACATACAAATACTCTGTGGTGTTAAAACCTCAACTCCTGGTTCAGCAAAACCCCTGATCAGTTCTTAAGAAAGAGGATTTCTCAGCATGCTTCCTGTGTAGCCTACACAACCGTCTTTCATTATCTATGCTGGTGACAATTATCAAAATGATCCATGTGCAACCTGAACCTGCCTGAGCAAGAGGCTGCTTCCTTCGTCTGACAACCGCCCCAGAGAGAAAGGCTTTGCTGGGAAGGAATTCTTGGATGAGGGCATCTGTTCAAACACCAAAGGTTAAAAAGTGAAGACGGCACACCTCGGTGTGAGACTCAGTCATTTTTCTGGTTTATTGTGCATATATAAATAGGGAAAATAATCTTCAAAAAGTAAATAATAAACTCAGAAACATGCCAAGCCCTTACCTCTTGGCTTTCATTTTGAGTTGCTGTATTTCGTAGGTTTCTAACTCATACTGATACAGAATGGCTGAGCTACTGGCTAAGCTCTATCCTCAAGCCTGGAACCTCAGCCTTAAGTGAAACCAGCTGACCCTGATACAGAAGGGCTGGGCTCCTGGCTAAACTC
>NC_045444.1:116200669-116213414 GCF_002776525.5 Piliocolobus tephrosceles
CAGCTGACCCTGATACAGAAGGGCTGGGCTCCTGGCTAAACTCCACCCTCAAGCCCAGAACCCCAGCCCTAAGTCAAAACAGCTGACCATGTGTGTGGCCTTTTTGACCCACCCCACCCCTTATCCTGTGCTTGCCTTTTTGGCCCACCCCATCCCCTAATCCTGTGCCCATAGAAAGACATCAGCTGGTGGAGCAAAAAGTGGCAGCTGATGCAAGTGTTTGGGGATACAAGCTTCTGAGTCTCAGGGATACAAACTGCTGAACGTCGGGGCTACATGCAGCTGAGCATCAGAGACTAAGGATAGACTCGGCTAACTTGAGCTGGTGCAGCTTCAGGAAAATATCACTTTCTCCCCCATACCATCCTCTTTCCAGTTTCATATCCCCCTGAGAGACACTTTTATTGCCAAATAAAATCCTCCACATACACTGCCCTTCAAATAGTTCATGTGACCTGATTCTTCCTGGACACCAAACAAGAACTCAGGTGTCAAGAAGGGCAGGTGCAGGAGGCTGTCACCCTAAATTTCTAAATTAAGATGTTAAGTGTAATTCCAGAGCAACCACTAAGAAAATAGCTTAAAATGTATATAGTAAAAGGAACACAAAGAGAATTCAAATCATATACTAGAAGATACTTATGTAACACAAAATAAAACAGTAACAGAGAAAGACAGATGAAAAATAAGACATACAGGAAATAAATAGAAAAATGGCAGATGCAAATCCTACCTAACTGGTAATTACACTAAATTTAAATGATAAACAATCAAAAGGCAAAGGTTGGAAGCATGTATTTAAAAAAAAAAGCATCAGTCAACTATATGCTGCATATAACAGACACACTTTACCTCCAAGGACACAAATAGGTTCAAAGTAAAAGGATGGAAGAAAATATACCACACAAATAGTAACCAAAAGATAGCAGGGTTGTCACTCGAGACAAAAGACATTTTAAAATAATGAAATGGTCCATTCATCAGGAAGATATAACAATTATAAACATACATTCACCTAACAACAAAGCTCCAAAATACATGGAGCAACACTGACAGAATGGAAAGGACAAGAGTAAGAGTTGCAGACTTCAATACCCACTTCAACAGTGAACAAAACAACTTAAGCAGAAGATCAACAAGAGAAGACTTCAACAATACTATTAACAAATTAGTCCTAACACCCATCTGTAGAACACTCCACCCAATAACAACAGAAAACCCAGTCTTAAAACAGTGACTCATTCCTGTAATCCCAGAACTTTGGGAGGCCAAGGTGGGCAGATTATTTGAGCCCAGGAGTTTGAGATCAACCTGGGCAACATGGTGAAACTGCATCTATACTAAAAATAGAAAAATTAGCTGGGCATGGCAGCACAGGCCTATAGTTCCATCTACTCGGGAGGTTGAGGTAGGAAGATCATTTGAGCCTGGGAGGCTGAGGTTGCAGTGAGCTGAGATCATGCCACTGCACTACAGCCTGGGTGTCAGAGTAAGATCTTGTCTCAAAAAATAAAAATAAAAGGATTAAAATCTAACAAAGTATGTTCTATACCCACAATGGGATGAAATTTAAAATCAATAACAGAAAAAAAACGGAAACTTTACAAATATGTGGTAACTAAACAACACACTCCAAAATAACCAAAGGGCAAAAAATGAAATATAAGGGGAATTAGAAAATGCTACAAGATAAATAAAAACAAAAACGTTATAGTAAAACCTGCGGGATGTACTGAAAGCAGTGCTTAGAGGGAAATATGTAGTTGTAACATCCATATTTATAAAGAAGGCTGGGTGTGGTGGCCCATGCCTGTAATCCCAGCACTTTGAGAGGCTGAAGCAGGATTCCTTGAAGCTAGGAGTTCAAGACCAGCCTGGGTAACAAAGTGAAAATAAAAAAAGGAAAAATTCATAAGACCCAGTGGCATGCACGTGTTGTCCCAGCTACTTACGGTGCTGAGGTGGTAGGATTACTTGAGCCCAGGAGTTTGAGACTGCAGTGAACTATGATCATTTCACTGTATTCTTGCACTCCAACCTAGGTGACGGAGTAAAACCTTGTAAAAGAAGAAGCTGCAGAAGGAGAAGGAGGAGGAGGCTCCCAAATAAAAAACCTAATCTTTCACCTTAAGAAACTAGAAAAGGAAGGTAAAACTCAGAATGGAAATAATAGTTGTCGTGTATTATCTCTGAGAAACTGAGCCCATGAAATGAGATAACCATCTTTAGAGGCAATGTGTCAGGGTGTTGATAGC
Organism: Piliocolobus tephrosceles; assembly: GCF_002776525.5. Classification (NCBI taxonomy): domain Eukaryota; kingdom Metazoa; phylum Chordata; class Mammalia; order Primates; family Cercopithecidae; genus Piliocolobus; species Piliocolobus tephrosceles. The sequence goes on from NC_045444.1 coordinate 116,202,925, forward strand.
TGATTTCCGAGCCAAGAGTTTGGAGTGCTATGTTTCCACAGAGTATAAGTGTTGCAAACACACTTGGACAAGAGATGGGAGACGCAGATAATATGAAATAAAGGCCTATGCTGTGCATTTCCTGTTTTCAAAAGGCAAGGTACAGACTCCATCTTTGATAGCTATAATATTGTTCTGCCCATGTTCGCTTCCATGCTCATTTCCAGCCACTTTCACTTTGGGCCATTGTAAGAGATGCTTTCTCATCCTCTGAAAGATTATCAAGCAAATGACTGGATCAGGGATAGAAGGAGACAGGAGACCCTCTGGACCTTCAGGGATGACAGAGAGTGTTGGGAAGCAGCCAGGGAACACATGTTGCGGATAAGAGTGAGGAATCTGGATGAGAGGAACAGGGAAGGTGAGTGGCTGGAATAAGAGTGAGGAATCTGGATGAGAAGAAAAGGGAGGCAAGAGGCTGGATATGTCTCCAGCTCTGCATACTAAGGAGCCCATGACTGATGAGTCTTCGGCTCAAACAACCTATTTTCCACACACAGTCCCTAGGAGCATGATTCCAAATGTCCCTGAACTGAGTGTAAACAGGTATTTGTATGATTCTCTGCAATGCTGAGGGCCACCCCAGGCACTGGCTATGAAGGCAGACTCTAGAACATTCTCTCTGTAGCAGTAATGACCACCTTTATACTAATCTTTTCTTCACCCAGCAAGACAAATATTAACTATCCCATTGCCCTTGAATTCTTACTCATTATTCCCCCAGATCCTCTCTCCCATTAGGGTTTTTTAATTGAAGTGTCATTAGTACAGCAATAATATGTTCTAGATTTCTTCTTAGTAAAGGTGATTAAGTGTTTGATAATATGTGAAATGTGTGAAGTACTAAAACATACAAAGCTAATCTATGTTGTTAGAAGTCTAGAGAGTGATTACTCTTGAGGGGGATAGTAGTTGAAATAAGGCACAAGAGAGATTTTTGATGTTCTGCTAATGCTCCCTTTTGATCTGGGTGTGGGTTACATGGATGTGTTCAGTGTGAAAAAATTCATCAAGTTGTATACTAATGCTATGTGTACTTTTCTGCGTGCATAATTTTTTAAATTAACAAATAATAAAATTGACTTTTTGGGTGCACAGGCCTATGAATGTTAACACACACATAGATTCAGGTAACCACCATAATCAGAATACAAAAGCAATGCAAAAAAACTCCTCATGGTAGCCTTCTGTACTCATACCCTCTCCCCACCCAAAACCCATGTCAACCACCCATCTGTTCTCTGATCCTGTGGTTTTTAGTTTGTCTTTTCAAGAACGTCATACAAAAAGAAGCATACACTATGTAATCTGTTTTTGGTTTTTTTTGAGATGGAGTCTTGTTCTATCACCAGGCTGGAGTGCAGTGGCATGATCTTGGCTCACTGCAATCCCCGCCTCCCAGGTTCAAGCGATTCTCTTGCCTCAGCCTCCTGAGTAGCTGGGACTACAGGTGCACGCCACCACGCCCAGATAATTTTTTGTGTTTTTAGTAGAGATGGGGTTTCACCGTGTTAGCCAGGATGGTCTCTCAATCTCTTGACCTCATGATCTGCCCACCTTGGCCTACCAAAGTGCTGGGATTACAGGCGTGAGCTACCGCGCCTGGCCCGCGATATATAATCTCTTTAAAATGTTGACTACTTTGGCCAGGCGCGGTGGCTCAAGCCTGTACTCCCAGCACTTTGGGAGGCCGAGACGGGCAGATCACGAGGTCAGGAGATCAAGACTATCCTGGCTAACATGGCGAAACCCCATCTCTACTAAAAAATACAAAAACAAAAACTAGCCGGGCGAGGTGGCGGGCGCCTGTAATCCCAGCTGCTCGGGAGGCTGAGGCAGGAGAATGGCGAAAACCCGGGAGGCGGAGCTTACAGTGAACTGAGATCCGGCCACTGCACTCCAGCCCAGGCGACAGAGGGAGACTCCGTCTCAAAAAAAAATATATATATATATTGAGTACTTTCATTCAGCATAATGCCTCTGAGATTCATCCAAGTTGTTGCATGTATCAACAGCTCATTCCTTTTGATAGATAAGGAGTATTCCATTGTGTAAATGTACCACAGGGTTTTTTAAAATCCATTCATCCACGGAATGACATTTAGGTTGTTTACTGTTTCTGACTATTATGAAGCAAGTTGCTATGAGTGCTTGTGTACAGGTTTTTGGGTAAACATACCTTTTCATTTCTCTGAGGTAAATAAGTAGAAATGGGTTTGCTGGCTCATGCGGTAAGTGTATGTTTAACTTTATATGAAATCTCCAAACTGTTTTTCAGAGTGGCTGTACCCTTTTCCATTCTCATTAGCCATGTAGGAGAGTTCCAGTTGCTCCCCGTTTTCATCAGCACTTGGTATTGTTAGTATTTTTTATTTTAGTATTCCAACTGGTATATAATGATACCTCATTATGGTTTTAATTTGCATTTTCCTAATGGCTAATGCTTTTAAACATCTTCCCATATACTTATTTTCCATCTGTATACAGTGTGTCTTGGTCTATTTGTGCTACTATAACAAAATACCTGAGAGTGGGTAGTGTATAAACAATAGAAATATATTTCTCACAGTTCTGAGAGGATGGGAAGTCCAAGATCAAGAAGCAGGTTTGATGTCTGATGAGGGCAGCTTTCTGTTTCCAAGACGGTGTCTTATGAATGAATGCTGTGTCTTCACATGGCAGGAAAGATGGAAAGGGGCAAACTCACTCCCTCAATCCCTTTCATAAGGGCCCTAATCCCATTCCCATGACTCAGTGACCTCCTAAAGTCTCTGCCTCATAATACTATCACATTGGTGAATAACTTTCAACATATGAATTTCAGGGGACACCTTCAGACCATAGCACTCTTTGGCAAATAACCAGTCCTTTGTCCACTTTTTCATTAGAATGTTTCTTTTTGTATTGTTCTGTTTTGAGAGCTCTTTACATATTCTGTATACAATGTACCAGAATATATACATATGCAATATATGTATATTACACATACAAATCCTTTGTCAAATACGTGATTTGCAACTATTTTCTCCCAGTTTGTTAATTTGTCTTTTAATCCTCTTACCAGTGTCATTCACAAAAGTTCTTAATTTTGAGAAGTCCAATTTATGGATATTTTTCTTTCATAAATTGTGGTTTTGTGTTATGGCTAAGAGCCCTTTGTTTAAACTCAGGCCATGAAGAAGGTCTATGTTTTCTTCTTAAAGTTGTATAGCAAAACCTGGACTAGGGTGACATAAGGGAGGTGCCAAAGGCACAAAATTTAAAAAGCCTCCAACTTTCAAGGTCATACTTGCACAACTAGAGTGAGCGCCTCCTTAAATTTTGCATCCCAGGTACATTCCTTTTTTCACCCTAGTCCCAGCCTTGTTTTATAGTTTTATGTTTTACATGTAGCTCTATGCGTCATTTTGAGTTAATGTTTATATAAGGTGGAGGTTTAGTTCAAAGTTCATTTTTTTGGCCTGTGGATGTCTAATTGTTCCTGTGCCATTTGTTGAGAAGGCTCTTTCCTCCACTGAATCTCCTCCATTCTTTGCATTTTGTCAACAAATTAGTTGAACATACATGTGTAGCCTATTTCTAGACTCTCTACCTGTTTCATTCATCTATATGCCATATAAATCCCCTTGCTAATATCACACTATCTTGATTACTCTAACTTTATAGTAAGTCCTAAAGTCAGAGAGTGGGATTCCTCCAGCTTTAATTTTCTTTTTCAAAGTCTTTTTGGCTATTTTAGTTTATTTGCCTTTCCATATACATTTTAGAATTAGCTTGCCTAGATTTACAAATAATCATGCTGATATTTTAATTTTATTTGTAATTGTGTTAAATCTGCAATTACATGTACTGAGTAATGACAAGGCAGAAGTGAAGGCAACAGTGATGGAAACACCAGTGAGCAGAGGAAAGGCAGAAAGAGATCTTTCATTATCTACCATGTGCCAGACACGGCTTAGGATTTATATTATTTTCTCTAATTTAGTCCCCTAACTAAACTATGAGACAGATAGTATCACTCTTACTTTTTGACTGAGGAAGCCGAAGCTCAGAAAGATTCAGTAGTGAGAAGTGAGAGGCAGGCTGGGAGCGGAACCCAGGATAGCTTTACTCACTCCATTAGCCTCCCATCTTTAGTGCCCTAAGACTGTGCTTAGATCACTAGTTAGAAAAGTGCATTCTCCCAAAAAGTGAAAAAATAGCTCTCATGCTCAAGAATAAATGTCAGAAGTTGGCCAAACATTCCAGTAAGAGTGAGGCCAAAGCCAGGTACAGTGGCTCATGCCTATAATCCCAACACTTTAGGAGACTGAGGTGGGAGGATTGCTTGAGGCCAGGAGTTCAAGACCAGCCTGGGTAACATAGTGAGACTTCATCTCCACAAAGCATTAAAAAATTAGCCAAGTATGGTGGTATACACCACACCTGTAGTCTCTCTCTCTCTTTTTTTTTTTTTTTTTTTTTTTTTGAGACAGAGTCTCACTCTGTCGCCCAGCCTGGAATGCAGTGGCACGATCCTGGCTCACTGCAACCTTCACCTCCCAGGTTCAAGCAATTCTCATGCCTCAGCCAGCCCCAAATATCTGGGATTAAAAGCATGTGCCATCACACCTGGCTAATTTTTGTATTTTTAGTAGAGACGGGGTTTCGCCATGTTGGCCAGACTGGTCTCAAACTCCTGGCCTCAAGTGATCCGCCCGCCTCAGCCTCCCAAAGCACTGGGATTACAGGCATGAGCCAGCATGCTCGTTCACACCTGTAGTCTCTAAAAAAAAAAAAAAAAAAAAAAAACAGTGATCCCAGTTGGGGATCTAATGCACAGCATGCTGTCTATTGTTAATAATACTGTATTGTATTGTTGAATTGAAATAGATCTCAAGTGTCCTCTCCAACCCCACACACAGACAAAAGGAAGTGAGAAACGTTCCTTCATTCCTAGTTTTTTAGAGCTTTTTTTTTGTTTTTATCATAAATGGGTGTTGAAGTTTATTAAATGCTTGCTTTGCATCAGTTGGTATGATCATATGATTTTTCTTCTTTGGCCTATTGATGTGCTGGATTATATTAATTGATTTTTGAATGTTGAGCCAGCCTTGCATATCTGAAATAAATCCCACTTGTTCACAGTGTATAATTCTTTTTATACATTGTTGAACTCAATTTGTTACTATTTTGTGGAGGATTTTTGTACATATGTTCGTGAGAGATATTAACCTATAGCTTTCCTTTCTTGTGATGTCTTTTTCTGATTTTGGTATGTTGGTATTAGCCGATTGCTGGCCTCAAAGAATGAGTAAGTGTTCCCTCTGCTCCTATTATCTGGAAGAGATGTGGCGAGTTGGTATAATTTCTTCTGTAAATTTTTGGTAGAATTCACCAGTGAAACCATCTGGGCCTAATTCTTTTTTTCCTGGATGTTTATTCATTATGAATTCAATTTCTTTAACAGACCTAAGTCTATTCAGATCACCTATTTCTCCTTGTGTGGATTTTGGTAGTTTGTGTCCTTCCAGGAATTGGTCTGTTTTATCCAAATTATAAAATTTGTAGGTAAAAAGTACTTTTAAAAAGCATTATGTCAGAGGAAAAACAGAAAGAACTAACAGCCTGTTGCCCTCAGAATGTCATGAACGTGATCACCTACTCAGGGCCTGGGGCCAAAGTACCTGGATTTGGATCTTGGTTCTGCCACCCTGCATGACTTTGGGCAATTAACCAGCTTCTCTACACCCCAACTGCCTCACCTGTGAGATAAGGATAATATTATTTACCTCATAGTATTATTGTGAGAATTAAATGCGGTTGTGTGTAAAAAGCATGTAGCACAATTCCTGTCACATAATAAGCCCTCCATGGATGTTGGCCATTATTACTGATTTCAGCTCACCAGTGTCTTTTGAGCATTCATTATATTCCAGGAGCTACGTGAAGCAATGAAATACAAAGATGAGGAAACTGTGAAAGGTGGGCTTAGTTGCTGACAGACTAAGGGCAAAATAGACATAGACAGATCAATACAGGCCAATGCGAAGACAGAATCTCATCAGTGTACACAAGAGCACCTAGGAAAGATGAAATGGCAGGGCACGCTCATCTGGTTCACTTAAAGAAGCTTGGGTGTAACCAGGCACAGTGGCTCACGCCTGTAATCACAGCACTTTGGGAGGCCAAGGAGGGCAGATGGCTTGAGCTAATGAGTTCAAGACCAACCTGGGCAACATGGTGAAACCCCATCTCTACTAAAAATACAAAAAGTTAGCCAGGTATGGTGGTGTGTGCCTGTAATCCCAGCTACTGGGGAGGCAGAGGCAGGAGAATCACTTGAACCCAGGACACAAAGGCTGCAGTGAGTCAAGGTTGCACCACTGCTCTCTAATCTGGGCAACACAGCAAGACTCTGTCTCAAAAAAAAAAAAAAAAAAGAGAGAGAAGAAGAAGTTTGGGAGTTTGGGTGTCCAGTCTAGATAACTACAACCCAGGAACTAGCAGAAAAATGCAGGTGAGGTTACCACGCTATTGTTGATTTCGTGAACAAGTGACAGAGTGAAAGAGATGCCAGAATCCTGATACACCGGTACCCACAGATTCAGCTTCCAGAGGAGGCATCTACCACAGCTAGACGGATGCTAACTCTGGGCTGACGTCTCAGTTTTCAAAAAAGAATGCATTGATCCCTGGAAGCCAACATAGGCCTGCCGTGAACACATCTGGTCTTCGCTTGACTTCATTTCCTTTTGGATGGGGTTCCTAAAAGATTTTCTGCAAAAAGTTTGCCAGATCTTTGTAGATGAAATGGAGAAATACAAGCCGATGTATATGGTGTGTTTGGTTGGAGTCCTAATGAGTTAAGTATCCTAATCCCCAGGAGGTGGCGCTGTTGAGGAGGAGACGGTTCTACCTGCGTCCTGTCCTGTGGTGGCTCCCATTCCCACTGGCATCCCTCTCACATTGACACAATGTGTGAGAGACATAAAATCAGGACAGATAATAGAAAAATGTGTGTCATGCCCAACTCAGGATTTCAAAAGATTTTGATCCATTTAAACAGTGGGCCACATTCAACAACATCTATTTAATACAGACAATGTTAAGTCATGTCAGGCCTCAACATGCAATAGTACCTAAGTTTTGAAGCCCAACATGACTTGGAGAAAGAATAGGTACAGGAGAAGGCCAGGCGCAGTGGCTCACGCCTGTAATTTCAGCACTTTGGGAGGCCAAGGTGGAAGGATCACCTGAGGTCAGGAGTTTGAGACCAGCCTGACCAACATAGTGAAACCTTGTCTCTACTAAAAATAGAAAAACTTAGCTGGCCGTGGTGGCACGCATCTGTAATCCCAGCTGCTTGGGAGGCTGAGGCAGGAGAATCACTTGAACTGGGGAAGCAGAGGTTGCAGTGAGCCGAGATTGCGCCACCACACTCCAGCCTGGGTGACAGACTCTTTCTCAAAAATAAAATAAAATAGGTCACAGATAGATGGAAACATTGGGCTGGAAAAAGTAGACTGAGAGATGACATCAACCCCAGGCTCAACATTAACTAACGGTATGAAGAGGTGGCCAGGAAAGTGAACGCAGTCTCCAACTCCGAAGACGCAGGTAAAGTGTCTATAACCAGAGGGCATCTCACACCAGTATGTGTCAGCCAGACCCCACAGAACGATTCTTTTGGTGTAAGTACTATCATGAGAAGAGCTGGTCTAATTTGGATGTCTGTCCCCTCCAAATCTCTTGTTGAAATGTGATCCCTGATGATGGAGGTGGAGCCTGCTGGGAGGTGACTGGGCCATGGGGGCGGGTCCCACATGAAAGGTTTAGCACCATCCCCTTGGTGAAGAGTGGGCTCTTCCTCAGTTAGTTCACATGAGATCTGGTTGTTTACAAGTCTGGGCCTTCCCCCTTCCCTCTCTTGCTCCCTCTCTTGCCATGTGAGACTTCTGACCCCACTTCTGCCAACACTGGAAGCCCCCTGAGGCCCTGACCAGGCGGCCGCTTTCTGCCCACCCTGCAGAATTGTGAACCAATTAAACTTCTTTTCTTTATACGTTACCCAGTCTCAGGTTTTTTTCTTTCTTTCTTTTTTTTTTTTTCTTTCCTTTTTTTTTCTTTTTTTGTCACCCTGGCTAGAGTACAGTGGCATGAACGTGGCTGACTGCAGCCTTCACCTCCTGGGCTCAAGTGATCCTCCCACCTCAGCCTCCCGAGTAGCTGGGACTATAAGTGTGTGCCACCACACCTGGCTAATTTGTTTTACTTTTTTGTAGAGATGGGGTTTCACCATGTTGCCCAGGCTTGTCTTGAACTCCCAGGCTCAAGCAATCCTTCTGCCTCAGCCTCCCAAAATGTTGGAATTACAGGCATTTGCCATGCACCCAGCCTCAGGTATTTCTGTATAGCACCATAGGAACTGACTATTACAGTAGCATTATGGTGAGGAGGTTGTAGAGGGAATGAAAGGAGAAAGGAAGAGGTGAGGGAGAAATACTGCAAATTGGAAAAATAGTATAAAAATGACTAAAAACAGTAAGTGCTAGCATGTACTGAGTGCTTACTATGAGGACTGTTTCAACCACCCTCCAGCATGTTTAGATGAATTCATGTTGGTTAAATATTTCAATCTCAAGAGAGAGGGAGTTGGTAGAAACAATATTTCTCCCCTTACCTACAAGGATATCTTCAGAGGCCTTATCATATGTTTTGCAGAGATGTATGTTTTGTCTATATCAGTTCCTACCTAAATCAGCTTATTTAAATGATGTCATTTAATCGTGAGGAGTGCATTCTCAGTATACTCAGCCTGCAGGTGAGGAAAGGTGAGCAAAGTCACTTCCCCAAGGCTGTGCGGCTGGTACCCAGCCCCGCCAGGCGTGAGCCCACACATCTGCCTCTGCAGCTTGAGCTCTGTGGCTTGCCTGCTGCTCTGCCTCCCACAGAGAATAGAGACTTCTCTCTGTACCTACCACAAATGCTGTCATTATCTTTACTTATTATTCTACATTGTAAACTTTGAAGATGTCCAGGAATGAGGTCTAAAGTGGATCACACGTCCGGGCATGGTGGCTCACGCCTGTAATCCCAGCATTTTGGGAGGCCACAGCGGGTGGATCAGTTGAGGTCAGGAGTTCGAGACCAGCCTGGCCAACATGGTGAAACCCTGTCTCTACTAAAAATACAAAAATTAGCTGGGCGTGGTGGCAGATGCCTGTAGTCCCAGCTACTTGGAAGGCTGAGACATGAGAATCACTTGAACCCGGGAGGCAGAGGTTGCAGGGAGCCGAGATTGTGCCACTGCACTCCAACCTGGGTGACAGATTCTTTCTCAAAAATAAAATAATAAAATAAAATGGTTCACAGACACATGGAAACATTGGGCTGGAAGAAGTAGATTGAGAGGTGATATCAACTGCAGGCTCAACATTAACTAATGGTATGAAGAGGTGGCCAAGAAAGTGAACGTAGTCTCCGACTCCGAGGATGCAGGTTAAGTGTCTATAATCAGAGAGCATCTCACACTGGTATGTGTCAGCCAGACCACACAGGATGATTCTTTTGGTGTAAGTACTATCATCAGAAGAGGGGACATATAAATCAGTGACAAGATATCAGGTATTTGAGGGAAAGCAAGGAGGAACCTTGGCATTGTATCAAAGGGATATGACGGGAAGGTCACTGGGTATTTAAGGGAATCCATGAGGTGCCCTTAGGAAGAAAAATATTGTCCAGGTGTGGTGGCTCAGGCCTGTAATCCCAGCATTTTGGGAGGCCGAGGCAGGGGTGGATCACGAGGTCAGGTGTTTGAGACCAGACTAACCAACATGGTGAAATCCTGTCTCTACTAAAAATACAAAAATTAGCCTGGCATGGTGGCAAGTGCCTGTAATCCCAGCTACTTAGGAGGCTGAGGCAGGAGAATCACTTGAACCCGGGAGGCCAAGATTGCGCTACGGCACTCCAGCCCAGGCAACAGAGCAAGACTCTGTCTCAAAAAAGAAAAGAAAATATAAAAGAAAAGAAAAGAGAGAAAGAAAGAAAGAAAGAAAGAAAGAAAGAAAGAAAGAAAGAAAGAAAGAAAGAAAGAAAGAGAAAGGAAAGTAAGAAAGAGAGAGAGAAAGAAAGAAAGAAAGAAAGAAAGAAAGAAAGAAAGAAAGAAAGAAAGAAAGAGAAAGGAAAGTAAGAAAGAGAAAGAAAGAAAGAAAGAAAGAAAGAAAGAAAGAAAGAAAGAAAGAAAGAAAGAAAGAAAGAAAGAAAGAAAGGAAGGAAGGAAGGAAGGAAGGAAGGAAGGAAGGAAGGAAGGAAAGAAAGAAAGGAGGGAGGGAGGGAAGAAGGAAGGAAAGAAGGAAGGAAGGAGGGAAAGAAAAGAAGGAAGGAAGGAAAGAAAAGAAGGAAGGAAGGAAAGAGAGGGAGAGAGAGAGAGAAAGAAAGAAAGAAAGAAAGAAAGAAAGAAAGAAAGA
>NC_045444.1:116213514-116223815 GCF_002776525.5 Piliocolobus tephrosceles
AAGAAAGAAAGAAAGAAAGAAAAAGAAAGAAAGAAAGAAAGAAAGAAAGAAAGAAAGAAAGAAAGAAATCAGGATGGGAAAGTCAGAAGGAGAAATGAGAGTGTACTCCAAATGTTTCAAGGGCTACCTTGGAAAAACAGGATTAGATATCACCTAGAATGGTTACAAAAGACCGAACTGGAATTAAAATCACCAGGGGGAAGGAGGCCAATTTCGATGCCGTATACAGATGAGCTTTCTACCTAGAAATACCCTCCTCCTTGGGGTATAATTTAGTCTCAATATTAACTAAAGGCCATTTAGATAAGAAACCAGTGTTTGCTATTCCCTTGAGTGTACCTTAAGAAAAATTTTCATGAAATAACAATAATAAACTTAGGAAAAATGAGAGAGAGTAGAGAGAAATACTCCCTAGAAATATTTTCTATAAACCATCCATTTTTGCAATGACAAAAATACTGTTTCTGTCACTAGATTCACAAAGTCAGATAGGGAGAATAAATATATAATGCTCTTCCAGGAAAAGTTATTATGAAAATGGGAAGAACCACTTAATAATTTGAACTTTGAAAGAATGGCTTGAAGAATGGAGAACAGGGTGGGTGGGTCGAGAGCAGGATCCTGGTTGAAGATACTGGGAAAGAGATTTGGTATTGGATACGGGGGTAGCAGGGCGGGCGGGGATAGGGGATAGACTCTCACGTTCCCTCTATCACCAGGCTTCGCAGGTGTCCCGATGTAGTCTTGAAAGCCAGGGCTCTGAGTCTTGGGTTCTAGCCATGGCTCTGCCACTTAGGAGCCATTACACAAGCAAGTGTCTGCACCTTTCTTGACCTCTTTCTTCATCTGTAACATGAAAAATCTGGATCAGGTGATTGCTAAGATCTTTGCGAGCTCTCTAAATGACAGGATTCAGATGAGTTACCAAATAGAGGCTTGTTCCACAGCCTTCCTTCATCCGGTTAGCAATTAAACCAACGCAGAGATAACAGCCACCCTTTCAATCGTAGAAATATTCAAAAAGAATACATAAACCAGGCTAAAATGCAATTCTGTCTGAAAATACTTATACGCATACTCAAAGTTCACATTACCCAGAAAGAGAATAAGACCTAGTCAGCCAGCTAATGACATGAATCTGAAACTCCAGAGGTAACCCTTTAACTGAATACCTGCTTTTTTAAAACTGCAAGTGATTCACAGACCATTTTGTCACCTGCACGGGGAGAAAAGAAATGCCTCTGAATATTTAAATATGCTTGTAAAATATTAAGCACTTCCCACAGGCAGTGGAAGTGATATATCTAGCCTGTGTCATTATCTCTTAGGGCACCACCTGCATCTGTTCAAAGTCTGCAAACATGGCCAAGCTTAATCTGCTTGAACAGAGGGAGGATCAGAGATCACATCGTCCTCTCACTTGCCTGGGCTACTCTGTCTCAAAAATACATAAATAAATAAATAAATAAATAAATAAATAAATAAATAAATAAATAAATAAATATTTAAAAAGAGAAAGAAAAGAAAAGAATGAAAGAGAATTAAGACTTAGGCAGACAACCAGCTACATTAGATACTTTTAGTTGTAAGCAGAAGTCGTCCTAATAAAGGAATTACACTCTTTCTTTGCTAGCTAATGCTCCTATTCATTGAGAAATACTGTCAACTGCACTGGAACAAAATACTTAGTCATAATGTCTTCCCATTATTAAAATGCCAGATGGTATAATTACATTTGCCATATTATTTCTTACACTCAGAAAGATGGATTACATATCACTAAATAGCCATGACCCTTGGATGATGGGTTTGATAATTTGCTAGAATCATTCACAGAACTCAGGGAAACGCTCCACTTACGTTTATTACTGAGGAAGTGGCAGATGGAAGAGAAGCATTGAGCAAGGCATGGAGATGGAGTGGGGGAACCTGCAGTGCCCTCGATGGACCGCACCTTCCAGCATTTGGATGTGTTCACCAACCTGAAAACCCACCAAATCTTGTTCAAAAGCCTTCACAGAGTCCAAGCTCTAGCCCTACCTCCCTTTCCTGGAGGTTGGTGGGCAAGGTTGAAAGTTCCAGCCCTCTAACTAACCGCTGTGTCATCCTGTTGACCAGTCCCATCCTGAAGCTATCTAGGGACCTCATTCTGAATTACTTCATCAGCATAAACTCAAGTATGATCAAAAGGGGGTTTTAGGCCCAGGTCGGTGGCTCACGCCTGTAATCCCAGCACTATGGAGGGGCGAGGTGAGTGGATCATGAGGTCAAGAGATTGAGACCATCCTGGCCAACATGGTGAAACCCCATCTCTACTAAAAATACAAAAATTAGCTGTGCGTGGTGGCGGGCGCCTGTAGGCCCAGCTACTTAGGAGGCTGAGGCAGGAGACTCGCCTGAAGCTGGGAGGCAGAGGTTGCAGTGAGCTGAGACCACGCCACTGCACTCCAGCCTGGCAACAGAGCAAGACTCTGTTTCATAAAAAAAAGAAGGGGGTGGGGGTGGGGGTTATTTTATTTCTGAGATGGAGCCTTGCTCTGTTGCCTGGGCTGAAGTGCAGTGGCCCCATCTTGGCTCACTGCAACCTCTGCCTCCTGAGCTTAGGCAAGTCTCCTGCCTCAGCCTCATGCGTAGCTGGGATTATAGGCACCCACCACCATGCCAGGCTAATTTTTGTATTTTTAGTAGAGACAAAGTTTCACTATGTTGGCCAGGCTGGTCTCAAACTCTTGACTTCAGGTGATCTGCCTGCCTCAGTCTCCCAAAGTGCTGGGATTAAAGGTGTGAGCCACCATGCCTGGCCAAAAGTGGGTTTTACCACAACCTATAGTCAGAAATACAGTTGACGCTGTAACTAATTAATTATACATACACATATATTTTATTTGTATTTTTAGCTCAACTCTATGGAAGCAAATACATACATATATTTGTAACTGAAATAAAAGTTCCACAAAGTGCTACTTACCCATACTACCTCCAATATACTCTGATATTTTTCTATTCTACACTCTATTTCATTTTTTACATTTTCAATTAAGGCTATTTCTAGGAGCTACATTTGTGGAATTTAAATTTTTCTTCTTTTTATTTTTTCAGTATTTCCCACAGCAAAACTTTTTTGTAGTAAGACAAGACGAGAAATAAAAATCATTTAAAGATCATTTTCTTTCAAGTACAACTGGGGCTCAAGAAATATTGACCAATGGGCGCGGTGGCTCATGCCTATAATCCCAGCACTTTTGGAGGCCGAGATGGTGGATCACTTGAGGCCAGGAGTTCGAGACCAGCCTGGCTAACTTGGTGAAAACCTGACTCTATTTAAAAATACAAAAATTAGCTGGGCATGGTGGTGCACACCTGTAATCCAAGCTACTCGGGAGGCTGAAGTGGGAGGATCGCTTGAACCCAGGAGGCAGAGGTTGCAGTGAGCCAAGATCGTGCCACTGCACTCCAGCCTATGTGACAGAGCAAGAGAGAGAGAGGCGGGGGGGGGGGGGGGGGTTGGGGCGCCAAGAGGGAGAAAAATCAGGCTGGGCCCTCAATTACATTTGTAACTTCTCTCTGCTGGGTCTGAGGCATGTTGGAGTCGAAAACAGACACCTTTGTCTCGGCTCGTGTCTCTGTGGTTCCCATACAGCCGCCAGGGGTCCTGCACCTCCAGGTATTTGCAGCATCCTCATGTAGTCCCCTCCTATCCTGTGCCAGGATTAGTCTCTGGGACCAAGAGAATGTAACACAAGTGATGGAATGCCACTTCCATGATTAGGTTATAAGACTGTAGCTTCTATCTTGTGTGTTCTCTCTCTCTCTCTTTCTCTCTCTCTCTCTCTCAGATTGCTTACTCTGGGGGAAGCAAGCCGTTGTGTCACGACACTCCAGCAGCCCATGGAGAAAGAGGCATGCAGCAAGGAGCTGAAGTCTCCAACCAACAGTCACGGAGGAACTGAGGCCTCCCGCCAACAGTCATATGAATAGCTTGGAAGTGGATCCTCCAGCTTCCAAAAACTACAACTCCTGTGGACTTATGAGAGGCTTTGAACCTGACAATCTGGTTAAGGCACTTCCTGATTCCTGACCATTGGAATGAGTAAGATAATAATATGTTTGTTGTTTCAGACTTTGCTGTTACACAGCAATGCCGAACAATTACACCTACCCTCCCAGTAAATGGTCACTGGAGATCACTGAGCTGGCCCTGCAACCCCAGCCTAGGAGAGAGAAGAGAAAGTGTTTTGGATTTTGTTTTTTTGAGACAGAGTCTTGCTCTGTAACCCCGGCTAGAGTGCAGTGGCATAATCTCAGCTCATTGCAACCTCTGCCTCCCACGTTTAAGCCATTCTCCCGTCTCAGCCTCTCAAGTAGCTAGGATTACAGGTGTGTGCCATGATACCCGGCTAATTTTTGTATTTTTAGTAGAGACAGGGTTTTGCCGTGTGGGCCGGCCTGCTCTCAAACTCCTGACCTCAAGTGATCTGCCCACCTCGGCCTCCCAAAGTGCTGGGACTACAGGCATGAGCCACCAGTCTCGGGCAGAAAGTGGTTTTGTTGTTGTAGTTGTTGACTAACAGGGGAAAAGGTTGATTGGAGCCCATGGAGCGTGACAGTAGAAAATTACAGAACAAACGTTTTACGGCAAATTTTGTCTACAGAACGTCAAATGATTGTGTTCAAAGCAGAAAGTGTGATAATCGAAGGCAAAGGCCATCTCTACAGCTCCTGTTCCGTTCATCCCATCATCAGTGAGGGTGAGCAGGAAACAAACTCATTCACCAAAAGAAACCCCAAATTAAGCTGCATTTATTAAACTGCTTCGTTAGTCTGACAAAGTGAAAAAATGGGCTGGGCACAGTGGCATCTGGCATTTTACACCATCTGGCATTTTAATAATGGGAAGACATTATGACTAAGTTCTAACACTTTGGGAGGCCGAGGCAAGTGGGTCACTTGAGGTCAGAAGTTTGAGACCAGCCTGGACAAGAGGGTGAAATCCTGTCTCCACTAAAAATACAAAAATTAGCCCGGCATGGTAGTGGGTGCTTGTAATCCCAGCTACTCAGGAGACTGAGGCAGGAGAATTGCTTGAACCTGGGAGGCGGAGGTTGCAGTGAGCGGAGAATGCACCACTGCACTCCAGCTTGGACAACAGAGCAAGACTCCTCAAAAAAAAGGTGGAAAAATGCACATTTGAAGGATTTCTGTGGTTTCCATGGAAAGCTGAGAACCAGGCACTAAAGGAGGTACCTGGTTCTCAGCTTTTCCTAGGTTTGGCTTCCAAAGGTCGCCAAACCCAGCAAGACCGACAAGCCATCCTTTTCTATCCTTCTGGGATATTACCCACAGTCTGGGCTGTGGGTACCAAGTGACTCCCTGGGAACTCATCACAAATTCACCCTCACGATTTCTTGCTCTTTCTCCCTCGTCAGCCAGCTGGTCAAACTTTTATCTCTTTTCGCTGTGGCAGTAAAATCGTTTTACATGTTCTTGTCTTTTCCAGCTATGGTCAATCATACACTGCTGGCTCTCCGAATCATCCAGGCCTTGGCACTGATATACAAAAGCCAAGCCTTTGAGATTCAAAAGAGGCCGAGGTGGGCGGATCACTTGAGGTCAGGAGTCCAAGACCAGCTTGGTCAACATGGTGAAACCCTATCTCTGCTAAAAATACAAAAATTAGCTGAGCAATTCCCAGCTGCTCAGGAGGCTGAGGCAGGAGAATTGCTTGAACCTGGGAGGTGTAGGTTGCACTGAGCTGAAACTGTGCCACTGCACTCCAGCCTGGGCGTCACAGTGAGACTCCGTCTCAAGAGAGAAGAAAGAAAACACAGACACAAGCTATATTCCTCACCCCACTCCACACACACCCATTTTCTCTGCCAAAAAGCCCATTTGCTTTGTTTTTTTGCAATGAAAAGCCAAAATTATGATTGCTACTGTAGTAGATAATCTACTGAGAAATCCAGAGGCCAGGTGTTCTGACTGCATCTGATCCCGTGGTCTTCCTACCAAGACTCACCGAAATCTCGCGCTCTTGCTGAATGGCTAGGGAAGGAATGGGCACAGACAGCAGGGATGGAGGGCTGGGTGGAAGCCAAAAGCCTGGCTTAATAGTTCTGCATTATGTCCTGTTTCTTCGGACCCTGGGGAAGCTCTTACATCTTTCCTTTGGCATGAGAATCACACAGTGTGTCACCCACCTCCTCTCCTTGGCTTTGCTTCATGGCCTGGGGCCCTTGAATGCCGCAGACCTGAGGGCAGGCAGGGACGTCCCCTCCTGGTCTCATACTTGGCCCCAGCACCTCCCTAAAGTCTGCGCATGGCAGCAGCAGAGTGAAGGTTGGGGGACCCCAGCCACCTCTGGGGCTGGACCAGGTATGACAGCACATTTACTAGCGTGAGACAGAGTTGACAGTAACAACCTCGCATTGGGGGCCACGGCAGGCACTCCGCGGGTGATTCTGCCCTCACCATAGCCCTGTGACATACAGGAACGGACAGGCTCAGAGCTGAGGCTATTTGCTCAATGCCACAGAGTGAGTGGGGGCGGGGGGACCACCCACTATCCCATGGGTCGCAGTGCCACTCCACTCAGCTGGGCCGTTTGCTAGATTCCTACCTGCTCCCACCTTGACCCCTTCCCTCGTGTCGCCTTCCTACCCCACCTCTGCTTCAGGTCACATTTCGGCCTTTTATCAGTACATGACTTTTGGGGAAGAGTTACTAAAAAATGTGCGTGAGCAACACCCAGAGATCTCAGAGAAAAGGGGAACCCAAAGAGTCATTCAGAGGCAACCTAGAGAAGGTAACTCTCCTACATGTTGGGGGTCCTGGGCGCTCATGCCCACTCACCTCACTGGGCTGCAGAGTGGTTTCATTTTTTCATTTAAGGAGAACTCCACTGAATTTTCGCTTTGTCTTTAAGGAAAAGGTGGGGGCAGGGGAGGTTCCAAGAGTTTGGTTCACATTTAGTAGAGCTGAGCCACAGAAATACCCTAATTCCAAATTGGAAGCCAAAGGCTGCAAGCTTTAAAAGCACAGTTGTCATGTATATATACACATAAACATACACACACACACACACACCTCTTATTCCAATTAGGAAAGTAACTTTGCAGGAGAGTGTGAAAAATTAAAGCATTCAAGGACAACCATTTGAATTCATGTGGTTTGTGGAGAAGACAAGAGCACTAGAATTCACGAATGCCTACTAAGATCCATTAAAAAAGGACTTTGTTTATTTCACGTAATCTTCCCAACAGTCCTGGGAGTAGATAATAGTCTCTCAATACTATACAGAAGAGGTAGACTCAGGAAGCTTAAGTAACTTGCTCGGCCAGAATTTGGCCATCACTCCAACTCCAAACATGTGCTTGTTTCATAATATCGTGTTGCCTACACTGTTTTGTCACTTAACCTTCAGGCCCTCAGGACCCAGTTTTGGCAAGAGTGGGATTTCATACATGGTAGACCTTAAAAATAACATCCTTAGGAGAAGACGCAAGAGAGGAGTCATGAGCAAATAGCATCAGCAGCTTGTGACTCTCATCCCTGTGAACCTTTAATATAGCATTGTGGGTTCGATGGTGACTTCCTGAAAGATGCATCTAGAACCCAGGAATGATATGGGTTATGGTGAAGGAGGAAGTATTACCTATGTGGCAAAAGTTAAGGATCTTGAGAGGATGAACTTATCCTGAATTATCTGGAGGGGCTTTAAATGCAATCACACTTATCCTTATAAGAGAGAGACCACACAGAAGAGAAGGGGGCAATGTGACCATGGAGGTAGAGATTGGAATCAAGGAGCCGTAAGCCAAGGAATGCCTAGAGTCACAGGAGCTGGAAAAGGCAAGGTATGGTTTCTCCTCTCGAGGATTCACTCTTAGAGCCTTCATAGGAAGTGTGGCTCTGCCAACACCTTGACTTGAGCCAGGTGATACTGATGCTGTACTTCTGGCCTCCAGAACTGTGAGACAATGTGTTTCTGTTATGTGTAAACCACCCGTTCATGGTGATTTGCATTCAGTGTATCATAATTCCCTACTCATAATCGGTAAGCAGTCCCAGGAAGCTAATACGTATGCTAAGTTAAAAAATCACTCCTGTGACCACATGATGAGCTCATTGTTAGGCTGTGAAGTTCCCACCTGGTTTTCTTGCTTCCTGAACAAATATGGTGGGTGATCTCTTCTGGGAAGTATGGGAAGAGGCAATTCTCTGGACCCATCTCTTCAAAGATGAATCTTTTAGACTTTATAGAAGATAAACATTGAGACTCTCAACTCAATGGGAATCATGGAAGAAAATCTCTGGTTTTATGGAAATGCCACAGGCTGGAAATCAGAAAACCTACATTCTATATCCAGGTGGAAACCTGGGTGATCTTGGGAAGGTCTCAACCTCTCTGAGTTATTATTTCCTCAGCTAGGTATGAAGGGGTCTGATAAGCAGTACCTTAAGTATCTTTCCAGCATTAGGATTACTTAAGGTTCTATATCTCACTCTATTGTTAGCATAACAAATTATGTAATTTTAGGTGAAATACATCAACTGTATTATTATTTAAATAGATGGCTGTACTGTCTTTCTAATGTCCTTAGCTCCAAGAATCTGCACACCTCTAAGTTTTGGGGTATAAAGAATCTGACCAATGGCAGTGGTTACTAACATCCCAGTCCTACCCAGTCTCACGTCCTAACTTGACAAAGCGTCATTGAACAAGTTGGTGGAAACCAAGAAAATCCACTAGTACTTAACATTAAGATGGATTTAAAAGATCAAGAGATAAAACAAAAATAACATTTATTTCCTGAGTCATTTTAATACCTGGTATTAATAGTGACACAAGTGTGCAACTCAACATATATTTCAAAAGAAACGCGCACTTTCATTTTGGCATTCAAACTGTGTAGTTAACAATTACTTTATTTTGTTCAACTTGATTAGAATAGAATCTAATGCATATTCTTCAGTCGAGTTGATCTGAAAAAGATATTCTAAGAACTGCAATAGAGGTTAGAAACTTAGAATTTTAGAGCCCAAAGGGGATTTAATCGGTCTGCTTCCATAATTTTACAGACAAAAAAAATACCCAGTTAAAGTTACATGACTTACCCAAGGTCAAATTCAAATAAGAGCCTCAGTTGTCTGAATTCAGAGCCCAGTCATCTTTCTAAAACACAACATAGCAATAAAATAGAAACCTTCATAGAAAATTTTATAAGTAGCAGGAAAGGGTTTAGTATTGAAATGTCACAGTATTTTGCCAATATATACGAAATTCAAAATTGAAACAAGCAGTACCACTGAGTTTTTTTTAAAAAATTGTCATAAAAAATCCTAAAAACATAATTTAAATTAGGGCCAGAGCCTGTGAAAGTATTGGCAATGTAAAAAGTTGCTCATCTTTCCTGGGCTCTGTTCTAAATGGATTTTGAAAAAAAAAAAAAAAAAAAAGTATCACATTCTCTACTCATAATCTTCCAACTGATGGAACATTAGTTTGTTTTTAAAATGGACTTTTCCGTTTCCTGGAACATTTTTTGTGGTGATAGAAACATTGAAGTCTTTTTTTCATTCATTATTTTTATTACATTTTTAACTTTGACCTGTGCTAATATGCCTACTAACTCCTAGCACATCCTAACTTTGTCATGAATTTGAGTTTACTTCTGGAACAACATCTGACTTTAGTTTTATCTACATTGCCCAAGTGAACTATTTACCAAAAACTAAATAGCACCATGTCAACAGGACATTTTGGGGAAGAACAAAGTGTCACCTATGATTACAGGCCTAGTTTAGACTGCTCTTGGTGGTGATGGTGATGTTAGGAGGTAGGTTTTCATACTCAGTGTAATTCTGTTCATTACTCCCAGCTTTCCTCTGGATTTTTCCAAATCCACATAACACTTAACTGTATACATAGTTGTTTCAGTTTCATTTTCCTTTCTACCTGGATTCTAAAGTCCTAAAGTAAAAGAGCACAGATTATGCAAACAACCTGACTGACAAAGAGGAAAGAACGCAACAGTACAGAAATGCTCATTCATCCCTTCAGTGACTATGTGAGTCTATGCCAGGCAGTATGCCAGGCGCGAGATTTAAGAAAAACAACCTGATATCATGGCATCTGCTGCAGATGATAAAATGGGAAGACTGAACACAGTACACTAAAATATTTGTAGTACACTTAGTTGACCATGAGATCCAAACAAAAATCTCCATGTAAAAGGAAAACAATAACTAACCGAAAGCATCTGTTTATTTTCTTTTCTTTTTTTTTTTTTTTTTTTTTTTAG
>NC_045444.1:116223915-116358483 GCF_002776525.5 Piliocolobus tephrosceles
GCCCGTCTCAGCCTCCCAAAGTGCTGGGATTACAGGCTTGAGCCACTGCGACCGGCCAAGCATCTATTTCTTATTTCATCCATTTCATGATGAATGTCAAGTTGATCAGTGGCTAAAGAGATTCATCATCCCATCTGTCATAGTTTGAATGAGTCCTCCAAAAGTTCATGTGTTGGAAACTTAGTTGCCATTGTGGTGATGGGGAAGAGGTGAGACCTTTTGGAGGCGATTGGGTCATAAGGGCTCCACCCTCATGAATAAATTAATGGCATTACCTTGAGAGTGGGTTAGTTTTTGCGTGTTTGGCCCCCTTTTCCTCCATCTTGCATGCTTGCTTGCCATGTGATGCCTTCCACCATGGGATGACTTCACCAGATGCCAGTGCCACGCTCCTGGACTTCCCAGCCTCCAGAACTGTGATCCGAATTCATCTTTCTTTATAAATTACCCATTCTTTTTTTTTTTTTTGAGACGGAGTCTCCCTCTGTCGCCCAGGCTGGAGTGCAGTGGCCGGACCTCAGCTCACTGCAAGCTCCACCTCCCGGGTTTACGCCATTCTCCTGCCTCAGCCTCCCGAGTGGCTGGGACTACAGGCGCCTGCCACCTCGCCCGGCTAGTTTTTTTGTATTTTTTTAGTAGAGACGGGGTTTCACCGTGTTAGCCAGGATGGTCTCGATCTCCTGACCTCGTGATCCGCTCGTCTCGGCCTCCCAAAGTGCTGGGATTACAGGCTTGAGCCACCGCGCCCGGCCTAAATTACCCATTCTTTGGTATTCTGTCATAATGCCAGAAACTGGACTGAAACACCACTCCTGCCCACTCCCATGGGTGTTAAGTGGGGAGGGAAGATGGTATGTTGGAGAGGAAGACCACAGAACTTGCAGCTTTTTCTTTCTAAGCATCAAAACACCATTGAATGCTCTGGGAGGAAATGGATTTCATATTCTCACCATCCATTCAGAATGGTATCAGAAAAATGGGAGCAAATAAATCTATTACAACACAAAATTGTCCTTGGAGGAAAGAAAACTTACTTTGCCTAGTCTATTAGCCTATAATAATTAAAGACCAACATTTTAAAAATTTAGTTCTAGAAAGCTGAAAAACCTGACTTGAATACTTAACATTCTCATTAGAACTATTAAGCTTTTCTCAGCGAATTTATTTATTAAGCCTGTTTTTATTGATCAAACGGGCAACTACAATGACCTTTTCTGAATTTAAAGTCCTTTTAAAATTAGTTACATTTTAAACAAGCAGAAGTGCTCATTTATGTAGGAGGCCAGAGTGGTAAGACAATGTCCTCCTAACTGAAGGAAGCTGGGGGAGAGGGATGTCCTGTGTGTGAGGAGAAGGAGAGGACAGGATTGTGGCTTTTTCTGACTAAAATCGTCAATTTTACATTTCTCTTCTTATCCCTCTCTTGTGCCTACTTACACATTCTGCAAAGGTTTGATTTGTTACTAACTATAATTATTGGCTGAATATAAAATCTAAATGCTTTCCAAAAGCTGCAACACACAATTATTGTTTTCACTCAGTAGATAACACGTTGATATTTGGACTATCTGGAAGCATTAGGGGGCATTTTGTGTTGTCATAATGACTGGAAGGTGCTAATGACATTTAGAAGCTGAGGGCTTTGCTATAACCCTCTACCAGGAAGAATTGCATCAACCAAAATGCCTATGCCAAGAAATCCTGGGAGACATTTTAAAGAATCATAGATTTTAAGAATATTACCATTAAAACATAAAGCTAGAGATCACTGAACTGGCTTCACAAAAACAGAGAGTAAGGTCCAGTGGGGTTAGCTTCCCTCGGCGGGGAAGTGTGGAGCCAGGACTCCATCAGGCCTTCTGACTCTGTCTGGGGCTCTTTCTGCTCCACCAAGTCTGTTTTCACAAAGCCCTTTACACAGGTCTGTGCGAGTTACCATGATGCCAGGGACTATGCCTGGATGCTAAGGGCTGCATGTTCTATTCTAAGTGACTCTGGAACACACTTTGGGAATAGGACTGACTGGGATGAATGAGTTTTAACAAATGTCCAAATTCCATCAAGAAACTGCAAGCTGAGCCCATTGGGTTTTCTTTACATTACTGTTAGCTTTACAGATGATCATTTCAACTAACAGCAGCTGCCCCGTGTAACTCTACAATTGCCCACGTTAACATTAACCAGTGTTTAGACCCTTGCAATCTGGACTTGTGTCTTCTGCCCTAATATTCCTTAGTACAATCTTGATAATAAATCGTTAATAGTGTCCCTAATTAACATTTTGATGTATCATAGCCACATAGAAGATACCAAAATTGATTCCTGAAACCTCAATTCCCAATGAGAGTGCAAGAATCCAGCATGTGTGCCTGAGCCTCAAAGCCACAATAGGACATTTGAGCTGGATGGGGCAGTTCTGGGACCTGGTTCCTTGCAATTTCTTGCAGAGGAAGAACGGTGTTATTCTAGGCATCAGCATGACCCTTCTTCCTGCCCTTCTCATATAAAGTGAGAGGAGAAGCAACACAGGAAACCAGCTAATCTTGAGGTTACTAACCTGGCTCAAAAAAAGAGGAAGGAATGACACTGGCTTCAGTAAGCATATGAGTTAGGAGAATTGTTCTCCAATGGCTGAATCTCTCCCCTCCCAAAATGCCTCCTGCTTTTGTATGCATTCGTCTCAAGAGTTTGAATAGACATTGTGCTTTCTACCAGAACAGTGCCCCAACAACTGCCATTAAGATGGAAAACTTCATCCATATACCCATTAACATGCCAACACTAATTCATACAATCACATCAACCAGAAGTGCAATGCTACCCAGCTCCAAACACAGAACTGGTTATCTAGACATCAGATTGATTAAAAACTTCGATGCCTGTCTTGTGGCGAGCTTGTATTTAGTAGTGCCTTTCATCTCTGATTTAGAAATTTTACAGACCAAGAGATTCACCAAAGGGAACGTGTTTTTCCCTCAGGCAGTTGTATCAAAACAATGTGTGCGTGTATGTGTGCATATACGTATGTGAGCTGTGTAACTGTACACATACCCTTAAAAATAAAACTAAATTCTGTCATCACTCTTCTAACAAAAATCCATCTTTCACTTTTCTAAATCAATTCTATTTTGCTTTTTCTGTTTCAGTGAAATAGACTGGACATTTGCTAAGGGCAGAAGAGCCAGTCATGAAAGTCAAGCACGATGACTTCACAGCGTTGCAACCAGTAGGCTCTATTGTCTGTGCACATTTTCAATGCCCAGGGCACTATTTTGCTAGCGCGTAGGGATACCTTACACAAGTGCTCCACCAGTAAGCAGGTAGCAGGGCCACCTTTTTGAATGTATTGGTCTTCTACAGTGTTCTCCACTATCTGCCTGCAAAAAAAGCTAAGTTCACTCACTGCATTACTTACCAAAATAGGAAGCTTTCCAAAAGTCACCCATGCAAGCACATATCACTTCTTAGAAGAACCCTCTAGTTGTGTATAATTTAATAAAACTGACCATGTAGGATAATGCTGTTTATTAAAAATATAGTCAGGGAGAAGGAAGTCAGTGCATTTATGCAATTTTACATACACATCTGTAGTTTGAGGTTCCATTATTCCAACAGTTCATATAAATCACTGTTTCAGATAAAAGGAAAAAAATGCTTTACACAGGAGATCAGCAATTGGTTATAGGTTTGGAAATATGAGTCGGCTTGTAGTAAAAATAAAACCACCTCTTCCATTATTAAAGAATGTCTCCTTTATGCGGAACAAGTCTTTAGCGTTAAGAACTTTTCCTTGCATAAGAATTGTTAACTTGAAGTTCTCGGAAAACAGCCAATCCTGTTTTCTCTATTTATAAATGCTATTTTGTCTGGGTTTTTTTGAGGTCACAAAGGAAGCGTCTTCAGTGATCTGTCACTACGTTTTCCTTTACCGTGTATGTCAACGACCGCAATGTCAAACCTAGGACTCATACAAAAGCATTTCGCAGAGAATCATAAATACAGAACACGACATGTCCGAACAATGTTCTCATTACAGCAGGGAAAACAAAATGGATCAAAAAACAAAGCCTAAAATAAATGAAGGCTTGATCATTTTGCTAGTAGAGAAATGAACAATAGCATCCAGAACCCTCCAAAAAGGATTTGGCATATGAATGCACTTGTATGAAAAACTTCATCACATTTTTTTTTGGAATAGACTCCACTCCCATTTCCTGAGCTCACGCTCACTGACGGGAGTCCAGAGTACAGCCGCAGCACCTGCTAAGCCAGAAGGAAGACAGCAAACTTACAACTTACTCGCGACAGTCCTCAGTGTGGAAAGTCAAGAGTTTTGGATCTAATTTCTTGGATACCGAAGTTGGTGCTCTGTCCCTTGGCCTTCTGTGATAGGATGTATAGGATGCCCTAGGGAAGTCACTCCACAATAGGGAGTGGTCACATTCATGTGAAGGCACCACTCCTTTCCATGTTATGTACCTAACTCAAACCCTAAGTAAAGAGGGACTCCAAGCATGATCACTTTCTTTATATCCTGCTAGTGAAAGAAAGTTCTGTCACTACAAATGCAGGGAACCAGAGACAAGCATGAGAAGAGAAAAATCTGCATTTCTTATAATGAGTGGCTGTGTGAAAGGTTTCTGCTGGGTTTGGCTAAGGCATCTAAAACTCCATGTCCACTCCCAATTAGTCTACCTAGAACTTACAGTTCAGTTTTCTGGGGGCATAGGAAGAGGGGATTACATTTAGCTACCTCTTCCTTCTTAAAGTAGAATGGCTAAAAATATGTTCTCATGTATAAAGCAGATCAAATCAGTTAACTGTCTAAATGACAACGCAAATTCGGTGTTAGCTATGACTAACATCTGACTGACTCCATCTCAGCAAGAACTAAAGGACAACAAAATCTCAGCTGCTATCCAACTAAGTGTTTAAAGTATACTAAGAAATTAGTGCTTGTTGATAGGATTACCAAGCAAATAAATTTAAGGCATAACTGGAGTTATAGCAAATGAAGTATATACTTTTTCCCTCTGATGCAATAAGGCCTCTGCCAAGAGAGATTGCTTTAAGAGTTTTCCTGCCCCAAATCAGCCAAAGGTCCCGTGTATTGGAGGAGGAATAAGCTAAAGGCTGAGGCTTTTAAACAGATAACTACCGACTTTGAAACACTCAAGCCTTTAGAGTTTGAGTCAAAATCATCATATATACTTATTAGATGCTGGAATCGATGAGGCCAAATTTGCCAGGGCCGCAACACGGATAAAAAGTCAAGTACAGATGAAACATTCTTTTGTTTATACATGTCTAAATTTTAACAGAACCCTTAAAAAATCAGGAACAAAACGCTATGTTCACACAAAAATCCTTGTGCTTAGTTTGCAGGAAGGTATTAGAACAGTTGAAAACAAATGGTTTCAGTCTTTAACTTCACTTGATGAAGCTGCTCAGCAACTGTGCTGTCAGTGGTGAAACTGCAGAAACAATTCCGTTCTTGGATTTCGGGGAAAAGCCATTCACTCGTCAGTCTCTGCAGAGACAGGCAGAGACTCCTCTGCCCCAATTCCTCTGACAGTTCCCTTCCACTTAATGGGGTCATTCCCCAAGTGAACTCTCAGGAGGGGACATTTCCATATAAGGCCATGTAAGTGTAAATTGACACAGCAATCTATGTCAAACAAGCCACTGAGTTTCTTTTGGGTGGTGGGATAAGGAAAAGGGCCTATGTCAATGAAATAAGACTTACAGAACAGTCAAAGAAAATTGATTTCTCAAAGTTCAATTAAAAAAAAAAAAAAACTAGCTCATCTCTTATTTTCAAGGAGATGAATTACGGAAAATTCCTTCAAATTTACGCCACAGGCTTAATTTTGGACCTTAGGAAGGAATCTCCTCCCATTTTCTCTTCACATTTTAGGTTCTTCAAGTTGTTATTATAAATTGTTTGAATAGCAAAATCAGCCATGACCCGAATCATGGAGACATGTTGATTTCCTTGCATTGAAATACATCTATACAATTGAAAGTTATGCATACAGCACAAAACTATAAACAAAAAGGTGAAGCAAACTTTCTTTATTTTCAGGTAAAAACATTAACCTGATGGATTATTGCAGATTTGAGAAATCAGCACATAAAACGACTGGACAGCATTGCTTACAGGTGCTTTTATCTGCGTCGAGACAAAGGCTGAACTGTTTTGTCCCAAGTCAGCACTGGGAGAAGGGGAAGAGGAGCGTGGAATAAAGAAGACTATGAACAAAAGCGTAAAACAAAAACAAAGGAAAAAAAAATTTTTGTTTTTACTCCAACAGGGAAGGAAAACTGCTTAGTTTGTTTAAAAATTTTACATTAATTTAAAATGCTCTGGCCACAGAATAATAAATACCGGCCAGCCCAAGCTGTAGACTTCTTAACCTTCATTAAAGAAACAAATGAGCTTTCCCTGTCTCACTCTAGAGGCTGTTGCTGCTGGAATTGCTATGGAAACAGTCCTAGTGTGTCACCTGGCAAAAAGCCAGTAATACCCTAAACTATATTCAAACTAAACTATAAGAAAAGTCTACCTAGTTACAAAAGCTGAATTATATTCAATATATTTCAATCCAATTAATTTTAAATTAGATCTTGACAGAACATAGGACAATGAACCCATGGGTCACGAGCCCACGGGTAATGAAAATTTGAGAACTGTGAGTTGTATACAGAAAAACTGTGAGCTGCACAGACAATAATGAATCAGGGAGAGAAAATCAGAGGAAAGTGAAAAGCACATAGAGCTAGTCTACTAAACTATATTTGTCAGATACATGTGAGCTTAAATTTCTGTACTTATGTACAAGAGTTGTCTTTGGAGGAAACAAAACTGCAGACTTAGCTAGATGGATACACACAGCCCAGAATTAAACTGCACAGCGACATTTATTGTTCCAGCCTGGAAAAACATCCCTTTTTTAAATTTCACACAGCAAAGCATGTTAAAAACTTCACTCATCAAATAAATGATAATTTAAACAAGAACTTGCTAAAGAAACCTCATCACAACAACGTTTTAGGGCCTGATCACTTTAAGTCCATGGGGCCATTAATGAGTATCAACCAAATGTCTCTTTATAATCTGCAAGCCGTTTTTCCTACAACAAGAAGGCGTAACATGTTTCCTTGACTCAGGTGATACATTAGAAAAGAAATCATGATTTGTTTCTTTTGCTGTAACAGGCAGACACTGCATTTCTTGTTGTGATCAGGAAAGATGGAACGACTGCTGCCCTTCTCTTGCTGCTATCAACAGTTTTTCACGCATTATCTCAATGCTTGAATAGTCCGGCAACTTAAGATAGTTCACACAAGTCATTACAGAGGGCAAGAAGTCATCTGGGTTTTCTGTTGATTCAAATGTCTTTCGGACAATTGTCAAAGGTGGATTCAAACTCCGGAATCCTGATTAAGAGAAAAAGAAAGACAAGGAACTTAAGTTTTTAAAAAACGTCAACTATCAGAAAACATTCCACCGCTTTGCTGTACAGTATTACACACAAGGTATTCTTTCTTGCTTGGCAATTACACATTCAATATACATTAAGTGCAAGGAACCTGCTTTATTATTTAAAAAATCGCTATGTAACATGGAAGCAACAGTTCTTTATGCCTTCTGATTTTTAAAATGGAATACCCACAGTGGTTCACGGCTGTAATCCCAGCACTTTGGGAGGCCAAGGTGAGCCAATCGCTTGAGAGTCTCAGACCAGCCTGGGCAACATGGAGAAACCCTATCTCAACAAAAACACAAAAATTAGCCAGGCATGGTGCTGTGCTGTGCCTGTAGTCCCAGCTAGACAGGAGGCTGAGGCAGGAGGATCTCGCTGGAGCCCAGGAGGCAGAGGTTGCAGTGAGCCAAGATCACACCACTGCACTCCAGCCTGGGCGACAGAGTGAGATTCTGTCTCAAAAAACAAAATAAATCAAAAACAATAGAATACCAATTTAACTTATATTAGGATTCAATCTGAAAAACCAGATTTTAGAATCCATTCTCATCTAAGTCAACTAAGAGTTTAGAATGTACTAATGGCCTGGAATTTTCTCTAACCAGCATTACACGTGTATTAGTAATCCCACTTCAGTATGTTTAAGACAAACCTCAGGCGAATTTCCCTGCTAGTGGTCTCAACGTACTCTAATGATACTGGAATAACTAAGAGGCACTGCAAGTGAGATAAAGAATCTCTTGCTGATGGTCCTGAAGTTTCACACTCACAAACCCACCCATAGGTAGAATAAATGCTAAACATCAACATCGTACCCACCTCCAACAGGCAATCTTGGGCTACCAGTCACAAACTGGAGAAATAACCTCTGCTGCTCATTATCAAAACTACTGAGAATCTCAAACAAAAACTTCACAGCCCGACTATAACAGAAATAAATATACCACAATTATTTCATCAGGTTAGAGTTTTAATCACATTGCATTGCATCACATGACGGCAAAATTAGATAGATTAGCACTTTTAAATTACACAGGTATTTTCATTACAATGTACTCAATCAAATTTGTTTCTGTTATGACTAGAATTCAAATGGAATGATTACAGTTGTAGTAAGAAAGACTGGATCTGGTACTGTACAGATATTTCTGCTTTACTACATGTAATAGTGGGGAACAGGATTAAATCTGTCTTCCCCAACCCCTAGTATTTTCCCAGAAATACCTGAGAAAGAAACCCTTGGGTCTTAATTTCCTATCTTGAGAGAAGTAAGGCCAAAACAGAAGTAAGCATCCATTAACAGGTAGACATGTTAAAATCAACCACTTCAACTTTTGTTGTTTACACGTGTGCATGTGTGCGTACACACACACACCCCTCTCCACATTCTTCAGAATGAACAGAAAAACTGGCAGAGCCCAGTACTTACCTGTCATGAGTGTAACCGTGATCAGGCCTGCAGCATTCCATCAGTGTCTTTGCATCCCAAGTGTCTGCTTTACTGCCACAAAGGAGCTGATCCAGCTGTGAGTTCAAATAAGGGTAAAAAGAATTAGGAAAGAAACATTTGCTTACCTGAGTGAAAATAAAGTTCTATGTGTACCACACAAGAGTATCAGTCTCAGTACTAAAACCTTCTGCTTGGGACCTCTTTCTAAAAAAAAAATGTAGAGATTCCACTTCCTTTTTAGCTGTACACTATTAAGCACCCTGCCCATCTGTAGGGACTTGCTTCTGGAGAAACCCTTCCTCTCAAACCAAAAACACCTGATGACCCTTGAGTTCCGTTTCCTTTCATCCCATTACTTTAGGTGCTTTAAATGGATAATCTGCTTCTAATCAGGGAGATTTTATAAATCCTGGCTTTCAGAAACACAAAAGTATACAGTAACATGCCAAGGGAGAGAACATTGAGCTGGAGAAAGAAGTGGGATAAGCAAGCTGAACCAGGACACAGCAAATGGGTAGGTCTTTACACTTTGCAGAGAGGCATGTCTACGCCATATGGTTGGTTGTATGGGGACCAACCTAGATATTATAGAGAGCATATTAGAAAGCAATATATGCTTTCATGTCCTTAGAAAATCTAACATCAGTTTCAAATTAAAACCATGCCTTTCCTCTGGTTAACTGCTGAATTGTAGAAGACTGCATACTTCGAGAAAATCCAATTTGAGGCCAATGAAATTTATTATCTATTATATACTGCTCACTGTCTGCTCCTATATATTTAAAGACAAAGCCTTGCTCTGTTGCCCAGGCTGGAGTATAGTGGCCTAATCACAGCTCACTACCATCATGATCTCCTGGGCTCAAGTGATCCTCAGCCTTCCAAGTAGCTGAGACGACAGGTGCATACCACCATCCCCAGCTAATAATTTTTATTTTTATTTTAGATGAGGTCTCACTATGTTGCCCAGGCTAATCTTAAATTTCTGAGCTCAAGTGATCTTCCCACCTCCATCTCCCAAAGTGCTGGGATTATAGGCTGAGTCACTGTGCCCAGTCTATTTAATTTCCATTACTCTGTGACAGGGGTTATTCCAATTTTACAGATAAACAGTCCTATCAGATACAGTAACTGGATAAGGTTATACAGCAAGTGGTGAGGACCATGACTCTATTCCAGGTGACAAGCAGTGCCTACAAGTATCAGGCACACTACATGCTTAAAAAAAGTAGTAAATCAAAGTAGACACAAATATAACTGAGATTAAGATGTTAAGTTAATCTAAAAGTTACAGATTCAGTCACTAGTGGACGTACACTCTAAAACTAGTATTCAAACAGTAAATAAAAAGATTTCAAAACGGAGGGAAACTGGACACATTCTAGAGCCTTTCTATATCTCACGACCAGTGAGCAGTTCTTTTGAGATTTGGCACTTCAAATAAAGATGGTAATATGGTTTGGCTGTGCCCATACCCCAAATCTCATCTTGAATTGTAACTCCCACAATTCCCACCTGCTGTGGGAATGACTCGGTAGGAGGTACCTGAATCATGGGGGGCGGGTCTTTCCCAGGCTATTCTCATAATAGTGAATATGTCTCATGAGATCTGATGGTTTTAAAAAGGGGAGTTTCCCCACACAAACACTTGTCCTGTCTGCTGCCACGTAAGATGTGCCTTTCACCTTCCACCACGATTGTGAGGCCTCCCCAGCCACGTGGAACTCTAAGTCTAATAAATTTCTTTCTTTTGTAAATTGCCCAATCTCGGGTACGTCTTCATCAGCAGCATGAAAACCGACTAATACAGATGGCTAGAGAAAACCAAGCACATAAATCCATTTCTTCCATTCTCAGAAGTATTCTCTGTATTTGACAATTAGATAATTCATAATACTTTCTTAAAACTTCAAGGACTAACTTTGATTGTGAAACAATGTCTCATCGAATCGAAGTTTCATTAAGAAATAAACTAAAGCCCCCTCCGTGTCTCTTGGCTTCCACAGCAGTACAGAAACATGCAGAACAGGCCACACACCACAGAAGTCCCCACTCTCCACTGAATGGCACTGAGGGTCTAGGCTGACAAAGATGCTATGCCTACTCTGTTATGCGTGGAACCCGCTACTCCAATCTAAGAGAGGACACCTACTTAACGTTCTTATTTGCTCAGGAAATTCTTTCTTTGTCTTTCCCAAACCATGCCATGCTATCAAACACCCATTTTTTTGTTTTTGTGCAACAATACGGTCTTTGAGTAGGCAGCACAGAAAAATTCCACTAAAATTACAGGTATGACCATTTCTTTTAGACATAAGCTACTCACTTCCTCCGGGTAGAAGTACTGAAGATGACTGAGTGGGAAGACTGATTCAAATCCATCTCTGAACGAATCAAATTGCCTAGAAACGCCTTCATTTAGTGCCCAGAATATAACCAGCTGCAAAAAGAAAGTTTTCAAAAAACTGTGACAAAATTTCAAATCTCTTTATTATTTAATATGTGGCAAAGTACAGTGAAACACCCTTCTGGATCACTTTATAAAGAACAAACAAGTTATTAAGTCTTCAAAATACCTGCTAGAAAACTACATGAGTAAAACCTCAGGTTGACATCTAATGTGGGGCCCTTACCAATAACAAAACGTAAACAAATGCCATGTGCATTTATATTTAGTATGTTTAAAAAATCTACTTATGTTAAACCCATGCCATAGAGTTATATTACCTCACTAAATGGGAATCAAATGAGAATTTCCCAAGAGGGTAAAATGAATTAAAGGTAATGTCTGAAGAATCACAATTACCTACTATTAAGGGTTTTTAATTTTTAATGTAAAATGTTTAGTTCTAAATCCTGTGAAGTTCTTAGAACCCAACCTGTCTGCAGTGTGTGCTTCCTATCAGAAGTAGGCAAAGCCTGGAAATGAAGTCACACGCAATTGGAGGGTAAGAAAAAGCAACTCTTACTGGTCCCACAATCTAAATGTTAACTCATTATTTGCTAGGAAGATGGAAGAATAGCTTTCACAAAGTCAGAAGAAACAGGATGAGAAGGCAGGCTCAGTGACTATTAAAAAGGAATTACTTATGAATTACACAACTGTTAAGTAGCAGGGGATTTTGGTTGTTAATATTATTTCTTTTGAGACAGTCTTGCTTTGTTGCCCAGGCTGGAGTGTAGTGGCATGATCTCAGCTCACTGCAACCTCCACCTCCCCGGTTCAAGCAATTCTCCTGCCTCAGCCTCCCGAGTAGATGGGACCACAGGTGTGCACCACCACGCCTGGTTAATTTTTGTATTTTGAGTAGAGACGGGGTTTCACCATGTTTGTCAGGCTGGTCTTGAACTCCTGACCTTGTGATCCGCCTGCCTCAGCCTCCCAAAGTGCTGAGATTACAGGCATGAGCCACTGAGCCTGGCCGGTTATTATTTAACCTATAATCTCTCTCTCTTTTAAAGCTGACGAAGAAACTGGAGATGAAATTTTTCAGAGGCTCCATCTAAAGTCCCACAGCAAGTTAGTGGAAAGGTCAGTTCAAGGGGTAGGTGGCTATTCTGACTTAAATCCAATGCCCTTTCCACTCAATGTCAGGAATAAACCAAAACAAATTTGTCAAACATTGGTAATAAGGATCTATATAGTTGTAATTTAAAATACAATTTGTGTTCAATATAAAATTACTTCTCCTGAATTTAGCAAATATAGTCAAGCATCACAAAATAATATATACATGCTTTCTTTTTTTTTTTGAGACGAAGTCTCACTCTGTTGCCCAAATTGGAATGTAGTGGCGCAATAGTGGCTCACTGGAACCTCCACCTCCCGGGTTCAAGCGATTCTCCTGCCTCCGCCTCCTCAGTAGCTGGGACTACAGGTGTGCACTACCACACCTGGCTAATTTTTGTATTTTTAGTAGAGATGGGGTTTCACTATGTTGGCCAGGCTGGTCTTGAACTCCTGACCTCGTGATCTGCCCGCCTAGGCCACCTAAAGTACTGGGATTACAGGCATGAGCCACTGTATCCAGCCATATATATATTTAGTGTGTTTTAAAAATCTATTTATGTGAAACCTATGCCATAGAGTTATATACTACCTCACTAGATGGGAATCAAATGAGAATTTCCCAAGAGGATAAAATGTTATTGAGAATTAAAGGTAATGTTTGAAGAATCACAATTAGCCACTATTAAGGGTTTTTAACTTTTTTTTTTTTTGAGATGGAGTCTCACTCTGTCGCCCAGGTTGGAGTGCAGTGGTATGATCTTCACTCACTGCAAGCTCCGCCTCCTGGGTTCACGCCATTCTCCTGCCTCAGCCTCCCAAGTAGCTGGGACTACAGGCGCCCGCCACCACACCCAGCTCATTTTTTGTATTTTTAGTAGAGATGGGGTTTCACTGTGTTAGCCAGGATGGTCTTGATCTCCTGACCTCGTAATCCACCCACCTCGGCCTCCCAAAGTGCTGGGATTACAGGCATCAGCCACTGCGCCCGGCCGGGTTTTTAATTTTTAATGTAAAATGTTCTAAATCCTGTGAAGTTCTTAGAACCCAACCTGTCTACATATATATATGTATTTTTAAGAGAAAGGGTCTCACTCTGTCGCCCAGGCTGGAGTGCAGTGGTGCAACCTTGACTCACTGTAACTTTGAACTCCAGGGCTCAAGCACCCTCCCACCTCAGCCTCCCAAGTGGCTGGGACTACAGGCTCGTGTCACCACACCCAGCTAATTTTTGCATTTTTTGGTAGAGATAAGGCCCCCACTTTGTTGCCCAGGCTGGTCTTGAACTTCTGGCCTCTAGTAATCCTCCTGCCTCTGCCTCCCAAAGTGCTGGGAGGATTACAGGCGTGAGCCACTGCACCTCGCCCATAAGTCAGTAATTTGAAAGGTGTCACCAAACATAAAAGTGTGTACTGCACATGCCTGGAGTAAATTCTGTCAAGCTAGCTGCCTTGATGGAAATGCAAAAACGCAATTTAGTAAGAACACAAATGATCTCTCTTTTCACTAATTTTTTAAACTAGGAAAATGTGGTGTAATTAGATAGCATTCAAGCCTCAGGAGAAATAATTCAAGGTTATATAAGACAAGAAATATCTGATATGTGCACTCAAGAGCAAAGAGCTCGAGTAAAGCAGCCTTCATGCACTGGTCCTGGGGATGCGGAAGGTCTCAAGCCATAGCGTGTGCAGCCAGAAGCAAGGTACAATCAGGCAAAGTCCTCTGTCTTCACAACTGGCCTACCCCGCAAAGACGCACAATTACATACTCTTAGATACTCCTCTAAATTGTGGATGGTGACTGGTATATCCTTCCCTCCTTTCTTCAGTTCGATATTGGGAAACCCTGGCAGAGTGAAATCCAGTCCTAGATCTTCAACTGAGCAGCCATTCATAGTCAGGGTTTCTAATGCATACTGTAGACTCTCTTTGGTCTAAAAAACACAAATGGGGGAGAAATGGTATCAAGCAAAGTTAACTCACAGTTTTTTGTTTAAAAAAATAAAAGATATCCTAATAAAGCTGATGGTTTCCTTTAACTCTTAGCTTCTTTATTCTTCTCCTGGTCATAATCTACGTATGAACGAGTCACTGAGATCACAAAGGAAGTAAGTATAAGAAAAGAGGGCTGAAGTGCTTCTTCATTATGGGATGCTGCTGCTCAATTTAAGCACATGCAAATCAAATTTCACAGTAAGTGCGTAATAGGTTGCCTATTAGTTAATTTTAAGAATGTGGACCCTAGAACTAGACAAACTTTTCATGAATTCTAGGCTAATCTTGAATCCAGTACTGTATAAGTATACAGCAAATACTGATAATACAGTTGGGAAATTGTAAATATAAAAAACGTACTATCTAGTGATAGTGATTAACTTTCTCCCCCTGCAAAGCTCGAGTCTACAGAATGAAGCCTGTAGGCTTCATTCAACTACTTCAGGCCTCTGATGCATAACAAGTTTGTATCCATGCAGCAACACTGAGATTAAAAAAAAAAAAAAAAAAAAAGTTCCAAGAAATCCCTAAGAAAAAGGCAAGCAATACTTTTTAAGACAAATGTTAAAAAATCTTTATTACTCACTTTTTAAAAATGTGTAAAGATTATAAAAGGCCTATGTAAATTTTTTTTAAACTTAAGGATCAAAAACCAACATACCAAAATGCAAATTCCATCTAAAAATGAAGACATCAAGTTAGGAGAAAGAAGACAAATGGCTTTCCAAACTGGAAATGCCTCCGTGTACGAAATTCCTATAGGCTAACAATTAAGGTACAGAAAATTAGTCATTTAAACTAGAAATGGTTAGAATGTTCTGATTAATTAATTAGTCATGTTTTAAAGAGCAAACTAAACACTGTTTAGGATTCTAAATAATTCAGAATACCAAGGAGGCAGCAGATGATTGAAAGTAAATGGTCACAAAATTATGTCCATTTTTACTTCTCTGCAAAAACCCACTTTTAAGCCTCTCTCCATTTTAGGTGCCATTTGAAGTCCTCCAAAGGGAGGCATTTTATTTTACATTTGAGGTATTCTTCAGCAGAAAGATTAAAAAAAAAAAAAAATTTCTCCATTTTCATGTTCCCCCACTGGTAAGTTCTCAAAACTATCCTCATACTCCCTGTCACAGATTAAGGTGATTACTATTACACTATTGGAATGTCTTCTCTCATAGCTACCAAGGAAATTGGTAAATTTATTTGTAAAGATGTGCATTATAAAGTGTTGTTATTAGATAGGAATCTAGAATTTATAATGTCCTAGAGATGTTTAAAGGGAATTTACATTAGTTTCTCTAGATTTTACACAGTAAGTCGAGAAACTAATGTAAATTCCCTTAAACATCTCTAGGACATTATAAATTCTAGCACATTTTCCCTATCTCTTTAGAGAATTTAAGCTACCAAGTAGAATCTGAGCCAGGACAACTTGCCCCACCTCTATACTTTATTAAAGAAACAGGATGTGGTTTTTCAGAATGTCACCATTTCTCATGCTCTTGTTCACAGCTGGTTATTATGTCAACTTCTGGAGTGTGGATTCTGTGCCATTCATTTTATATTTTTAAACTGACAACATCAGGAATAATAAAGGATAGAACAAACCTCAAAAACAAACAAACAAACAAACAAAAACTACTGACAAGAGAACTGTGGCAGCGTACTGCATTTGAGACAAACATATATAATAGAGCTTGCACGGTGTGGAAGCATGCAGACAGCCTGGGTTTGAGTTCCTGCTCTGTGTTCTCTAGGTGAGTCAGTGACCTTAAGCAGGTTGCTCAACCTGTCTGCCCTGGTTTGCTCACCAGTAAAATAGAGATAATACCCCAATCTCACATGGTAGTTGTTGGGATTAAATAAATTAACATATACATGGTACCTAAAACAGAGTCTCCTGTTTTACTTGCTTTTTTGTTCTTCCTTTTTTTGTTTTGCCATTATTTACCTAAGAGATAATCCTAAACAACACTGTAATAGTTTAAAACTTACCAAGTTGTTAAGTGAAAACCAAAATGGTTCTAAAAATTCTAAAATGACAAATTTTGTACAGAAAAGGTGGACTTAGCCTCTCTGAATACGAATTTCTCTTAATAGACTTACTTTTCGAAACAGCACCACATAATTACAAATTAATACGGGGGATACAGAGAATCTCCTTACAAATCTTCTAACAAAAAGGCACTCTAAAATCTTATCCCTCTATTGTAAGATCCTCTCCACCTCATCAGGAGAGGTGACACTCTCCCTCACTACAGAATCTCAATGTGCTATTCTTATTTAATTTATAAAATGAGGGTTGATTTAATATTGGTCCAAGTTACCAGTCCAAACAGAAGCTTTCTGGGTCTGTGCCACAAAAAAAAAAAAAAAAATAGAACCTTGTTTTCTTCTAATACCAGATACAAAACCATTATTAATCTCAGATTGAGTTAAGTAATTTATATATTGTTAATTATATACATTAAAATTACACAGTAATGATATGAAGTTCAAGGTTATCTATGAGATGTCACAGAGAAACCTCAACGTGTATTACCAAGGAATAGTTGTTGGCACTCACAGTGACCTTTAAAAAACATCTTCCTGAGATCTCTAGAAACAACACTGTTCCTAAATTAAGGCACCTTTCTTGAAAATGCATCTGTTCTGAGAATAGTTTTACTGATTCAAATGCTTACTAAAAGATGATATAATATCTGCCCAGATACATCAGAGTTCTCATTTATGGTCTGATTTAGAATTGTATTTTATTTGTTAATCAAGATGTTTATAACCTGCTGTGAGTATAGGTCATGTGACCCACTGTGAAATCACATGTCTTAGTTAGTATAACACAAGAATTAAAATCTCCTAAAATAAAACATTACTATAACAACTGAGTCAAATACAAACCATTTAACAAAAGCCTCATTTTTCTAAAATAAAGACCTGATCCACTCGACTGTTTCTTCTAAGCCTACCTGGGATTTATCTTGTTCAAGTCTTTTCTTCTGTCTGACAATGTCTTCTAGGTGATAAACTGATCTGGCTACAACTGGGTCGATGTCAAACAAATCGTGTGATGTCAGTGAAGTTTCTTGCCGCAGCATCCATTTATAAAAGGGTAAGCCAAGGGGAAGGTCCACCTGAAATGGAATATGCATAATATTTTCACTGTCACACTGAGCTTCCAGCATTACCACCATCTAAGGCACTTCAGGAGATCATTTAAATATTAATAGGTCAAGTAATCCCCAAGAAAGAAAATTCTGTAGTTAGGAACTATTTCTCCCACTACACAAAACTGATTCTCTTGATTTGGGGCCCTAAACGCAATTCTGCTGTAGTCTGTATCATTGAATATCCCAAAGCAAAAAATGTTAAGGGAAAAACCTTACTATATTTAAAATAGAAAACTAAATGGAACTTCTAAACTAACTGATAAACTGCCCACTCTTCAGTTAAAGTGAAATTGTAAACTTGTCAATTTGGCCACAGGTGAAAATGTCTTAAACATACTGATAAAGTGCCTCCGGAAACGGGAGAAGAGCATGGTGGCTCATGCCTGTAACTCCAGTGCTGTGGGAGGCCAACGTCAGGGGGTTGCTTGAGGCCAGAAATTCAAGAGAAAAAACAATGAAGAAATGTCCAGAAACATTCCAACCTCTATGAATGCTGATCACTTGGGTTATTTTCACAACAGCACTCTAATGTAAATTTAATGAAGTTTAGTTACTTGCACAAACTTTCCTACTGAATTGAAAAGGTAACGTCAGACTCTAGAAAATAAATAATTAATACCACCTTAACTTGCCTGATTATCTGAATCCTTGCTACCCAAGGAGTGGTCCACAACCTGGCAACTGGGCGTGTCCTGGGAGCTGATAGGAAAACTTAGAATCTTGGACAGTAGGACAGTCTTACCTCTGCCCAACTGAATCAGAACTGGCATTTTTAACAAAATCTCCAAGTAATTCATATGTGTATTAAAGTTTGAGAAGCACTGCTCTGAAGTATAGCAGTAACTACAGGGCTCGACTGAGGTACCTGCACAGAACATTCTACACCAAACCTGCAAAAAGCAAACCATCCTGAACTTACCAATCTGAAATCCATGATAGCCTTGGCCATTAATTTTCCTAAGAAGCGAAACTTCATCTTAACCTTTGCGATATGAGCTGGCTTTGCTGTCCTACCAAAGGGAAGCGCAAACAGGCCCTGGAGGTTTTGAATATACTTGGTCCCTTCTTGGCTTCCTGAAAAACAAGCAATTCACCAAACTTTAGATGATGTTTCCAAAAAGAAAACAAAACCTGGTAACTAAGAACATTTAAAGAAATTAAGTATTCTCAAAATGGGAGTGCAGATCACTGAATGAAGTCCTCTAGAACTGGACAGGCCTTCCCTACTTGATAAATGAGAAAACAGAGGCTAAAAGAAGCAAGCACAGTTGTCCATTAGAAATTAAATATATTTAATAAACTGTCAGAGTCCATTACCTGATCTGAGTAACACAAACCGAGTTACTTACAGATAGGCATTACCTTTTGGATTGCTAAGAGTTACTTCTTCACCTCTCCAAAGACCCAAGTCAGCTCTCTGTAGTTCCTGAGATACAAGCGCATAAAACTCCAGTGTAGGCCCAAGACCTGTCCCAACCTACAGAGGAACACAAGTAGAACGATTTCCAATTTTAGAAATTGTGCTTTTTTACTGCCAACCTCTTGGAAATGTGGACACTAACAGCAACTGTTTACCAGGATGCATTAGCGATTATTTTCCAAAAATGTCCTGACCGGATTTATTCCTTCAGTCCCGGTCACCTGGACAAAAACTAGCAACTCTTTATTACTTCCTACCCGCTAAGGCCCCAACATGTCAGCTGAACGATTTCAGGCTGTACTCACAGAAGTGCCACTGTGGTTACATATCTTTCCTTCAGGAACAATATGGCATTGTCTGCATATGGATGTCTTTCCCCTTTTTCTCTTTAGTGAACTGTTACCCCAAACCAGCTCAAATGTCACCCTCTCAAGAGGAAGGCTCCCCTCAACATCTGCTCCCAACAGTTAGTTTGCTCCTTTTTTCTTGGGGCTTATTTTTCAGCTACTTAAATACTTACATTACTTTACCAAAATGTCAGTATATGCTTGCATATTTTGCAGGATGATAACTGTTTTGGTCACCCTGTATCTCTGATAGTACCTGACACACAGTAGCCATTTAATAGAGGTATGTCAAATAAAATACAAATAATGAAAGGTCTGATTCCACACTAGCACAGACACGACTGATGGCGTCATACAGGACACCAATGCTTCTCAACTCCCAGGGTGCACTGGAATCCCCAGAGCTTTATCAACATGCACATATAGGGGTGTCACGTCCGGAAGATTCTGATCTGGCACGTTCAGCTTAGAGCCTACGCACTGGTATTATTAAACAGGCTCTGAAGGCGACTGTGCAGCCTAAAGTTAAACTACTCCTCCATGAGACACCTGATGTGGACATGCCTGAAGCAGTGTTCATACCTTGCTCATTCCTTCCTGAACTGTCAAGGTCCTACCAGATCAGACCATAAACAAAGATATGCAGGTAGTGACAAGTTCCTATTGTAGGTTATACGCTAAATCTAACTGTAACCCTGTCAAGAAGGCAACATTTATAGATTACTCGTAAACAAAGGGTACTATTTTAGCATTATTACGGTTACTCTTAAAAATTACTCACACTAGTTTAAAAGTTTAGATGTAGTCCACTAAACATTTAACTCCTTCAAAACAGAGATCTGCTTGGACCTAGTGGTGCTTTCCTGATTAACCCCTAATCCTATTAGAATTCCGTACCAGTAAGTGGTATCACCATTAACCCCAAAATGAATACTCCAACCAAATCCTTAGAGCTGTTCTTGGCCATTCTCTAAACCTCCACAATCCAATCGATCAGTAAATACAGTAAGTGCTGCCTTCAAAATGCATTCTAAACTAATTACCAACTTTACCCAGCTGCCATCCTCTGTCATCTGGTCTACTGCTAAAGTCTTCTAGATGGTCTCTACACTAACATTCCCGACATCTTATATCCCATGCTTATAGGAGCAAGCGTAATCCTTACAAAACACAAGTACGCGGCATTCCCTTGATGCTTTCCAAAGGTTTTTCATCTCATTTAAAGCAGAGCTCCAGTTCTTACCATGGCCTACATGACCCCTTTGCACATCCCACTCAGTCTCTTTGACTCCTCCTACTCTGCCCTTGCTCACTATGCTCCAGCCACACTCATCCTCCAACAGGCTAGGAACACTGCTTCTCTGTTCTTGTGCTAGAGATACTTTTCCCCCAGACCACAATGACTTGCCTCCACTCAAATGTCCTCGGACCATGCTATGCACCCCCATAATGCTTCATTTTACTTTTCTTCCACACGGCCTAACATATATGTGTACATGAATGTGTGTGTATGTATTGGCCTCCCCAAACAAAAAGATAAGCTCCATCATGGGGGTGGGAGTACTTTGTATATTCTGTTCTGCACTGAATCCCAGGCACTGGAAGACTGAGGAACAAGAGAGAAGCAAAGAAAAACCTGCAGTAACACATGGTATCCACCAGATGGTGCTAGTTAATTCTCCTTTTGGCATACATTATCCCAGGTTTAACAGAAGTCACAGATGAAATTAGTCTATTTCCTTCATCCAATGCTGTTGTTTCTAAAAGGATTCTTAAAATATTAAATCACTAACAGCACTTCCTCTGTGAGCTTCTGCAGAAGGTGGAAGGCCCAGGTCATGTTTGCTTTGCTGATACAACCTGGGGGCGGCCAGCATCCCCACAGAGCAACCTGATCTCTTCAGGGATTATCATTCTACCCAACCACACCACTAAAAGGGCAGGTACTTGGTTGAGCTTCATTTTTCTTTTTAAAGGAAAGGAAAGCATAAAACCCTAGAAACAGAAAAACAAGTTTGACAACTTGACTTAAAAAGGAATCTTTTTCTCTCAAAACTAACACATACTGGCACTTACTATATGACAACGTTCTGAGTGCTTCACACATTTCAGCTCATTTTATCATTCGAACAACATGAGGAGGCAGGTGCATTAATTATGTAAAGGGCTGAGAGGACACTGATGAGTTTATGTTAACTTGCCCAAAATCTCACAGCCAGTAAGTGGGCAGGCCAGGCTCCACATTCCCTGCTCCTGATCTTTCACCTTCCCAAAAGGAGACTGGGTCACTGGGTCATTTGTAACCCCAGTCCTTGGGGTTTGGGTGGCTTTGTGAGCCCAAAGACTGGTATAATCCTTCCCCGGCTTACCAATCATTCCAATTCAAATAGGAGCCCACACTGTGACCTGAGATTTTCACTGGGATTCTTCTGGAGCTAGTCAGAAATTCTTCCTAAAGGCTACTAGCTGACATGTACAGCTGAATTTGAATCAT
Organism: Piliocolobus tephrosceles; assembly: GCF_002776525.5. NCBI lineage: Eukaryota > Metazoa > Chordata > Mammalia > Primates > Cercopithecidae > Piliocolobus > Piliocolobus tephrosceles. The sequence continues at coordinate 116,245,786 of NC_045444.1, forward strand.
AACCTGAAGCCCTATGCATCTCACAAAGTCAGTGCTTGTGAGGTAGGGGTGGAGGTGCTTCCCCCTGTCCTAATGAAGCAGCTCCTGGAATCTTTTCTGAGGTCAATAGGTAAGACCTATGAAGGAAGGGCATAAAATCTTGACTTCACATCAGCAATCCAATCCTGCTCCTTAGAACAGTCTGTGTGAAGCCATTTTGAGCTTGTTAGGTTTCATGCAAGATGCAATTTTAACAGAACCGTGAGGGATGAGAGAGGAAAGATATTTCCTGGCAAGAGAAAACTATGCTGGAGTAAGAAAGTAGAATGTATGTTTAAAGAGAATAAAAACATACCAAATGGTTACAGCAAAGGTCCTGTAGTCTTATGAGTAATAAATTTGGATGCATCAACATATAAGAACCGCATCCTCTGAGCAACAGCCATGATCAAGCTACTAGATTCAAAAAATCCTTATCTCTTATGCTAGCAGTCCAGGGCCTCCACTCCATCTGGCCACCTCCTTTCTATCCCCCTTCTCCCAGCACTTCCACAGCAGTACTAACTTCTGCCACTCACCACCAAGCCTGACCCTTTGCTCAGGCCCCATCTCCTACTAGAAAATGGTCTCTCAATCTTCCTGCTCTCTTACACTAAGGTCTAACTCAAGGCATCTTGAGGACAGCACTCCTCGTCTGAATGCATCATTCACTTGGCACCTGTACCACTACCTTGCCACACTCTTTGGTACCTTTGTTCAGTGTCTCCCTAACTACACTGTCATCTTTTCAGTGCAGAGACTCTGCCATAACCTGGAATCCTAGCATGCAGTATACTTTCTAGTACACAACAACTTATAATTTTAACTTTGGTGACAGAATACTCTTAGCTTTTCAAAAGTCATCAAGAAGGAGAAAATGCTTAATAAAATGAATGAAAAATCAAGGTCATGATTAAAATTACTTAAATAGGCACAGTTAGTATCATACACTAAACTGCTAAATCTATGATACTTACCATGAGCCAGTTTATGTACATGAACTCAGTCACAACTCTGAGGTTATACTATTACCTACGTTTTACAGATAACAAAGCTGAGGGGCAGAGTGGTTGGCTATTGTAAGTAAATATTTGGTATAACGAAAGATCTAGAAATTTTAAGTCCGTAAGAGGTTCAGGGAAGCCCCAAAACTCTAAGTTTTGTCTTAAAAAAAAAATTAGGTGAAAGATAAGGGGGAAGTATCCCAAGAGACTTAAATATACAGAAAATCATTACTGGAATCTTTTGGTATACAAATGTTCATAGCGATGTTACTCAAAATAGTCAAAAACTGGAAACAACCAAAAAGTGAATCAACTGGTGATTGGTAAACATATTTTGGTGTACCCATATAATGGAATACTCAATATATAGTTCATATAATAGAACTATTCCATAATAGGAAACAAATTGACACATGCAACATGGATGAATCTCAAAAGCATTATGCTAAGTGAAAGAAAAATGACAAATGGCTACATATTGCATGATTCCATTTATGATATTATAAAAAAGACAAAATTACAGGGACAGAAAATACGTCAATGGTTATCAGGGGCTGAGGATTGGGTAGGGGACAGAATGAACTGATTTTGCGTGAAATGGGGGCACTTTTTGTGGTGATCGGTATTCTTTATCTTGATGTGAAAGTGTATCCGTCAACCCTTACAACTACATTTCTGAAGTATGCAGTTATTATTTATATCTCAGTAAACCTGATATTTTCCAAAAAGGCAATTCAAACATTTTGAAAGTTATCAGCTGTTTAAAATATCCTTTCAATTTATCAACTGAAAGACTAACAACACAAATGTGTTTTTACGCCAGGAAAAAAACTGCCTTTTAGTATGTAGTTGAAGCTTTGAAAAATGGGGAACTTAGAACAAATCATTCAAGAGAAAAGAGAGCAAAGTCTCCCAACTGTCTTTCAGAATTTCATAGTACCAAGAAACTCAAATAACATTTAATCAAGAACACAAGTCAAGCTAAATAACTATCACTAAACTCCAAGCTCACCTCATTTTCATACTGGATTTCTAACATGGCCCGTGAGCTGCCGAGGTCCTGCATCACAGACTCCGCCTGTTTCAGCAGCTCCTCTCTGTTCACAGTACGCTACGAAGAAAGTACAACTGTCAGGAAATTATGCTCTACCAATATTACACTTTAATAAACAGGTGGTATTTCTTGAAATGCAAAAGAACAAAATCAACTCAATTGTTAACACTTATTTCCTTTAACAGGTAACTCAGAAAGGGTTAAGAGGTAGCAGTATTGTTACAAACATCAACAGCATCCTGGCATACATTAAGGAAACCAGATGCAAGAGTAATTACTAATTTATCTCGTGGCCATGGCAAGTTCAGAAAATTCAAGTTGGGGAAGAAAAAAAATCATCTTTGCCAAGTATCAATGCAATTCTCAGGGCTGCAGTTTCATGAAATCTCCCTGGGTACATTTATATTTAGATAGAGAAATAGATATGGAGGTGACAGGTCAAACAGGTGAGCTGGAAACCTATTGGCTCTGATCTGCCAAGATCCTACAAGCACTACTATAAACACCTGCAAATGAGATTTTAAAAGGTCCTGCTAGATTTCTAATTTACGCCAATATCAGTGCTTATGGAATCCTAATGAGGACGTGAATAGGATGACTTTTTTTTGTTTTAGACGGAGTCTCGCTCTGTTGCTAGGCTGGAATGCAGTGGCATGATCTCAGCTCACTGCAACCTCCAACTCCCTGGTTTAAGTGATTCTCCTGCCTCAACCTCCCAAGTAGCTGGGATTACAGGCATGCACCACCATGCCCAGTTATTTTTTTATTTTTATTTTTTTGCATTTTTAGTAGAGATGGGGTTTCACCGTGTTGGCCAGGATGGTCTTGATTTCCTGACTTCATGATCCGCCCCGCCCGCCTCAGCATCCCAAAGTGCTGGGATTACAGGTATGAGCCACCACACTGGGCCCAAGAAGATTTTTTTAACTACAATGTTTGCTTTATGTTTTGTTTTGCTTTTCAGTATACACTTCACTCCCTGCCACCCATCTAACTCCTTTATTTTATTACTAATGTCTCTTATGAGACTTTTGGAGATAAAGGCTTTAGGAAAAGCCTAAAACTTAAATCCCTAGCAAAAAAAACAAACAGGTAAATGAACAGAAAAGACCTAAGTAAAAACAGTGCTGGTGAGAACTTGTAGAATCGGCCTCCACTGGAAATGGCTCAGGGCACTGTGGTTCAGAGCCACAAATGTGGAGCCAAGATGAGAAACACAGATTAAGTTAGCAACACTGGGGCTAACTGGTAGAAGAGACTCAAACTATATTAAGGATTTTGTTTCAGGCTCTTCTAGTAGGAGTGACTTGTTAAGGGAATGAAATGGATCCGATTAATTCCGACTATTACATAAGGGATCAATTTTTAAAGGCAGGAGACAGTTTGAACTCCTAATTTAGAATGAGTAAGTTTCAGTGAGAGAAGACAAGATTCTTTCTTGGTCTAAGAGTTACGGCAACTAAAAGAGCAAAGAGAATTGTAGAAATTATTTCAGAAACTGGCGGGTGGGGAGGAGAGAAACTCTTAATAAAGGATAAGGAAGAATCACAGCCCAGTTCCAAGAGACTGAAAGGAAAATAGGGCTAGCTGACCAGGACCAAGGCCTCCACGACCAACATGCACATTTAGATATACTACATTTCTAGTTTTCCCATTATTTTGAAAAGCTCAGATTATTTAAAGATTTCGGGGAGAAACTTACTTTTTTTCTATCCAATCTAGGTGCAACTCTGCTATCTTGAGAATCAGACTGGTTGATTTCTGGGTTGGTATCAAGTAATCTTTGCATTGCTCGGTCCCGATCAAATGCAGTTACATAAAAAAGCATTTGCCGGGTATCAAAAGGAAAGAAAAATGGGCTGTAAAAAGATGCAATGTAAGTTTATTATCTAGATGAGAATCAGAAACTACTAAAAAAAAAAAAAAATCCAAACTTATATTAGAAACAACTTTCGATATGATATAGAATGAAAATTGTAAATAAAATCAGTAAAAATTGTTTAGGTCAATTTGTTTATTGATTTTGAGATGGAGTCTTGCTCCCGTCGCCCAGGCTGGAGTGCAGTGGTGTGATCTAGGCTCACTGCAACCTCTGCCTCCCAGGCTCACGCAATTCTCCTGCCTCAGCCCCCTAAGTAGCTGGGAGTACAGGCTCCTGACACCACAACCAGCTAATTTTTGTATTTTTTTTTTTTTTTTTCTGAGACGGAGTCTTGCTCTGTCGCCCAGGCTGGAGTGCAGTGGCTGGATCTCAGCTCACTGCAAGCTCCACCTCCCGGGTTCACGCCATTCTCCTGCCTCAGCCTCCCGAGTAGCTGGGACTACAGGCGCCTGCCACCTTGCCCAGCTAGTTTTTTTGTATTTTTTAGTAGAGATGGGGTTTCACCGTGTTAGCCAGGCTGTTCTTAAACTCCTGACCTCAGGTGATCCACTTGGCCTCCCAAAGTGCTGGGATTATAGATGTGAGCCACCGCGTCCAGCCAGGTCAATTAATTTTAAAGAATTTTCATACTTCTTATATGAAATTTCTAAGTGATCAATAGTGCATTAAGTAGCCTTTCAATGCAGAATCTGATATTTAATTTTTCAAATCCTACACTTAGGTCGATAGATCTTTAATCTACCTGAAGGAAGTATAACATGACTAATGAAAGCTCATTTTTAAAATATGACCACCACCTTCATGAGGCACTTGAATCATCCTGAAACCAGCCCTATCTCCCAGTCCATGTCTGTGGAAAAATTGTCTTCCATGAAACTGGTCCCTGGTGCCAAAAAGAGTTGGGGACTGCCGATTTAAATGTATATGGCCAATGGCTTACATTTACCACTGCAGTTCTAGAGTCCCTGACCCAAGCAGGCTCAGAGAATCAAGCAACTACACCTTTGGAATCCAATTTTATTGAGAACAGATAATTTTGACTATCTTCAGCCAAACTGCTATGTGTACTTTCCTATTTCATACATAGACACATACTACCAAGAAGATCCAGCTCCCAAACTTGCCTAGTCTGTTTACATGCTAAAGCCACACAATTAAGCAAGTTGTGATCAACGGTATTAATAAACATTTGACTAGGTCCAGTAAAGACAATGTTTCTGTAACAAAATACATCAAGACCAACCCAGTAACATTTCCAAGGCCACCATTACAGAAGTGATTGTCTTACCAGGTTTTTCCTAGCTCAGTAAGCCATGTTGGGATGTTTCCTGTCATGATTACTAAAGGATCTTGAAGTTGCCTATTTGCTTTTGCTGTTAACTTACTGTTAATAAATTCACTAGTTGGAATAATTTCCTTGCACATTGCATTCTGTAAAATGTTTTAAAAAAAACAAAGTCTACATGTAGTAAAACATTAGGATTATATTCACAATCTCTTCCATTATCCCCAAATCCATGCAAAGTACCCCGAATTCGGTGCTGGTTGCCGACATACAACACACAGCCTCTCATTACTGTGTCCCACCTAAAACAACAATTCCCACAATACACTGTTAAGCCCTCACATGTACCCCTTGCCACTGCTGGGCACCGCCCCCAGCCACTGCTGCTGGCTCAATCATTCAGTGATGTTGCAGCTGATGTTTCATGCAGGGCCAATTCCTTTACTCTTCTCTACGCTATATAAATATCAACGGCAGCATGCAACTTTTACCCAACTTTTACTTGATATATAAACTTCTCGTTACTTGTACCTAAAGAATTTTAACTATAATAAATCCATGTTCAAGTTTCATATTGTAGCTTAATTTCATAAATTTATTGCTAGAGAAAATTTTACAAATCTGCCAAGAGAATTAATCTAAGCCTTTAGTCTTAGATTAGACCGGGAGAAAAAGTGGGGGAGAAGTTTCCACTGATGAGTACATTATACTTTACTGGGCTAGGATTCCTGCATTTAGCTGAATCACTATTTCCATTTCTAGTGCAATAGGAAATTTATCAATCACAGACCATGATTAAGTAGGCAACGTTACTCACATCATACAAGTAATACCAGTATCGACTGATAGCATGTAAAACTCTTAAAAGAAGGATCACATCTAATGACGGGTCTTCAAATGTTATATTTTCAGGTGGTGTGGGAATGAGGTAAACTTCTAGAGGATTTGATACTGATGGGCACACTCCATCTAAAGGACAAAAGATCAAAGTAAGTTTTGATCAAAGTCAGAAAGGCGAAGCCAGTGCAGCCAAGGTCCTATCATCACTAAAAGAGTAACGGAAGTTGTTATAGTCAACACTTGGAATCCTATTAGTAGGGTACTGATAAGTTTGACAGTCTTCCCATTTTATCTTACATATAAAATGCCTTGGCTTATAAAAATTCCACTTTCCCCTCCCATACCCAAATAAACATTATAATGAAGGAAAGCTGGCTCTTCCACATTTCTCCTTTATACCAGAAACAACGGAAAACGGTAAAATGGCTGGAGGAATAGAAACAAACTGTTTAAAGTTCACTGTTAGAGAAATTTCCCGGATATTTCATATCCAGTTTGTAACGAGACGAATACCTCAAAATTAAAAATCTGGTAAAAGAGATTTGGTTATTTAATGCAAGGCTTAGGACTGAACAGATTGAGCGTTTTCAAGTAGGGTCTGCAAATCCTTTGTTACTAGGCTGCATTAAGTAAAGGCACCAAAAAAATAAATCTGAGGGACTCAAAGAGTTGCCGTTTACTTATAGCAAACAAAATAATAAAAAAATCATACCACCATCATTTTGTAAAAGAAAATGGCATTTTTTTAACACCAAAAACATAACAATCTCAAAATTAAGAGGCTTTTATATTGAACAAACTTAGTTGTGTGAAAAAAAGTGCTAAAGGGCCCTTATTTCTGTGGACCAGGGAAACCAGTGTGAGAAAATTACTGTGATGGCGGCAGGGAGGGCGTGGGAGGGTCCTCCATGGAAAAATAATATTGTCTAACTCTAAGGCATTGTTAGTATCATATTTTTAAAGGGAAGAGGTGGGGGAAGAGAGGAAAACTATAGACGGGAAGGAAATATTACAGAGAAAAATAAGTCTATTACAAAGTGACGGCTATATTCGATGGTCATTACATTACCTGGCATCACTTTTTATGATTACTATAATTATACTACTGTCATGGGTGACAATAAAAAAGTAGGCACCAATTGGTCAGTGATCACTACCTTCAGTCTCTTCTTTAGTGAACATGTTCTACCAATGAAATTTGTTTCAGCCTTCATAAAAACCCGAACTGTTAATGAATTGGGAATAAGTTTTTTCCCAATTTTCCTTCTCAATTTAATTTTGTAGGTACTTAACTTTTCATTTTCTAGATATTAAAGTTGAGGATTACATGTGATCAAACTGTTGGTAATTTCATTTATTTCTCAATTATATTCAAAGATTTTACTACTAAATCCAAATCACTCTCTGAAAATCATGAAAATGGGAAGACTGCCCAGTTGGCAATCCATTTTCCCCTTTATCTACCATCTTACCGTGCCATAACTCATCATGCTTTTTCGCATTTCTAGGGGAAGTTTTCGTTGGAGCTGTTTGGGCTCTTCCTCTTTTACCACCAACACAATCTTTATTACTTTCTTCATCCTCTCTCACAGGTTTATACCTAAAATGACAAGATAGTATATAAACCAAATGTAGATTCTGAAACTGATACAAAGCCAAAATCTAAGCCACAGACACCACAGTTACCAGAAGACCGTTCTGAGATCTATTCCCCTCTCTCTCCCTAGCATGAACCTGGACAACTTCTTAGAAGAGACCGCCTAGAGACCACCTTCCCAGGAGGGGCTGCCTGAGAAACTCCAAGGGTGGTTCTGAGAAAATGGCTCTCTTCAAGCATATGTAACAGACACTCACAGACAATGCAGGAAGCTGCATCCAAATGCCTCTTAAGGACTCAGAGATGCCCAACTTCAGATTAGCTAATGGAACATCATCTTATGGCAACACTTTTGTCTTAATTAAAGACCTGAAATAAATCTAGAAAAGTAGATGTAAACCATGATTGTTGTCTATGAATAAATGTTTTCCAGTTGAATGAATGAGGAGGCTATATATACATATGCATATGTACCTTATCAAATATTTAAAATCGTCTTTAAGAACTAAAATGTGTGAGTTAGGGCCCCCATCCTTACGAAAGCCAGCCATCAAGTTAATGTGAATTCTAAAACACAAGAACAGTTTCAAAGTTTATGAAAAACCAAAAGAAAGAATTTTCAGACTTGCCATATTGTATGAGTCTTTGTCCAAATACCAGCTCTGCCTAGAGGATTGCTCTCATCATCTGTGGATTCTCTTTCATCTTCTGCCTGTATACTAAACTGCCGTACTGCCTGATACACAGTCATGTTATATGGCAGCAAATGTTCTCCAATATAAAACTGCAGCCTGTGTCTTACATTTCCTGAATTTAGGAATTGAGCAGCCTGAATAAAGCAAAGCAAAAGTCATTTAAGCCAAAGGCCCTGAACTTTATATAGTACATTATGACATGGTGGGAATATAGTACCTTACCAGAGACTCATCTATTTCCTCGTCTGATCCATCGTCATCACTGTCTTCATCATCTTCTCTTACTCTTCCATACCCTGAAGACCCAAGTAGACTTTTAAACTCATAGCGATTTTAGGTGTGAAAAAAAAAAATCCTGTATACACTGGTTAAACATCTTCTCAGAAAAACACACATAGGTTGAGTATCCCTTATCTGAAATGCTTGAGCCCAGAAGTGTTTTAGATTTCAAATTTTTTCAGATTTGGAATATTTGCATATACATAAGATACCTTGGGGACGGGATACAAAGCTAAATATGAAATTCATTTATATCTCATATACATGGCGTGAAGGTAATTATATAGAGTATTTTCAATAATTTTGTGCATGAAAGAAAGTGCATGTATACTGAACCATCAGAAAGCAAAGTAGTCAGGTGTGGAGTCTTCCACTTGTGGAGTCATGGCAGCAATCGAAGTTTCAGATTCTGGAGCATTTTGCATTTTAGATTTTCAGGTTAGGGATGTTCAACCCGTATATATTACACTCTGATCTACGAAGCAGAAAGGTCTAAGAAAATTGCCAAACACAAAATGTCATTTCCACTACATTTCACCAAGATAAATTAACTCATCATTCAAGTAAGCAGTCAACCCCTAGTAAGTTCAATGTATGACTATATACTAAGTAGAAAAGAAATGACAGGAATGTAAGTTCCTGCCATCTAGGTTTTAACAGAAACAACATTCAACAGAGAAATAACGTATATATCTCTTAATGTAAATTTCTCCCAAATATACATATATAACACACAAAACAAATACATGGAAAGTACCTCTAACTACAAGGTATCTCTCGATGGCTTGTACCAAAGCCAGAGGGTCGATCTTGACAGGTCCACCCTTCCACTGCTTCACATTTGCACAGTCTGGATGTCTTTGTAACTGGCATTTTAATTGATGTGTGTTGAAAAATTTTAAAGCCTGTGATCCTCTGTTGAGAGAAAAGCTCAAGATAATTTGTGAAAAAAAAGTTAGTCTATTATTTTCACATTTAATATACATTAATTCAAATAAAGGCAAGTTAATACAAACTGCTAAGACACACTAGTACTAATCATTTACTTACCAGTTCTGTAAATGTTAAAGCCAATAATTCAAGTTATTTAGAAAAAAATTTTCTACATAAGAATATTTTGCCCATTCCTACTGAATATTACATTTTTAAAAAAGCAAAAAAAAAAAACCCCAACTTTATTTCAAAGATTTCAGCTACAAAATTACTTTAAAAACTAATCTTTAAAATTTACTTTGCTACAACAGTTTTGAATGAAGCAGTTTAATAGCTACAGCAATTGAAACCTGGTCATGATGTTTAATTGCTCATTTCAGAAAAGCTCTGGCAGGAGTCAGATACAAACTTAAACTGTGATTATCCGTATGATTCCACAAAGCAAGCTTGTCCAACCTGCGTCCCACAGGCCGCATGCAGCCCAGACTGCTTTCAATACAGGCCAACACAAATTCCTAAACTTTCTTTAAACACGAGTGTTTTTGTTTTCGTTTTTTAAAGCTCATCAACTAACTTTAGTGTTGGTGTATTTAATGTGGCCCAAGACAATTCATCTTCCAATATGGCCCAGGGAAGCCAAAAGATTGGACCCTCCTGCACATAAAGCATACACATAGGGACGTGGAGAAGAATATTCCATTTTATGAATATATACATATGCAAACATAGTCTATATAAATTTGGACAAAAATAAAAAGCTTCATGATTTTCTCAAGCACAGGTGAAAATGCCCCCTTATTTCATGAACTCCTCCAGGAAAGCATAATGATCGAAACTGAGTAACACACGCCACATTAACTTTCAAAGCCGAAAAGAAACCCTAGTCCATGATGTGATTGCCTTATCACTCAACAATGCATATTGTTCTTAATTCAATCAAAATTTTTAAAATGTTTTTAAAACATCAAAATGTGGATTTAAAAACCAAACTGGGCTGACTGTGGTGGCTCAGGCCTGTAATCCCAGCACTTTGGGAGGTCAAGGCAGGAGGATCACTTGGGCCCAAGAGTTCAAGACCAGCCTGGGCAACAAAGTGAGACCCCGTTTCTACAAAAAATAATTAGTGGAACATGGTGGCACACGCCTGTGGCCCCAGCTACATGGGAGGCTGAGGCAGAAAGATCTGTTCAGCCCAGGAGGTCAAGGCTGCAGTGAGCCATGTTCACACTAGTGTACTCTGGCTTGGGCAACAGAGTAAGACTCTGTCATAAATAAATAAATAAACAAACAAACAAACAAATACCAAATTTCCTATTTTCTAGGCTTCCAGCCAAAATATTCCATGAAACTTGTAACATTCCACAACATAGAACAATTCCTGTAGCACCTCAAGAGTCCTTAAAACTACATTAAAAATATACATATTTATTAAACTAGTAAAACTTCAAATGTTTGAACCCATCAAAATACAAAGTTATAACCACTTATATTACATACAAATCATACTGCTCAAAATGTAAATGTTATTCACATCCACAGAAAATGTTTTACCCCTATTGAAGTTAAACACAAAGTTCTTAAGGAAATTTTGTATGTTGAAGTGTATCAATTTAAGGAAAAGTAAGCCTACTACAAGTTACGAATATAATCACTGGATTATATATTTATAAAGCATCCTGTTTAAGGCACATGGTGTAGTTTTAAAGACAAAAAAGCATTTGATTCATTCTTCAGAGTACTTAATTTCTTTCATCATTACAGCTGAATGTTTTCTGGGCTGATCAAGACTTTACCAGACCTCTTGCCGTCTTACCTCAGTGAAATTAAGTACCAAATTCCAGTGGCAAGGGTATAGCCAGGCAATGGTCCTTACCTGCCTCCTGTCCCATTTCCACTAGGGAAATCATGTACTTTGACTGGAAATTGTTCCATCTGGCTGAGGCAGTTGTTCATCTTGTGAACTAATGCCAACAAAGGTGCATTACCCACTGGTTCCACTCTTCCAATGGGCTCTTCTCCAGGAAGCTAAAGTTATAAATAAACAAACAGGTTAAACAAGGCCTTTTCAAAACAAAACTCTCCTCAAAGAGAAGATTTAATAAGCAGCTTTATAAAAAAGAGTAATTCGTCTATTCATCTTTATCTTTTATTGCAGATTTGGTCTGAACGACCTTACCACATCAATTATTTCAATAAAGACAATCGTTTTGTACAGTCCACAATCCTGCATTCATAATCCCTACATCCAAAGGCTCTGAAAGCACAAGTCACTTGGTGGCAAAATCTGATCCAAACAGACATAAGGCTATTTACAGTCTTTATTTATCTGATTTTAGTAAGAATATTCATGTTATGCTATAAAAATATTTAATGCATATGATATAGAGTGCTATTCAGAAACTGCTGGAAATTTTAATCTATTACACACTGTAGGACCCTTGAAACCCACCCATCTCCAGGGGTTTCAGATAAGAGATTGCACATAATCTTAAGTATGGTGTAAAACTATACATAATACTGTCACACTTCTAACGAATCAACAATAAATACTAACTCTACTTTAGGTGGACCCACAAGTTAAAATACAAGCAATGCTCAAATGTCTCTGAACACAGCAAGCGCATGGTGAAATAATGTTAACACATAGGAGAGCTATCCTAAGCGCTATTACGTAGATAATCCAGAGGGAAACGGCCCAAGTGATGCCTTCTCCTTAAGCCACTGTAAAACAAGGAGAATGCTGTCAACAGTATCCAAGGATTACCCTCTTGATCTGGCCCACTTAAGAGTGAAGGAAGGGGAGCCACTCTGTGGCTCCTGGCTTTGTAATCCACATTATAAACGGTGACATAAATGGTCATCAAGCACCCTTGATGGGAACTGTTACAACTGTATTTTATGTACAAAACAGGAAAATATATCTCCTCTATCTTATTATAGATGTCTATTTCCCTAAAAGGAACGAATACAAACTTTAATACATTTAAAAACAAATATTGCAAGTAAAATACATTCACAGGTGAGAGACTACTATTAATGGTTCATCTTGTAAGCAAAAAAGACTCAAGATACTTCAACCATAGAAACAGTGACATGGGCTGTGTTAAATCCCCATTTCATTGTTTTACTATTTACTTTGAGATATATAGAAGTTGAAAGATTCCAACTGTGTAAAAACCTAGAAGTTTTCCCTCAATGTCTTCACCCAGACCAGCTGGAAAGTATTACTGAGATTAAAATACATGCATTAGTGAATATTGATTCTTATAAGACATACAGGCATTATTAGATAACTTACTGGAGAAGAAAAAAATACATGAAGAAATCTCTTTAATCTGATCTCTCTGCTCACAGCATCCTTTTCACTTTTAGATGTCAAATAAAGCAACAGCTGCTTCACAAATCCACTATGTTGGATTTCAAATGATGAAACATCTGACTCTGAGACTATGCTACGGATTTCTACAAGGCACTCAGCTCCACCATCCACCTGAAAGAGTTAGGAAAAGTATTTCTATATTGATTTAAGCAGTACTTAAAAAATACACAACTCACATATCCTCAAAAGGAACTGAATATATTCTCAACGTCCTTAAAAAAAAAAAGGAGTGGTACTACAGTCTTAGTAAATCCTTGGAAATTATGATTTTAAACACACACATACACACTAAATATTTCATGAGGAAAACCAGGAATCCATAACAACATAAGAAGAAAATCTTCGCATTCAACCAATGTATTTCTAAAGGATGAGAACACAAAACTGAAGAATAAGGGGCTATAACACCAGAATGAAAAGAGGAATCAAGAATACAAGGTGTGGCTTTAAATTAATACATTTAAGGTCTCAGCAAAATGAACAATTTCTTGGAAAACATACAACCAAAACTGCTCAAGGTACATCAAAAACATCAAAAACAACAACAACAACAACAAAGAAAACAAAACTGAGAACCAGATGAAACATAAAACACTTATTAGTAAACCTCTAGCCTCTCCTGCCACTCTTGAGACCCCACGTGGAGAGAGGGTCTAAGGAAGGCCTATCGTCTATACCTATAGTTGAGGATGACTTAGAAAACAGATGTGCCTATGGGGACATTTCTGAAGTTTCTTCATCTGTCAAGAATTATGAGATGTGAAGGAAAGAAAGTCAAAGATGAGGTTTCTAGTACATTTAATACAGACTGATGAATCCTGATAGTCAAGGGATAAGTAAAAGAAATGCCAGCACCAAGGGTATATATAAGGTAAGAGTCGATGTATGATAGCTAAATCCACAGGAAGCTAGAGAGCCATGAAGGAAAAAAGTGGGAGGAGATGCTGGCAAGAGACTGAAATAGAGCAGCAAAATGCACTGGCCACAGCACCTGGAGGTTGAGTTGTTCGGTTGCAGCACAAAGTCTCTGAAGGACATTCAAGGCAGGGTTGCTTCCATCCATATTCTCAGAACTGAAATAACGTTCAACAAATTTATGTGCCTGCTCCTTAATCCAACCTTTAATTTTTTCTCTACAAGAAACAAAAAGGAGATATTAAAGTCCCAGTGTATGTAGAAAGGATATAACTTCTGATCAACGTAAATAGCTGCTACATTTAAAATCCTTTCTGGTCTATGCTTAGAGATTAATCAATCCAGAATCCACAAGCAAATTAACTTTCACTTTGAAACTGGGCTATGATGGAGAACTGTTTAAAAACTTAAAATACACTGCAGGTTATTACATGAATTGTAAACAAAGTGTACTAGTTTTTTGGAACCCTGCAATATAACACTTTCCTAAGTGTTCCCTTTATTTTCTAAAGTACATACATATGTGCATTATCCTTGCGTTTCCTGGAGAGCTGAAGTCAAGATTTACAGACCAGAAACACACACCTATTAAGGATGTAATAAGCTATGGCAAACAAGACCCAGCTGCCTAAATTACAAATGCTGACAGCTTCAGCAATTCATTCACTTAATTATTTTTATACACTGAAATTCAGATAAACAACCAACAAAACCAAAGACAGCATGTTTATTTTCTCAATGACATTTGGTCTTTTAAAATTTACCTGCAGAGGGAAGTAATCATGTTGGTATGCTACATGCAGAACCCAAAAATAAAACAAGTCCCAAGGTCTTTAAAAAAAAAAAAAAAAAAAAAAAAGGCTTTCCCCTAAAATCTTTAAGTTCCATTGTAATGGGTAGAGAACTTTTATCATAAATGATGTGAAGAGTGTGGACAGAAAATGTCAGCTTTTCCTTGTCTGGGAAAAAACTGAGAAAGAGGTTCCCCAAGGAACACAACTTGGTTTTGAACATATGAGACTTTCAGTTAGGTATGCTGGAAGGAGTTTCAAAGCACATGACTAGAACTTAGGACAAAGCCAGATGCAGGGTTCATAAACTGAGAACCTACCTAATTCTTGAACTATGCTTCTAAGAACAAATTAAAGTGTTGTGTCTATGTATCATCTCCATACAATAAATGTACTGGCTGAAATAATGTTAAGTTTTTCTAATATGGGAATAGAAGCAACATAAAATCCCCCCGCCCCCCCCCCCCCACTTCACCTATTATTGGAGATGGTATCCTTTGAGGCAGCCCTGGCAAGGCCACTACCTCCTGCAGTCCGTGCTGGCTCAATGTTGTTGCTATTGGACTGTGCACTTAACCTTCCCCATGTTTTTGGATTCAAGCTTGCCAGGAAAGAAGATTTAGGTGACTGAGTAGTGGTGGGGCTTTTAGCTATGAAAAGAAAAAAGAACTACAGTTAAGTCATTTTAGTTTAAGTCATGAAAAACAACTGATTTTTAAGATTCACAGTCTTAACAGATTAATAAACTAAAAGAACTAAGAACACTTAGTCCTCAGGAAACTTAGGCATACTTCAAGAGCTACTGGCAGTTTTAATGAAGTAAACATTTCTGCACCTGCTACCACCCTCCCCTTTATCTCCCCATAGTTTCATCAAAGGGGTTACCTTGATTGTCTACTTTGTCATCATCTCTTGGAGGTGAGTACTTTGGCCTTCTTGGCCCTCGTTTTGGCAGTCGTTTTCTCTTTAGAACATCACTTAATCGACTATCACATGCGAAAATATGAGATAAGTTTAGTAATTACCACTGTTTTATATCTTTACTCACCGAAAAAGCAAGCTAAAATGGCAGAAACAGTGAGTTATAAAATACTGTGATAACAAGGTATGTTCTTCTTTAGTGATTATTTAATGCCAATTCTGTGCCAGTCATGTTCTAGAGGTGTGCAGATACAGGAAATGATTATTCAGAAAATAACTAGCTGTTTATATTCAACTATGAAACGTAAAGCCAAATAAGACGACTGATCAATTTTCTATGTTGTTCAACTTTAAATGGTAGTATGTAAGTACATAAAACAAATAGCAACACAAAGGAGCAGAATAAAAATAAATGGGTAATCACCAACCTGAAAAAGAATGTTAAATCTGCATACCATATCTTTTCCCCTAACCAAAATGGCCACGAGTAACATATACGTGACACTTAGTGTTCATGTTGTGAAAATACCCCTCTGCCTCTAATATACTACTGAAAGTAATTTCACAGTGTGACAATGGCAATAACATACTAAATAAATGTGTTTATAAACATTTTAGTATGGTTTTTAAAACCTATATACAAATCTAGTGAGTAGTGCGAGTAATTTATTCTGAATTAGAATCATTTAAACACCCGTAGCCTGTTCTAACGACACTAGAAATAGCTTGTAACAGCAATAAATTTTTAGATTAACAAAGCTAAGTAAGATGAAAAGGCTGAAAAATGTGGTTTAGTTGGTCTGTGGCCCAAATAAAACTGGAAAAATCTGAAAAAAAAAAAAAAAAAAACTGGAACATTTCCAACACCTGACATTTCTATGGAATATACTTAATAATGTGCTCGAATATGCTTGACAATCAGGAAAAATGAATTTTCAAAGGATGAAAAATGTAATTAATTTCCATTTAAAAAAATATGAATTTTTCATTTGCAACCACGCTGTAATATGGAACCACTTAAAACTATTTAAAACCGTGTAAAAATATTTTAAGAAAAAAGTTATTTTCTCTTTCTTTGGCATAATCAACTGTTAGACTCTATAATCAATTCCAACTCCTTAAATTAAAATGGCTTGGAAACACTGCATTTGAGCTGGGCATGCTAGCACATGCCCGTAGTCCCAGTTACTTCAGAGGCCAAGGTGGGGAGGCTCAGTTGAGCCCAGGAGTTCCAGGTTAGCCTGAGAAACAGAGCAAGACCCCGTGCCATGTCTCAGGGAGAAAGTAAAAAATTTTTAAAGGGCAAGAAATATTGCAATTGTCTGAACTGTATCATCCCCTGCAATTTACTGAGTATCTATGATGTCTCAGGCACCATGCCTACATTATAGTAAAATCCTGCAATAACTTACGTTACTGCAGCAGCTAGTGGGTAGGAATGAGGCTGGAAGGAAGTAAAGGAGAGAGCAAGGCTGGAAAGGAAAATGGCAGCCAAAAGCTTGTAGTACTCTTGTACTTCCCTGTATAATCAGGGAAGTACAAGAGTCCCCAGAACTCTCCAAGTCCAATCTCCTCAGACTGGTCAAATAACATGGGTACGAGTTAAACTCAGCAGTTTCCTAAAATAATATCCACTGTGCCAGAAGTTCAGTCTGCCACAAGTCTTGAAACTGCCAACATTCATATTTAAGCTAGACTGCCACCAGGTGGCACCAATTCCCCTCATCCTCTCTCCTACCTGACTTGGCTGTCTGCACAGGACAATGCTACCCTGCAGATTATAAGACTAAATGTTTGGACCCCACTTATTATTACTATATTTTAGCATGATCTACTTTTCAGCTTAAAAGAAGCCAAAAGGAGTACTGCAGTGAATACATTCTCAATTTCAGAACTGATTTTGGTTCATCATGTACCACTCATCTAGTAATATTAAGCTTCTAATAGAAGAAAATAAAAACACTTTTAGAGTGTGGTTTGTTTCTAACACAACAAAACGGAAACCAATGGAAAGCATGGAAACATTCTTAGTAGCATGGTATAACGAAGATTAAAAGCTGATAAATAAATCGGAGTAGAAAATTTAAGAACTCCCATTTTCCCTTATTAAAAGCAAAGTATTTACTCCCAGTTGCCAATTAAAGATAAACCTGAAATCAGTATTTTTTGGCCTTAATTTTAAGACTTCTAATTTTCAGTATTTTTAACTGTATCAATATCTGGATGTCTCTAAGGTCGTATGTATGCAGCAGCACAAAAAAGTCCCAAGATTATGAAATCAGAAACCAGAATTCAAATCCCACAACATTAGATCCTACAAGTAACATAAGTGTTGTAACACTGTGCAAGTCACAAATGTCTCTGAACTTTAGTTTCCTTGTATGTCAATGGGAATAAAACTAATCTCTTACAGTTCCAAAACACAGCCCAATGTAGGTTTCCAATAAATCTTTTCTTCCCATTCTCATTAACAAAACACAGATGGAAAAATACAATATATATATATGCTATATATATACATATATATGCTATATATATACATATAATACAATAGCATATATATATGCTAATTTGTTACCATTTTACTCCCTGTACGATTCTTAGGTACCAAAAAAAGCACTAACAGCAAAGAAATAAAAAACACAACACAATTCTTACTTACCCTTGAGGGCTGAGATCTAAAGAATCATCTCTGCTGTGCTGCAAGCTGGGTGATCCCAAGTCAGCTGCAGCATGAGTGGCAGCTGTGGCCGTCCCACTGCTGACTGAAGTTGTGGATCCCAAGGATCCTGACCCATTCGTACATGCCTTTGGTGGACTTGTCAACAAAGACTCGGATTCTGCTAAGTGTTTTACTTGATGCATTACACCTTTATAATAACAGAGATGAAAGGGAGTCAGTTGTAATCAGGAATATAACCTTCTCCCCACCACTACAAAATCCCTAAATACCAACACTGACATAATACACAAAAAGACTAAAACATAACTGGCAAATAGGTAAAAGAAATTAGGAGCCAGAGTTTTCAACTTGACTTCAATCAGAAGAAAGTATAAAAACTAAAGGTTAAAGAAAAATACTTATATTGAATGTCTTCTAATCTTCAAAACCAGATTATATAAAACTTAATAGAGTCATAAAGTCCTACTCAGAGTTCAAAATACTCATTATAAAAACAATAATCAATTACAGAAATACAGTGCACACCCTGTGGTGTGATAGCCAGAAGGGATGAAAAAGACCTAGAATTATCAGTTAACTTCCAGTGCTACAAAAAGACAAGATCACATTAACACTGTCAACAAAAAAAAGAAAACAGCTATTGAAGGGTGGGAACTATCACATCCTTGAAGGTGTGTAAAGAGAGCTAAACATTAACTTGTGAGGCAGGGGTTCCTATCTGTCCTGGAATCACAGGAGGGTATGTATGAAGAAGCATGACTAAGAACTATCAAAATGTATACCAATGTGTGTGTCTGATTATCAGCTAGTATAAACTATATGTAAATATGTGGATAAATTTAATGTGAGTGAATGAGCACACATTCACGGTTTTCTGGGGAAGAGTCCACGGCTTCTATCATTCTATCAGACTCTTAAAAAACAAACTGTAATCCCATGATGAGGCAGTAGGATTGCTTGAGGCAAGGAGCTGACATCAGCCCAGGTGTGCACCACCACACCTGGCTAATTTTTGTATTTTTAGTAAAGACGGGGTTTCACCATGTTGGCCAGGCTGGTATCCAACCCCTGACGTCAACTGATCCACCTGCCTGGGCCTCCCAAAGTGCTGGGATTATAGGCGTGAGCCACCACGCTCAGCATAAAAGACACATTCTATGTACTCCGAGCTGTAAGCTAACACAGCTTAAAATGTCATTTTTAAATTGAAAAGCTATCAGTTTTTGTTCGACAGATTAAAACTTTATTTCTATTGAAGTACTATCTAGACTAAATGACTATTAATTTATATGACATTACCTTCTCTTCTGAAGTAAACACTAAAAATATCAGGTAACTTCTGCATTAAGATTTCTGCCATCTGAAGTGCTCCCACTACTATCTTCAGGTCTTGGCTTGACAGCATGGAAGCAATGTGACTAAAAAAAGAAAGCATTTGTATATAAAACTCCGCCTGAATTTGATGATTATTTTTGGCCATACTACTTTAAATTGAGAGCAAAGCATTTTCATTGTGAAACCATTCTATTAACATAAATATTCTTCTTAAATGCTCAACTTTTATATTTTATAAAAGCTGTATGTGAATATGAATAGATATTAGACAAAAAAGAGCTCAAGATACTCCAAACAAACTTTTGTGCATATTTTTTCTATTATTACTTTAGAGGTTTCTGAAATTACTTGCAGAGATTTGAATTTGTAAAATGTTTCTACTATTTTCATTAACACACCTTGAAACAGCATGATTTTTCAGAACATCCTTCAGAAGTTCAGCATCCGCAAAATAAATTATCCTAAGAATTGCTCTAAGGCACTTATGTCTGACCGCAGGTCCTGCTGAGGAACTATACACTTCATAAAGAACACCAAATAATGTCTTAATAAAAGACTTAGCCAGTTCTGGATCCTCTTTCATAAGCTGTGCTCGAGCATCATCCTTCTTTGACTCTGAATATCCACCTATTATATTTAAAAAAAAAAAAAAAAAATGCAATCCTGAAGTGACAGACTTCAGAAACACAATAAACAACATAAAATACTCAAGTCAATGTAATTCTTGAAATGTTATGAAAACTTTTTCATTATAAAACACATGAACTTCTTTGATATGATCAACTAGGATTTACAAAGATGCTAAAGGCAACATTAAGACAGACAAAATTCAGCTGTCTAGAAAACCAGTGATCCATTTGGACCAGCTGAAAGTAACAATTCATCACCACACTGTACCTCTTTATTTTACTGATATATATTCAATGAAACAATAGGGAAATCCAGTCCTAACCAACTACACCAGTGGTAAGAAACAAGAGTTCTAGAAATACACGGTATTTCACTAAAAGCTTTGTAAAATGGATAAAAAAGGTAATTCTGCCACTTTGCTTAGTGACATAAAGTGTAAGGAAAAGATAACTGATAAACAGTAAGTTATACACAAGGGGTTGACAAAGTACGGTCGGTCTGTAAGCCGAATCCAGTCTACCACCAGTTTTTGTAAACGTAATTTTATTAGAACGCAGCCATGTACATTTGTTTACATATTGTATATGGCTAATTGAAGGCTACAATGGCAGTGGTGGTGAGTATAGACTATATAACCTGTAACACTTACATTATTTGCTATCTGGCCCTTTTCTTTTTCTTATTTAATTAATTTATTGAGACGGAGTCTCACTCTGTCACCCAGGATGGAGTGCAGTGGCAGGATCTCGGCTCACTGCAAGCTCCGCCTCCCGGGTTCACACCATTCCTCTGCCTCAGCCTCCCAAGTAGCTGGGACCATAGGCACCTGCCACTATATTCGGCTAATTTTTTGTATTTTTAGTAGAGATGGGGTTTCACCGTGTTAGCCAGGATGGTCTCAGTCTCCTGACCTCGTGACCCACCCACCTCGGCCTCCCAAAGTGCTGGGATTACAGGCGTGAGCCACCACGCCCAGCACTATCTTGCCCTTTTCCAAAAAAAAAAAAACACACATTTGTGGACCACTGTTCTCTAAACTACAGCTGCAAAGGCAATGAACTAAATCCCTGAGGGGAGAGATAAATGTCAGAAACCTGGTTTTGTTTTTTTTTTTTTAATCACGATTATCTGTCCTTAATTAGTTCAGATAATTTTGGCAGGAAGGTATAAAATACAAGGTTGGAAAGAACTAGTCAATGGACCTAAAGGTATAACAGTAGTAACAGGATCAGATAAAAATCTGCATGAGCGAATTCTAACTCGAGTCTCAGGACATCAGGTAAGTAGACAAACTGTGGAAAAGATACCAGTTAATACTGGCTCACTCATCCATTACTGCACATGATTTAAGAAATCCAAAACCAAATTATTGTTATGCAATTGTCTTAAGCTTAAAAAGATACTTAATGAACCAATTATTATTACACAAACACAAAATATTGCACAATAGTATAGTGCTATTTTAACTCAGAATGTACTTACTAGTGTTACTATTGGCTAAGGGGTTAGGTTTTCTCTGAATGGCACGTGCTGTTCCCGTGTCCTCATTGATTTGCTGCATAGAATTAAAATCAATAGTATAAACTCGTCCCAGAGTGGACAAGCTTATCTCATCCTCACCGACCTGATGGGCTGCCTGAGAGCAAAGAGAGAGAAACTTTGAATATAAACATTGAGAAATCTATTACCTTAAGACACAGTGGGGACCCTCCAAATATGCTATCTTACGTATTTATTTCATCAGGCCTTAGATGAAGTTAACAGAAGATGGAAAATTTAATAGTGTAGATATGACAAAACTCATTCATTCACCAAATCATTTTTAATTAGACACAGGTTACATGCCTCAAGCCTTATCAGGGACCCTTAAACAAAATGCCGGTAAAATCTTGATGAAAGATCCACCTATGTAGCATCACTGACACAAAGCAGACACCATTTGTATTAAGAATGCTTTTGAGACATTGTTTATAAAAAAATCAGTTATCCATAAATCTTGGTATTCTTAGATTAAAAACGTTATTCACCCGATGAATTCTTAGCAACCTACCAAAATCCTCCCTTAAACAAAATGATCCTATAAAATTGTCCTCATGAAACAAAGATAACTTAAAGATTGAAAGGGACACAACTGAAACAGATTCGTTGCCAAGGTTGCATGTGGTATACAGAACATATTTTGAGACAGTTCAATGAGCACAAGTTTGATTTTAAAGAGACTCCAGAAGTGACAAAATATTCTCATTACAGAATCCAATCTATGGAACTCCTAGGCTGAATGGAAGACAAGATTCTCAGTACATATGAGAGAGTAAGCTAATAGTGAAGGTGATCAGGAAGCTAATAGTGAAGGTGATCAGGAAAATGCTAAAAAGAAGATGACTGGCCGGGCGCGGTGGCTCAAGCCTGTAATCCCAGCACTTTGGGAGACCGAGACGGGTGGATCACGAGGTCAGGAGATCGAGACCATCCTGGCTAACATGGTGAAACCCCGTCTCTACTAAAAAATACAAAAAAAACTAGCCGGGCAAGGTGGCAGGCGCCTGTAGTCCCAGCTACTCGGGAGGCTGAGGCAGGAGAATGGCGTGAACCCGGGAGGTGGAGCTTGCAGTGAGCTGAGATCCGGCCACTGCACTCCAGCCTGGGCAACAGAGCAAGACTCCGTCTCAAAAAAGAAAAAGAAAAAAAAAAAAAAAAGAAGATGACTTAGAGTTAGAGACCAGGACCGCTATTAGCAGGATTGGCTTGCTTATATATAATGCTGCACAAAACACCAGTTAAAGTCAATTTTCTCATAAAAGTTGGCTCTGAAACTGGATTTATTTTTAAAACTCTTGATTTTATGATGTAAGTCATTGGTTTAAACTTTTTTCCAAAATTCATTTTTAGAAACGAACTAGAAGGCACCTTTAAAGAAGACTGTCTATTCAAAATGTGTGATGTTCTAAAAAAAATTCAAAAATCAAAGGTTGAAATTAGAAAAGACATAAATTCTTACAGGTGTCTCATGTATTGAAAATAGTAAATTATGCATGGCATCACAAATAACACAGTGACCAACACCTCCTAAGCTGGAGCAAATATTATGCTAATTTAGTTTTAAAAAATATTTCAGTGCAAACAATATGTAAGGAAGTAAAAATAAAAATCACATAAAACTGTCACACAAAATCACTGTCAACATTTTGGTATATTCCTCCCCTTTGTATTATTCATATTTTCACTTATTTTGCTGAATTCCAAAAAGATGCACATAATATTGTATATTGTGTTTTCCATTCATATTTGATTTTATATCATTAAAATTTGTCCCAATAATATCAGGATAACATACAAGCCTATGTGTATCACAATTTACTTAATTATTTACCCAGAACTAGCTATTTCATTTGTTTCCACGTTTTTGCTCTTAAAAAATATTGAGAGGGAACTATTTGTATGTAAATCTTTGCTCATGGGACATTGCTTTCTGATAGATGATAGATACGTTTTAGAACCTACAGCCTAAGTCTTCCAATGTTTCCTTTCAGAAATGAGGAAACTATGGAACAACAAACTTAAATTACTTGCTCCAAGTCAATCAGGTAGTTAGCAGCAGAAGCAGGACTAGAACATGATGTTTTCTGACCTGAACAGAAATGAGGACCTTGTTCTCAGGAGACAAAATGAGAGAATCTTGAGTTAATTCAAAATCAAGCACATTCAAGTACACATATCCACCTCCCCATTCCATCCCTACACCCTCTCTCCAACAAAATAGACATATTTAAACGGTACGATGAAACTACTACCTCAATGATCCGGCTGTCAATCCTGTTATATGGATGCCAGAGGCCCCGATCGTCACGCCACTGCCATATCGCACCATCTGTGTTCTGTGCATTTCCCTTCTTCAACATGGTATCAACTGCAAAAATGCCTTCTTTTGGTAAACATGGCATAAGTTCACTGAAAACAAAAAGTACAATAATTTTAGTAACTTTATGAAATATTAGTAAACGTTAGGTCTATAAAGAAAAATAATCTCACACAAACTACAAGTTATAGTTAGCCCCATCTTTTTTTTTTGGAGACAAAGTCTCACTCTGTCACCCAGGCTGGAGGGCGGTAGCACAATCTCGGTTCACTGCAACCTCCGCCTCCCACGTTCAAGTAATTCTCCTGCCTTGGCCTCCCAAGCAGCTGGGATTACAGGTGCTCACCACTACGCCCAGCTAATTTTTTGTATTTTTATTAGAGACGGGTTTTCATCATGTTGGCCAGGCTGATCTCGAACTCCTGACCTTGTGATTCACCCGCCTCGGCCTCCCAAAGTGATATTTAGCCCAATCTTTACCAAATCAGAGATGTCAGTTCATACAGTTCTTGAGGACTTCGTGGAACAAGATCAATCTGTTCCTGACAACTTCCATTGGAGGCACCACACAGGAGAAAGTGAAGCGTTTCTGCAATGTCTGTAAAAACCAACAACAAAAAACAAAAGCCTATTAAACTAGTTATAGTACCTCATGCAAGGACAAATATTACCCAAGGGGGGAAAATAATCAGAATTATTTTCTTATAAAGCAAAATAATGCAGAAATTAATGTAAAAAATGCAAAAGTGCTATAATAAAGACCTAAAAAGAAATTCGTGTACATTTTAACAATCTCTTTCTGGAGACTTCATTCTTTAGCCCAAACCTAGCTGGGTGCCTCATCACAATTCCTTCTTAACCCTAAGACTTCAGGAACCCTTTATTTCTTCCTTGAGAAGCACAGTATTTTGCACAAAAATGCATTCAACATACCACAAATCAAATATATTCATGTATTTGTCTTCAATTCAAATACACTGAAAATGTGTGGCCTATAGTATAAAATGTAACAATTAAAAGTATCTGAATCTTATTGTATTGTGATCAGGAAAACCGCTACCTAAGTGACACTGATTACATGCAAACTTGATACTATCAAGGATCAGGCAGGCATTCTCTACTGTAAGTTTCCATTGCCAGAAGACATCAATTTCTGGAAGACTCTGCAATGATAACCACTCAGATGTGCTGACACCGTGAGTGGAAGGAACGCTCACTCTCTACAGTTCAGTCAGTCTAAGGAACTCTCACTCTACAGTTTAGTCAGTCTAAACCTAAGGAAAGCTGAAACCTAAAGACACAGCGGGGTCTTTGCTGATTGTGTGTGTGCTCCTGTAAATATTATACATATGCAAAATATACATAGACATTTTATTAGAATGTTTTGCCAATAATCTGTAAGTTCTATAATCAAGAAAAATATTCATTAATGATTTGGACAGAGAGATGTGGATAGTGAATTGCCTGCCACACAGAATTTCACAATTAGTGGTTAAGATTGTTTTTAAATTGCGGTTTTGCAACTTTATAGAGAAGTTTGAATACATGGTATGCTGCATTATAAGGATTTTATTTTTTTAGCAGTCAAGGGATGACAACAAAATAGAGACACATAGAAGAGGTCCACATTTCCTTTTACAGTATTACAGTAAGCAACTATGGTGACCTCCATATGATAAACATGTGGTAAACTGCCTGGAGCATGCAAAAGAGGTGGAAATATACTAAAAGAAAAAAAAAGTTAAACAAAAGGCAGGCAGCAATTTTCCAAATTAGTATTTAGGGATGTGCTATAACAAAATACACATTAACAAGAAATAATCTCTCTCAATGATTCAGGAAATGTTGGGATAAACAAGGTTCAAAGAACTCCTAGGGACTTTAGTAAGTAAAATGAATTGTGGATACTCAAGGAGTTGAACCCTTCCCAATCGTATTTAGGAAAAGAACACTTTCTTCAAGACCACTCAAAATAGGGTTGTCTGGAATACCAAGTTTGGAAAAGACTCTATGCTTTATGGAGAATCTTTCCAACTAGCCACCTCAACAACATTATTTTTCTACAAAGTTATGTGCCAATGTGTTAATTCACAAGAAGAGCAACTAAATATAAAACTGAGCTTCCCTAAAATGAAAATATTATACTGCTAAATATACTGTCTCAGACAGTATGGGACCACTCAGACAGAGTGAGACCAAAGATGATTTTATCAGTTAATATCATCACTGACTCCCAGGGTAACATCCATAGAGATTAGAATTATGGCTACGAAATTACGCACAAGTAAAGGTATTCTATACAAAAGTGATCAATACTCTACTAGAACCAATCGTAACATCCAGGTGTGATGGCTCATGCCTATAATCCTAGTACTTTGGGAGGCCAAGGCGGGAGGAAGGCTTGAGCCCAGGACTTTAAGAACATCCTAGGCAATACAGTGAGACCTTGTTTCTACAAAAAGTTAAAAAGAAAAAACAAAATTATAATGTATAGATGTTGTTTGGTGCCCCACCATTCTCTGACATCAACTTGTTAAGTCTAAGGATTGAGAGAGGAATGGTCAACTACAAGAGCAGTGCAATACAATTTTATTTCCCATACACTGTGTAAAGGTTTAGAAATACCTTTCTAAATTTGAAAGGTCTACATTTGAAAGGATTTAGAAATAACAAATTAGCAAACATCAGAGGTATTCATCATTATAAATACATTCCTACTTTCTGAGGGAAAAAAGCATTCTGGAATCAGAAAAACTGCTAGAAAATCTAACATGGGCAGAAAAAGCAACCTATATAAGCTGAAGACAGCTGGTTATTGGTTAACATAAAACTCAGAATTCTCCTAATCAAGGATGGTTACATGACAAACATTGCATAGAAATTAATGACTTTGTATTGTTAGCCCTAGAAACACCAAGGGCAAACATTTAATTTATACTTTAAAAGGAGTATGTTAGAAACATTAACATACCGTCCCAACACAAATTTACTACATATTAATACTTTTCTTTACTATCCAGCGCCTATGATGTTAGTAATCTCTTCCATTTGCTCGGCTTATGTTGACTTTACATATTAATGAAGAACCAACTTTTCCTGCTTAAAGTAGAACAGTAAAATTGCACTTACTTTGTTTCATAAGTTGAACAGCTAAAGTTGGACAGTTGGAACACATCAGAGAAAACATGCGAACCACCATTATAAACATCCCAGAACTTAAAATGGGTGGAGTCACTACCAACAGCTGTTGAACATTTGTAAGCAGATCTTTGGATGCAACCTGCTGGAGTAAATTCTTCACAAACACAAGAATAAAGGAATTATTACATCAAGATTCAGCAATTCAACAACCTCATAAAAATACTACCAAAGACTAAACACTTACCTCCTCATGCTGGAAGTTGTCCACTAGGCGTGCAAAACAAAGGCAAGTGCTTTCTACTGACTTTTTATCCTAGTTTTTTAATAAAGGAAAATAAAATTTATTAGCATAAAGCATTTTCACTGTCATATATCACTATTTTATCTTCTTCCTAATCCCAGATTCTTCAAGGCAAGCTCAATTAGTAAACGATGGCTTTGAAAATGCAAATGGGCCTAAGCAAGGCAGTCAGTAACATCACAATTTCAAAACAAAGAGGAAACAAACCAACCTCTCTCCTGTATAAAGGCCACTACTAGATAAAAGCAAATACACAGAAAAGGAAGAACTATTATGCTTATGCAATCTCAATACCTAAACAAATCTTATACTAAATGAATATATAAATATCCTACTTTCCTTTAAAAGCATTACAAGTAGAAATGTTTAAGTGGGTACACACTAAAAAGTTAGAAAAAGGAAAGTTTCGAGAACCAGACATTGTTTCTTGACAATGTTACAAATAGGGCATAGACTTGCAATATTCACTACTAAAAACAAGTAATTCACTATGAAAAAGTTACACTACAAAAACAAATTGCCATGTTTGTCATAAAAACAGGGTGGTATCATTGACAAAACATTTGAAATAATTGTCATAAAAAGAAGGGAAAGAATGTTTTACTGGCTAGACTAATGTTTTGATAGACCTTGATTTTTCCTAACTTATAAGTGGACTTTTCATATGTAAAAATTAGACTTGTTTCTATAAAAATGAGAATAATTCAGATATTATAAAGGCCTAGAGCCTAAACCTTCTTCACTGACAGTACAATAAATCTAGAAAGAGTGCTAGAAATAGTGACTATTTAACTTCTCCAAATCTTCTGTCTTATTTCTAAAGAACATCATATGGAACTGATTATCACATAACAGAGCACACACTTTTAGACTACAGAAAAGATTATCTCAACTATGTTTTTATTTATTATTATTATTTTGAGACAGAGTTTCACTCATTACCCAGGCTGGAGTGCAATGGCACAATCTCAGCTCACTGCAAACCTCCACCTCCCTAGTTCAAGCGATTCTCCTGCCTCAGCCTCCCGAGTAGCTGGGATGCATCACCACGCCCGGCTAATCTTTTATTTTTAGTAGAGATGGGGTTTCACCATGTTGGTCATGCTGGTCTCTAACTCCTGACCTCAGGTGATCCACCCGCCTCGGCCTCCCAAACTGCTGGGATTACAGGTGCAAGTTGTGCCCCCAGCCAACTATGTTTTTAAAAATAAACACATAAACACATTTTTAAAAAAATGAATAACACTACTTTGTCCTGATCATCTTAGAAGCAAAAGACTCTAGGGTGATTCAATGATCACTACTATTTTATCTTACATAAATCCCTTATTTGGTCAGGCGCGGTGGCTTACGCCTGTAATCCCAGCACTTTGGGAGGCTGAGACAGGTGGGTCACTTGAGCGCAGGAGTTTGAGACCAGTCTGGCCAACATGGCGAAACCCTGTCTCTACTAAAAACACAAAAATTAGCTGGGCGTGATGGCACGCACCTGTAATCCCAGCTATTCAGGAGGCTGAGGCAGGAGAATCGCTTGAACCCGGGAGGCTGAGGCTGCAGTGAGATCACGCCACTGCACTCCAGCCTGGGCAACAGAATAAGTAAGACTCAGTCTCAAAAACAAAACAAAACAGAACAAAAAAAAAATTCCTAAATTGTTTAAAAATATTTTTATGAACCTAATGTCCCACGGGTCTTAGCCACACTTTGCAATGGCGATTTTAAAGCCAGGTTTCTAGAAATATCTTTAGCAATAACAAACAATGCTTTAAAATATTTCTCTGTAGTTTAAAAAAAAAAAAAAAAAATCCATTTCTCCATAGCCTTGAAGCTGCAATCACAATTTGTCCTCACCATCCCCGGCCCATAAACCCTGCTTTTCACACTGTATCATCAGGTCCATTGATTCTGCTACCTAGATAATCACTTTTGCTCTTCTCCAACCCCAGACAGCCACAAACTACATTTTTCATTTCTGTTTGGGACACAGTCTAGTCTCTCTTCTGGTCTTAACCCATATCCTCCTGTTCCCATCTGCCTCCTCCAATGCCTCTCAAGAAAGGGTGGTCTTTCCAAAAGGAACTTCTGATCATATCACAGAGTAAATACTCAATGTTTGCTGAAATAACAAATCCATCCCTTAAAGTCAAAATTGTTAAAGTCATCAAACATATGAATTACTGTTCGTTTGAATAAATCTACCAAAATTTTATAAAACAACCTAATATGGCACATAACTGGATAAAAATAAAAAATATTACTCAGAACATTTTTGATTATATATGCAGTTGAAAGATTTAAAATACTAACTGAAATTGTCATTTTTAAAAAGTGGCTAGGCACGATAGTTCATGCTTGTAATCCCAGCACTTTGTGAGGCTGAGGCAGGTAGATCACTTGAGGTCAGGAGTTCAAGACCAGCCTGGCCAACATAGCAAAACCCCGTCTCTACTAAAAATACAAAAATTAGTAGGGCGTGGTGGCACACACCTGTAATCCCAGACTCACTCGGGAAGCTGAGGCAGGAGAATCACTTGAACCCAGCAGGCAGAGGTGGCAGTGAGCTGAGATCATGCCACTGCACTCTAGCCTGGGTAACAGAGTGAGACTCTATCTCAAAAAAAATAAAATTAAATAAAAAATAAAATTAAAAAAATAAGTAATAAAACACTTAATGGCACATAAAATACATGCATATTTTACCTGATGTGTTAGCCTTTGGGTTAGCAATGGGAGGGAATCTGCCACAAAATGAAATTCATCTGGTGTGATACTCTGGCAGCAATTGGCTGCAATTGCTAATGCATTTCTTTGGGCATTTATGCTGAAGAATTCTAAGTACAGCAAGCAGTCTGCCAAACCACCCTAAAATATAGAAAACTGTTAAGGTAAAGAAAAATCCTTTATCAGCAATAAAAATAATTTAACTCTTAAAAAGTCTAGCACATTACTTCGGAAACAACATTTGTATCTTACAAAAACTGCAATCAAGTAGCTTGTATAAATGTGGATTTTAAAAATTCTACATAAGGTGAAATGTAGTCCTTCAGTAACAACACTTACCGCCTGTAGAATGGCTTTACTGTGTCTCCGTGACAACATCTCCAAGGCAGTCAAGGCCTGCTCTGCCACATCAATACACTGAATAACTTGCAGCTGGGAACATATAGTCACCATAAGGTTATCATTTAAGTTCTTTTCCAATAACTTATCCTCTACAGACAGTATTTTCTCTAATTTACATCAATGTATACTATCTCAAAACATGTAACCCACCACAGGATGTAAGTCGCTTAGCAGCTTAAGCTATGAAGTATGGCCAAAATAGTTTCCCTCTAACCAGTTTGTGGTTTTAAGATACTGAAAAATGTTTTACATAATAAACCAAACCCAATTACATAACTTTTAAATCTTCAGATTTAAAATAGATGAGTTGTTTTACATAACAAAATTTTAAAATCAGATTTTAACTTTACACCATATTGCGAATTTATGAGATAAAGCAAATTTTGTTGCGCATTAAACAAACAAAAAGGTCCGTAAGACAGACCAAAAACACAGTTTACTACAAATCATATGAAAATTTCTAT
Organism: Piliocolobus tephrosceles; assembly: GCF_002776525.5. Taxonomy (NCBI): domain Eukaryota; kingdom Metazoa; phylum Chordata; class Mammalia; order Primates; family Cercopithecidae; genus Piliocolobus; species Piliocolobus tephrosceles. The sequence continues at coordinate 116,276,912 of NC_045444.1, forward strand.
TCCCCAGATTCAACTTTCTCAGCTACATAATGAGGGTATAAATAGCTATCAACCTCACTGGGATGTTTTCTAGAAATCAGATTATTTTTAATCAAATACTTTAAAGTTCTTCTCTGAAAGTTCTTATATTAATGTGCTAATTATTACTAAAAATTACAAAACTAGGCTGGGATTCTACAAATGATTTATCTTCAACTTCAAACTATTGATCTGCTGGACATAAAACATTTTTCAGGAATCTTGGCGAAGAAATATACTTTATTTAGATAATGAAAGCTGAAATTCAAGAGTTTGAAACTTGATTTCCCTATGCCTGCTTTTGAACAAATGGGGTAAAAGTAGGATCACCTTTTCTAAAAAGACAGGAATAGCGTCTACAACAACAGCAGAAGATCGAGGAAGTGCTTCCATCATGTATGTTAAGGCTCGACAAGCATGGTTCATCTAGAAAAGAAGAGATTTCGATGAATAAAAACTCAAAACTTAAATATCCACCATTTAAAAAAATACAGTATATACTTACAATATCAAAATTATGCTCCATCTGAAGTAATGTAATCTGTTAAAAAGATAACAAAGTATTAGAAGGTATATTCCTTAGGAAAATCCTAAAGGTGTTTCTTCCTCTTCTATTTGAACTTCAGCTGAAATGGTATTATTCGTAGCTTTTACCACACAAAAATAACGTCAAGATAAAACCTAGTAGGCATAAACCAGAAATGATTACACTCAGGATGGTTCATCACACACAGTGACTCCAACTTGAGTGTGCTGCTGGATAACCATCACCTCATGATACAGGACACAAACAAAGCCTTCTTGTTACTTACAACCTATCCTTCTGGTAGCTCTAACCCCTGTCAGAAGCCTATTAATATACCCCTGAGGACTCACCAGTGTTAATAAATACTAGAAACATAAATAAACAGGATCAGCAATGCATTGACATTTGTTGAATTAACAAATGTCAGCAAAGATTCAGGACCATAACTCTTGTGAACAAGCTTCTCTAAAACAGACAAGCACCATTTAATTCAGCTTTAAAATACACAGTAATACAGGATTTAAACACAAGATAGATCACATCAGAAACTATGCACTAATTAAAGTCAAATTAATATAATTACTCCATATACGTGGGAATAAGTTTAAATATCGATTTTAGTTTTTCTTGTGGGAAAGATCTTAAGCAGATTTCAGCTATGTTTTTCTAATGAAGGAATGCAAAACTGCTGGGGATACACACTCCGTCCTCTCGAAGCAGCTGAATCGCCAAATAAATTTTCTCCTTGGGGGTAAGACAGTCATTCAGTGTCTTCTGGTTCAACAGAAATTTTTAAATGCACTGAATTAAGTACCCTTCAATTAAACTTATAACAACAACAACAAACATCAGATATTCTAACACAATACTCACACAATACGAATGTCTTCTCAGCTCTGAATTGTGCTGGGTAAAGTATACCTACATACCAGAAGTCCTAAGAACTATTTTTGTTTAAAAGCACTTACACACAAACACCATAACACATACACACACTCCATTTCAGGACTTAAAAAAAACAAAATCCTATTTATCAAATCACTTAATATTAGTCACTTAGAACACTTGGTGTAATTTGAAAGGGGTTGTCATGTTAAAAGAAAAAGTACTAAGTTCCCCAATTATTAAACAACCTTGTTATACCGTGTTTGGGAAGGACTGATAAATGCAGATTCCCTTTCATCAAAAATGGCTATTTATGTCACATGACTGTACTGTGATGAAGAGATATCATAAATAATATTCAACTGTGATAAAACATATATCTGGAGAACTCATTAATAACAGCCATTATTAATAGTGAGAGCATCCTTGTGCAAGTCAATCACGTACTTAAATCTAATTAACAACCAGCACATTAAGTAAAGTGAATTATGTGTCAACATTTCTGCCTAGACTTAATGGCTTATTTAACTAATAAAAATTAAAATTTAACTGTAGATAGTATAAGGTAAGCCCAGTTATTTGTTGCTACTTCTTAGTGAACAAACAACAGTAACAATAAAACAAATGAAAATCTGATTCGGGTCACAGAAGCCAGCTATTGAACAAATCAGCAATCTGAGAATGGACATTAACATAGGCAAAATCTGAAAGTTGAAAGGTTAATAATATTGCTATTATGAAACACGCAGAAAGCAACATGTACAACTTTAACTAGAATGGAAATGATAAAATTTGAACACTGGCTTTTATTATCTGCGTCTGGGTGGCAGGTGAAGAAATTGTTCTATCCTTTATCAAACTCTGCCAGAGCTGAGCCATCCAAATAAGAACAAGCAGAGTAAGAATGGTCACCTTGCATTTCACAGGCTTTTCTTTACTCAGCTCTCTCACCAAAACTCAAGCTATCTTCATAATTTGATCAAATAGGACAATATGATGTAACAACCATAACTTCATTTTTTTGTCAGCTGTACTGCATATACAAAAAAGATTTACATGGTATTTAATTGTAATTTCCAAAATAAAACATGCCACAAATGTCATCATGTTTATGTTTGTCTTTTGGCAGTGTTTGATTTAGACTCAAATTTTAATCTTACATTATAGCCAATTTCTTTAACTTTGGACAAAGAAATTATCAATCCACTATTTAAACACTGTATTGTGCTAAGGTGCCTACATTTGATAATGGCAATCTGTCTTCCTATTGTTTTCATATTTAAAAGTTTAAGGAATCAAGCTGTTAATAAATTTCTCATATCAAAATATCAACCCATAACTGTGTTGAAAAGGCACTAAGAAGATTTTTTAAAGTCTTTATTTCTTTTTCTGAGACAGAGTTTCACTCCTGTTGCCCAGGCTGGAGTACAGTGGTACGATATTGGCTCACTGCAAGAGATTAGAGTGATTCTCTGCCTTCCAGTTTCAAGTGACTGTCCTGCCTCAGCCTCCTGAGTAGCTGGGATTTACAGGCACCTGCCACCATGCCCAGCTAATTTTTTCTATTTTAAGTAGAGACGGGGTTTCACCACGTTGGCCAGCCTGGTCTCGAACTCCTGATCTCAGATGATCGACCTATCTCAGCCTCCCAAAATACTGGGATTACAGGCATGAGCCACCGTGTCTGGCCAACATAAAAGCTTTTAAACTGAAAGGATCCACATATATACCATATGGCTTGAGTAGTATTCCCATGTAGACACGTACTAAATATGAAACCTTTCTGGCCCCCCGACACAACCCAAAGTGAGCTTCCCTGGCCCATTGCTCCATGGATCTCCAGGCTAAAAGAAAAAGCACGTATATTTTACATGGCAGGAGTCAAGGTTACTGATGAGGCGAACAATTTAAAACTAGTCATTTAAGTATCAAGAATTGGGTGACTACTCATCAAAAAATGATTTAGAAAATTTGCTAACTCATTAGCAATTGCTCACAGTATCTATAAGCATGAAATAAAAGCAGCAAGTCATATACTCATCTCTTAACTCTATCATGTTTTAAAAATTAATCATGACAATAATCACACATTTAGTAAAAAAATCAGCAGATTTCTGCAGACAAATGAGGTAAAATGAGGGAAAAACACTATGCTTACCAAAGCTGGAACAACACTCTTGACAGGAAACCCTCCCAGTGTCTCCTCATTTCCCATGACCAGCAACTGACACATCTCAATAACTGCCTGAAGCTGCTGACTTTCATCACTGGCTTGCAATCCTTGTAGTAGCTGCTGGGCCTTAGAACCTTTAGAGAAAAAAATAATTATTATCTTTAAACACTTAAGAAAATTATTACTAGGTATAAGGTGTGACTCGCAATGTAACTGGTTGCTTATCTTCTTTGCATCCTAACAGGTCTACACCAGGGTCAAGGCACACTGCTAATACACTGAAGGAAGAATTAAATTAGTTGCATCTGCTCTGCCTTATCATGCTTTCACAGTTATGTATTTGTCTTCTTAATTGAAAAGTTGACTGGTTTCACAGCAAAAAAACAAAAAAGAATATCCATAAGACCAGTATAAACTGATAGCTTTAACATGATCTGTTTTAAGGAAATATAAATCGTGAGCAAAGGTTTGCTACAATAAAAAAAAAACCTGTTAAACAATGATGCCCATACTTCAAAGGAAACGTTATACACCTCCAAATATCCGTACCAGAACAAACAGAATCCAATTAACAGTGAAAGGGCAAGGAAATAAAAAACAAACACAACAATGTATCTAACATATAAGGGAATGAAAAGAATATTCTGTAAAAATAAACACACACACACACACACAATTATAAACCCTTACAACCTCTTTCATTTCCTGCACAGATGATGGCTATCAGAATGTTTCTACTTTTAAGACTTAATTCCATTACTCCAACAACTGAAAAATGTGAATACTCAACAACCACAGAGAAATAAGTTGTCATTAAGCTGAACAATACACTCCAAAATAAAGTCTACAGGCTGGGTTCAGTGGCTCATGCCTGTAATCCAAGCACTTTGGGAGGCCAAGGCAGGTGGATCACTTGAGGTCAGGAGTTCGACACCAAGCTGGCCAACACGGCGAAACCCCATCTCTACTAAAAATACAAAAATTAGTCCGGCACAGCGGTGTGCACCTGTAGTCCCAGATACGCAGGAGGCTGAGGCAGGAGAATTGCTTGAACCCGAGAGGCAGAGGCTGCAGTGAGCCGAGATGATGCCACTGCACTCCAGACTGGGCGACAAAGACTTCATCTCAAAAATGATTAATTAATTTTAAAAAATTAAGTCTATGAATGTGTTTCATTTCTCATGGACACTTTCCTACTTGAAACCACAATTAATTAAATTAACACTTAACCAATCTTTTATGATGTTACTTTTAAAGCCCCTTCACTTCTTACACCTTTTCAAGTTATTCTTTGCATATTGGACTTTTCCAGTCCTATATCATTAAGTATTGAAATGTGTAGAAATGGGATATATGTCTGGAAGCTGTCAATGAATGTGAAATTCTCATAAAAACTAAAGCTAATAATTTCAGTCGACCATTAGTGATATTCCTGGGGGCATACACCTCTCAAATGGGCACATGGCAATCCATGGAAGTTGTTTTATGGTTTAAGATTGTGGCTACTGCATTCCATAGCTATCGCTGCCTACCTACCTTTACCATAATTAAAATCCATCCAAAAATACACCAGAAGAAAAGTTGGGGGAAATACAAGTTAACAATTTTAAACTAAATAATATCAATTCTAGTGAGAGTAGGTTTATCACTTCTGTGTTGACATAATGTAGAAGGAAAAACAAAATGACAGAAAAACAGTGAAAACAAATGAATCTTCCGCTGATTCTAACTTGACTTTAAAAGGATTAAACAGTTCATATCAAGTATGGCCTAAAAGCACAACCCCCTAAGAGAAAGAACTGACATGTATGTGACTAGATGGAGGTCTTATAACCATGTGGGTTGGCAACTGTAAGGACATGGATCTTATACAGCATAATCAAAATTATCATCAATACCAATAAACATCTGGGATGTCCCTAAAAACAACTTACACTAAACTGAAGATAACAACAAAAAGCCAAAACCATAACCAAAACCTGGTTTTCTGATCTATGAAGAGAAACCAACTCTTAGAGTAGTGGATTTTGAATTTACAATCATTTTATACTCTTAAAAACTACTGAGGGACCACAAAGCACTTTTGTTTATGCGGGTTGTATTTATTGATAATTTTAAAATACGTTAATTGAAAGACAAAAACTTTAAATATTTGCCAGTTAACTCATTATACATTAATATAAACAATTTTGATTTTACAAGACCTTATTTTCCAAACCAGGTGGCACAGTCTCAGCTTACTGAAACCTCTGCCTCCTGGGTTCCAGCGATTCTCTTGCCTCAGCCTCCCAAGCAGCTGGGATTACAGGCACAGGCCACCACGTGTGGCTAATTTTTTTGTATTTTTAGTAGAGCTGGGGTTTCACCATGGTGGCCGGGCTGGTATTAAACTCCTGACCTCAGGCGATCTGCCCACCTTGGCCTCCCAAAGTGCTGGGATTACAGACATGAGCCACCGTGCCCGGCCTAAACACTGTATTTTCAATATGAATTTGGTTGCTAATGTAGAACTCATGGATACAGAAGGCTAACTGTATTTATTCTTTAAATCCATGAATAAGTGGACCCAGCACAGTTCAAACTCACGTTGCTCAAAAGTCAACTGTAAATGGAAAAGATTGGCCTTACTGTGTTCCAAAGATTATTAAAAAGACATGTCTTGGGAGTAAAGACCTAATTAAATTAACTTTGGTTCAGTAAGGGCATCTTAGATAAAAACTGAATTATATTTACTAGGAGTATGTGGCAGTGAAAAACACAACGACTGCTAGTACCATTCAGTGCCACTCCTTTATGCTTAAGATCCCACCAGTTTTACCCATGACAGCTTATGAACCATCAGTTCAAACATCAAAGAAGTAGAAGGAAAAATCTTAGTAACTATTATTAGTTTTGACCTTATAGAACTCATTTAAGGGTCTCTCTCAGGAACCAAGAGTCCACAGATCACACTTTGAGAAGCGTTATTGTTGATCAGGGTTTGGCAGGCAAACATCTTCTCTCAAGGGCCAGATAGTAATTATTTTGGGCTTTACAGGCATATGGTCTCTACTGCAACTACTCAACTCTGGCACTGTAGCTGGAAAGTATCCACAGAAAGTAAGACTAACACAAACAAATGAACATGACTATATTCCAATAAAACATTATGGACACTCAAATTTGATCTGCATTTAATTTTCACACCAGAAAATATTACTCTTTTAAAATGTTTTCAGCTACGTAAAAATATAAAATCCATTCTTAAGAGTATACAGGCAGTATAATGCAAAATCATTGGTTTATTATAGCATACCTTATACAAAAATTAGCCGGGCGGGGTGGTGTGCACCTGCAGTCCCAGATACGTGGGAGGCTGAGGCACAAGAGTCACTTGTTTGCAGTGAGCCAAGATCACGTCACTGCACTCTAGCCTGGATGACAAGAGTGAGACTCTGTCTCAAAAAAAAAAACAAAAACAAAACAAAACAAAAACTGATAGAGGGGAGAGTAAGAAGTTTTGCTAAGACAGAAGAAAATCTTGTACTGTTTGAGATATGATAAAGTATTAATTTAAGGTATGCTATAATAAACCAATGAATTTGCATTATACTCTCTAGGGTACCACTAAAAGAAATATACGAAGATACATAACTAAAACAAAAGTTAGAAACAATGAATTTTGTTAAAAAAATCAAAAGCTTGATACCATACTGCTATCATACACACGAATGGTGGAAATGCAAAATGGTACAATCCCAAATTGGAGGAGTTTGCAACACCTACCAAAACATCGTATGCATTTACACCCATTTAAGCAGCAAACCTCCTTCTATAAATCTATCCAAAAGATAATGCTTGAAAAAAATATGAAAGCTACATTTCACTGAAGGCTAGCCAATAGAAAAAAACTGAAAATAACTCAAACGTCCAACAGGGGACTATATAAACAAACTATTTATACCCACACAATGGAGTAACATTGCAGCTCTACAAAGGCCTATCAGTTGAACATACAACACGCATGTGGCAGCTGTGAAGAGTGAACACCAAAATACAGTATCAAAAGCAAAGTAAAGTGTATAAAGTTTGCTACTCTTAACTGAGAAAGGAAGTCCCACGGACAATATAGATATTTATGGATTTTTTAAAGTAAATAACAGAAGGACAAGCCATAAAATTTAAAAGATTATTTATGTAAGAGGAAGAAGCAGGGAAAATGGAAAGCAAAAGAAGATAAGATTTTTCTAAATATATCTTGTATGTAGATTTGACTTTTACAACTATGTAAATATTATATAATTATAAAAGCAAAATATACATTTTAAAAAGCAGTCCCTAAAAATCAGAAGCAAAATGAAGTAAATGAACCAATCCAACTTGGCATAAACAAAGAGATGGAGTATTTCAAATGACTTTAAAACACATTAATTTTAACACAAAGTAAAAAATATCCCAGGAACAGAAAGAACTGTAAAAGAATCTTTTTGACTTTTTTAATAATAATACTTTTAGTAGCAACTTGATATCTTGTACTGTGGGATAAAGTAAATGAGTCACTATGTTATAATTATTGGGAATTAGGACACTCAGCATTGGAGAAAGGAGATATAACATCAATGAAGTTAAATAAAAACCCTGTAGACCTAAATATGAATTGGTGGTATCATACCAACTTTTAAAAGGGTCTAGAAATAATGGTCAACCAGGTAGAAATGAATATGGCAGACTGCAGTCTCTAAATACAAAATAAACAATGCTCTATGGGGAAATGAATAATTTCAGGTATGGGGAGTATATCAGTTCATTCTCACACATCTACGAAGAAATATCCAAGACTGGGTAACTTATAAAGACAATAGGTTTAATTGACTCACAGTTTGGTGTGGCTGGGGAGGAAACTTACAATCAGTGGAAGGTACTTACTTCCTCATGGGGCAGCAGAAAAAAGAGTAAGTGCTAACAGCAGAAATGCCAAATCCTTATAAAACCATCAGATCTAGTGAGAACTCACTATCAGGAGAATAGCATGGGAGAAATCACCCCCATGATTCAACTACTTCCCACTGGGTCCATCCCAGTGGGGACTGTAGGGATTGCAATCCAAGATGAGATTTGGGTGGGTACACAGCCATACCACAGCAGGAAGAAAAAATAAGTCAACTGAGTTTGGCACATCTTGTCATACCAGAAAATCAGAAGGTTATCAAAAATTACTAAGGTTATGACCAAAAGATTCAGAAGCCAAACTCAAAAAGATCCCATCATCCAATGCTGGGACAATTCAAGTATCAATGAAAATCACTGAAATGTCTAATACACGTCTCAACCCACTGCTTACAATCACACTTAAAAACAAACATGTTAAAAAGCAAAACAAAAATACAACAATGGTACCTTTGGAGGATATAAAAATCACTCCTTTTATTAACCAGTAAAGTGAAAAATAATTTTTCTTGTATCAACTATTGTCCTGGGCAATCAAATAGAAGGTGAGAAGAAGATATCCTTTACATATTTCTACTAAATTATTAATACTTTCTTTACTTCTCATAAATGAAAAGAGATTATTAGGTCTAAAATACTACCATTTTGTAACCCCTATTACATAGGTACTTAAGTTTCAACAGCTTGTTAAAAGACAGACACTATGTACTTTCTAAGAACACACTATGACTTTTCAATAGGCTTTGTTTACCACGAAAAGATGATAAAGGCTCTAAACTCAATGCGAAGAGGTCTCTAGATCCAACAACCAGTTTGCAAGAAATACACTTACGATATTGAGACAATGAAACTTCGACATCTATTGGCTATTATTAAGAAACTGCTGGTTGGCCGGGCGCGGTGGCTCAAGCCTGTAATCCCAGCATTTTGGGAGGCCGAGACGGGTGGATCACGAGGTCAGGAGATCGAGACCATCCTGGCTAACATGGTGAAACCCCGTCTCTACTAAAAAATACAAAAAACTAGCTGGGCGAGGTGGCGGGCCCCTGTAGTCCCAGCTACTCGGGAGGCTGAGGCAGGAGAATGGCGTAAACCCGGGAGGCAGAGCTTGCAGCGAGCTGAGATCCAGCCACTGCACTCCAGCCCGGGCGACAGAGCGAGACTCCGTCTCAAAAAAAAAAAAAAAAAAAAAATGCTGGTTTATTTTTTAAATGTGATAATGTGACTGTGTGTTTTGAGGAGCATTATCTTGAACCACATGATGAAATGTTTATAGATTAAAATTAGGTGTCACTTAACAAATGGGAGATATGTTTTGAGAAATGCATTGTTAGCCTATTTTGTCATGCAAACATCATAGAGTATACTTAAACCAAGATGGTACCAGTTTAGCCCCTTGCTCCTAGGCTAGAAACCTGTACGACATGTTACTTTACTGAATACTATAGGCAGTTGTAATGAGTATTTGTATATGTTACTATATCTACACATACAAGAGGTACAATAAAAATATGATATAAAAGATTAAAAAATGGTACGTCTGTATAGGGCATTTACCATGAATGGAGCTTACCAGGAATGGAAGTTTCTCTGGGCGAGTGGGTGGTGAGTGAATGTGAAAGCCTAGATTATACACTACTATAAATTCTATAAACTGTATATTTATGTATACTAAATTTATAAGAAATATCTTAAAGAAATTAACCGGACAGGCATTGTGGCTCATGCCTGTAATCCAAGCACTTTGGGATGCTGAGGTGGGCAAATTACAAGGCCAGGAGATCGAGAACATCCTGGCTAACACAGTGAAACCCTGTCTCTACCAAAAATACAAAAAATTAGCCAGGTGTGGTGGCGGGTGCCTGTAGTCCCAGATACTAGGGAGGCTGAGGCAGGAGAATTGCTTGAACCTGGGAGGAGGCGGTTGCAGTGAGCCGAGATGGCGCCACTGCACTCCAGCCTAGGCGACAGAGCAAGACTCCATCTCAAAAAAAAAAAAAAAAACAGAAAGAAAAAAGAAATTAACCTTAGCTTCCTGTAACTTTTTACCTTCATAAACTTTTTTAACTTTGACTGTTTTGTAGTATTAACTAGCTTAAAACACAAACACAATGTACAGCTGTATAAAAACATTTTCTTTCTTTATATCCATATAAGCTTTTTCCTATTTTGAAAATTCATTTTTTTTCTTTAGTTATTAAACAGTTTTTTAAAACATTTAGACACAAACATGACCATTAACCTAGGCCTGCACAGGGTGAAGATCATCAATATTATTATGTTCTACCTCCACATCTTATGTCCCACTGGAGGTCTTCATGTCATGAAGCTGTCATCTCCTATGGCAACAACGCTTTCTTCTGGAATACCTACTACTAAGGTTTATAGTTAATGTTCTTCTTTAGTATGTAGGAGTACATTCTAAACCAAGCTTGTTCAATGCGTGGCCCAGGATGGCTTTGAATGCAGCCCAACAAAAATTCGTAAAGTTTCTTAAAATATTATAAGATTTTTTGTGACTTTTTTTAAGTTCATCAGCTATTATTAGTGTTATTGTAATTAGTGTTACTGTATTTTATGTGTGGCCCAAGACAATTCTTCTTCCAATGTGACCCAGGGAAGCAAAAAGACTGGACACCTCTGGCTCTAAATGATCAAAGTATGGTTTAAAAATGTGTACTGTATATTAGCTAGATGATGGGAATTTTTCAGCTCCATTATAACCTTGTGGGACTGATGTAGTGTGTGCGATCTGTTGTTGAATGAAACATCATTATGCAGCACATGACTGCATATAATGCCTGGGATTCATTTCAAACTAATATGGGAAGAAGGATGTGAATGAGGCTAGAGATAAAGATTAGATATGAAGTAGGCACCGTTGAAGCTGGGCCATTGGCACAAAGGTGTGGTATTGTTTTTGACTCTGGCTCTAGTTTACGGTTTACATTAAGTTCATGTGTAAAGGTTGATGTTAAATACAGGTTTCAGGTATCTCAAAATCAATACCCTTAGGGACCCCCTGCAACAGTTTTTTTTTTTTTTTTCTCCTTTCCAGGCTTCTCCCCAGTGATAAATAAAATCAAATTTCTCTTAAAAAACAAAAATCTTAAGAAACATTACCTGATTGCAATGTATAAATCGTATTTTGATCCCAATTTAAGGAAACAGGCCAGGCACAGTGGCTCACGCCTGTAATCCCAGCACTTTGGGAGGCCGAGGTGGGCGGACTCCCTGAGCTCAGGAGTTCCAGATCAGCCATCCAACATAGTGAAACCCCATCTCTACTAAAAACACAAGAATTAGCCGGGCTTGGTGGTGCACACCTATAATCCCAGCTACTCAGGAGGCTGAGGCGGGAGGATTGTTTGGACCCGAGAGGGGGAAGTTGCAGTAAGCTGAGATCACGCCACTGCACCCCAGCCTGGACGACAGTGCAAGACTCCGTCTCAAAAAAAAAATTTAAAAAAACAGTACACATGAGAACCTTATGTCTAAATATTTAAAGCTATAAAAAATTCAGCTAGCAAACTGTTTAATGTTTTATCCTCTCACCTTGACAAATACATCATTATGACAAACTCAAGATTCAAATCTATGCAAAACATGCCATCAGGTGCCATAATTACCAATGCAATTGTTTGAGATTCTTTATTCTTATTTTGTTCAAACAAACAGAATCTCGCTATAAAATCTGGGTAATTCTGCAATGAAAATTGTACTTAAGGTGTGAATGTGCACAAGTCTTCTTTTTAAAAATGGGTTAAAGATGATGAAAAACTTCTTAATACTTCGATCAACAGGTTACAAGTAAAAATAGCAGTTGGCTAATTATTGAGAGGTTTCAGGGAAGGAACATTTTTACTTACTAGCTCCGCTTCCAATTGTTCTATGGAAAAGCTGTGACATCCGAGGACCAAGAGGACCAAACAGGTGAGGGGGAAGACCCCTTGCCTCTAACAAAGCTAGAGAGAAAAGAAGGGCAGAGTGAACAACTAAGATGACTTTATGCAACTGATCTATCTGAAAATTTCAAGTAACTGATTCATCTCACTTAACTGATTCAGTCAATGTTACTTTGCTTTCTGAACTATTAAGAGAAGCTGCAAACTTTCAAGACCACCCTAATATATTAAATCAGTGCCAACAGGAATGTGTAAAATATTTCAAGAAAAACCTAAGGTAAATATTTTGATTATTTTGAAGAGCTAATATGTTAAGCACCCTTGCTCTGTTTTCTGTATGACATTATTTCCCAATCAGTTATTGGTCATCAGATCCTATAAAACCATATGAAAACAGTATATGATTTTTATTAGTTCCAAAATGTGAAAACAAAATAGGCCAGGCATAGTGGCTCAAACCTGTAATCCCAGCACTTTGGGAGGCCGAGATGGATCACCTGAGGTCAGGAGTCCCAGACCAGCCTGGCCAACATGATGAAAGCCCGTCTCTACTAAAAATACAAAAATTAGCCAGGCGCAGTGGCGGGGACCTGTAATCCTAGCTACTCAGGAGGCTGAAGCAGAATGGTTTGAACACGGGAGGCAGAGTTTGCAGTGAGCTGAGATCGTGCCATTGCACTCCAGCCTGGGCAACAAAGTAAGACTCGGTCTCAAAACAATCAAACAAAAACTACGTGTTCCTGAGAGTCCAAGTCCTAGAGATACTTGTATGTTCCCTCAGGAACTTAAAAGCAATCAAAAATGATTTATAAATAATACTTTTATTGTAAGCCACATACTGAGATCTGTTATAAATCAACTGAGATAAAAATACATACCCATCCATACATAATATTAGGCTGCTTTTGTAAAAGCATTTGTAACATTTAAAAAAACTACTATTTGTGTATATACTATAAATTCCTTTTGAAACATGATCAAGAAGATAAAAAACCATGGCAAACACCTTATTAAAACCCATTTATGCTGCAGGTTGCATTTTTTTAAATTTTTGCATGAGTGAAAAGTCAGACCTTGGCAACGGCCTTGAGCAGTAGGATATAAATAATTCCCACATCCTTAGCGTTCCAATAATGGAACACTAGGCCTAAGTGGGTTAAATGCATTCATAATGCTACTGGATTCCAGACAAAAATATATTAAGGTACCCGTTTTTCAAGATTTTTAACTTATTTATTACTGAAACCAGCTATACATGCAACCACAATAAAGAAAAAAAATTTAAACAAAAATAAGTATGTAAGGCTTTATCTAGTTAAACAGTGAACATCTAGAGGCAGATAGCTCATCTTCCAATTCCAAATCATGAAATTGCTACTAAGAAGTTTTTTTGTTTTTTTTCCTTGGAGGTGCAGGTACTGCTAGATTATGGTCAAATGAACTTAAATTAATTTCAATAAAGTATGGTATTAACAGGTAGCTCATGGTAATGGTTTCTTGTAGGCTCAATAACTGTTTTTACCTTGCAAACGTCCCATCTCGGAATCATCTGATTCACTCTCCCCAGAGGTGGTCATGCCAACAGCCCCTGCAACAGAACTAGAGGCTTGGGGTGGAGGGGAAAGATGAGGGTTAGGAGAGGAGCACTTAAACACATTATGTCTGGCTTATCTTAGAAAAACCAAAGTTTTGTGGACTACAATGAATAAAGGCAATTAAACTTGTCTAGCCACAGTATACTCAGCTGTTCTTCTAGACTTTATCCTGTAGCTTTCAGGAACGAAAGGAGAACTCAACTATTTTAGTATTAAAAAGGTTGTATTTTCATGCTTGTTTTTCATTTATACATGGCTTTTGACAAAATTCTTGTGCCTTTGAAACTGTTCTGTAATTAAGATGTCCTGAATCCCTCTCTGAAAGTCAATAAAGAACATACTGCTAAAACAATTGTGATTATTTAACAGATGGCCAATTAGTAACAAAAATAATAAAAAGGCAAAATTGACATTTGGGGGAAATGTTGTACGTAGATGTCTGCCTTCTAAGTCTGCTTCATTCCCGGACTACAGTCTTGATACAATCATTTATCTGTTTTCATTAACTTCAAGAGTGCAAAAAGATATTACAACTAACAGATGACTGCTATGAAGCATGAAGGAGGCTGCACATGGTGGCTCACGCCTGTAATACCAACACTTTGCGGGTCAAGGCAGAAGGATCATTTAAGCTCAGGGGTTCAAGGCCAGCCTGGGCAACAGTGAGACCTATAGTCCCAGCTACTGAGTTGGGCATGCCTGAGTTGAGAGCACTGCTTGGGCCCAGGAGGTAGGGGCTGCAGTGTGCCATGATCATGCCACTGCACTCCAACCTAAGCGGCAGGGCCAGACCCTATCTAAAAACAAAAAGTATGAAAGACCGGGCAACTAAAGTGTCAAAACTAGCGTAAAATGAAGAGTTTAAGACTCAGGATACTATTAATCTAAATACTAACCTGACCAACAATGACAAAAAACCAGTCTAAGCTAATGGAGACAGAGTCTATTATGAATCTGAACAGGAAGTAAAACCATAGTCCTACAAAACTAGCAGTTAATTGTGCCTCTAGGTGTCTGCTGAGGTCAAAGGGGGTTCTTTTTGTTTGTTTTTTGGGTCTTTTTCTTTTCTTTTTTTAACCCAGATGATTGATCTACATAAGCTCTTCCACAATACCTTAAGCCCTATATACTGCACAGATTGTGACAGAATGCAAACCAGGAAGAATATTTTTGTCATAATTGTTAAAGAGGCATGTGTGAATAACATATGTGAATTTAAAGAGCTTGTCTGAAGAAAAAGATGCCAAAATACCAGCCACCGACTGTATTTTCATATTACCATTTCTTCACACACCATTAAGTATTTTCTATATAACTTCATTAATGGGATTTAAAAAATTCTTAGAAAAACTTATGGTTTAGAACAGGGTCAGCAAAATATGGCCCAAAGGCTGAATCCAGTCCACCACATGCTTTTGTAAATAAAAATTTTATTAGAACATAGCTGTACTCATTCATTTGCAGGTCTGTGGCTGCTTTCACGCTGTAATTACAGAATTGAGTACTTGCAACAGAGACTACATAAAGCATAAAACATTTACTATTTGACCTTTTACAAAAATGTTGGAAACTCCCCCACCACTCCCAAAGGTTTAGAGCCACAGAGAGACAGATTAACCAGAAACACTGAAGTTGTATAAAGGTTGAGCAAAATCCACACTTCTGGTAAAGAAAAAGGAAATTAACCAGTAACTACACACACATTATAATGCTACTTACAGGTACGCAGCATTTATGAAACGCTTACTATACATAGGCATTGTCTAAGTTTCCTCCTAACTGTACAAAAGGTATTATAATCATCATGCACATAAGGAAACCAAGGTTTTGTGACTTTGAGCATACTTGGCCAATGTCAGATAGCTAGTTATGGATTGGAGATCTGAACTCAGGAAGCCTGACTTCACAGGTTCTACCCTTAGAAACTATATGACTCAAACATAGTCTTTAGCAGTGATTTTTAATTCAAATAAAGTTGCTTCTTCACATTATACAGAAATGCTGTTAACAAATACTGTTACCAGGTACAATTATAACTGAAATGGCTCTTAAACTTATCTTAAGACTATTCCATCTACGTGGGAAGCAAATACCAAGTTTTTACAAATGAAATAGTTGGTATTTTTAAACCACACTCTGGAGCCCATACATTAGAAAACACAAACACACAAATCTAACCTGTTAGAGTACTGCTGGGTTTTTAAGTTTATTGATCAGAGAATCTACTTGATTTTACTTTAAAATGTTCTCCAGACCTACAACCATTAAAGGTTTCTACCTTACATTACTTCTTAAACATTTTATTCTAACGACTTTCATAATGAATATCTCAAAACTGCACTGCCACAAAGACATCAATTAATCAAAACATAAAACCTACAGAAGAACATAAGTAAAAGAGATGCTAAGGTTCTATTATAGCAGGGTCCCAACCTTTGGGGAGCCACAGAACCTTTTTTATTTTTATTTTTTGAGACAGGGTCTTGCTCTCTTGACCAAGCTGAAGTGCAGTGGTGCATATTTACAGCTCACTGCAACTTCCGTCTCCAGGGCTCAAGTGATCCTCCCGCCTTTACCTCCTGAGTAGCTGGTATCACAGGCACATGCCACCAAGCCTAGTTAAGTTTTATATTTTTTTGTAGAGACAGGGTTTCACCATGTTGCTCAGGCTAATCTCAAACTCCTGAACGCAAGTGATCCACCTGCCTCGGCCTCCGAGTGTTGGGGTTAGAGGTGTGAGCTACTGTCAAAAGTCTGATTATCAGTAGAGGGTAGGGTGCTGGTTTTGACAGAAATTGGAAACTAAATGTGAAGAAAAGAATTCTTTTGCCAAACCTCTGATAGCAAGTATTAAGCTTTTGTTCCCTTTTATGAAGTAGTTTAGGTTATCTAAAGTGGGAGTTCAGATAGGAGTTACAAGTTTTCTAATTTTGTAAAACATATATAAAAACTATTTTTGTATGTTTTACAAAATGAGTTTGGTTTTACAAAAAAAAAAAAAAACCCACTAGTTTTGTATGTTTTACAAAATTAGAAAACCTAAACCAGCCAAGCCTCTGGCTAATTTAATTAGGAGTATAGAGATGGCTGATCTGTAAAGTCATGCAGATACGAAAATGTAATTAATCAATAGGAGTTGGCTACAGTTCCTTAGTCAAGGCTTCAAACCTACTTGGGCATAGGCCAGATTTCTTCCCAGAGTCAAATATACAAATGTAACTATCAGTAGATAAAATCCAATGCCAGATTTTCAACAGATATTCCTCCTGTTTAGTCTTAAAATATCTTCACAGTACCATGTAAGACAGTTTTATAATACACACAAGTGAAAACAATGGAGAAGGATATTGTCTAAATCAGAATACAAACATTCTATTACGGAGTGACAAGTTTTTATACTTTAACCAACAGATGCAAAGTTAACAAAATTGGAATACTTCTTTATGTGATCTAATCCTGATCATTTCTTCTGAAACTATAAAGCTACCCGATGCAAAATGGAGTGACATTATTCTACAAGAATAAAGAAAAATACTTCATTTCTTACTTTAGTACCCCTAGCATTTGCAAGACTTTATCAACACTATAAAGGTCTATACAGTTCTGATTATGTCCAAAACTAAGAACACACAGGACACCAGGTGTGGAGGCTCACGCCTGTAATCCCAGCACTTTGGGAGGTCAAGGTGGGGAAATCACTTGAGGTCAGGAGTTGGAGCGCAGCCTGGCCAACATGGTGAAATCCATTCTGCACTAAAAATACAAAAATTAGCCAGGTGTGGTGGCGGGCGCCTGTAGTCCCAACTACTTAGGAGGCTGAGGCAAGAGAATCACTCAGATCCAGGAGGCAGAGACTGCAGTGAGCTGAGATTGCAACGCTGCACTTCAGCCTGGGCAACAGAGAGAAACTTATCCTCAAAAAAAGAAAGAAAAAAAGAATACACAGGAGTCTGCCTCTGACTCTTGGGAAAGTGTAGCAAACACTTAACTTTCAACTTCAAAGGCTAGCATTTCTTACATGAAGAGCTAATGTGGTTGGGCTTTTTAAAAGAATAACAACATTATTTCCAAATAAACGTTTTCAACGGAGTCTTATATCGACTATATAAGTACTATCTGAAAACGTTTACTTGTCAAAAGGAGCCCTAAGTCCACGAACCTATACACCATACTAATTTAGGTTTATATTTTCTTTTACATTCCCATTTTACACATGCAGAAGCTAAAACACATTACCATGAAGAACTTAATGTAAAGCTGCTAAATAATTAGCTTATTTCCCCATAAATACTTTCATGAGTCAGCAGAGAAATTCCTGTAACTCATAAGAGATCTATCCTCCAAAATGTAATGAAGTCAGTCATCTAACACAAATGTACATGCCACATGTATTTTTTTTATCACCAGTTACAATGCACAGTTTGGGAAACACCTGTATCACACTGTAATTTCAAACATAAATGACAACGGAATGCCTAAAAGTGCTTAGAAAGGCAGTTGGATGAGCCTGATTCCTGTATGCTTTTATCCTCTTAGGTAAATAAATAGGGGAACAAAATTTTACAGTCCGTTCCCATTCCAGCCTTCAATTATATATTCGTATAAATTATATAAACTCTTGTAACTGTATTAGACAACAGTGATGTTACAAATATGCCTGGCTTTGGGAAGTCACACATCACAGCCTGTAACCCTGAGCGAGCATAAGCAATGTTTGTCTCCGTTTTTTCTCACTTATAAAATGGTAATAAGAGCACTCATACCTCAGTAGGTTGTTTAGAATATTGAAAGAGAATATATGTAAAGTACTTAATACTATGGCTGGACTGCAATGTGGTATATACTGTATAAATATTAGTTATAATAATTACTGTAGTAAGTCTACATTAATAGCCTGCAGCTCCTTTTCTGTTACCCATTTGGGAATTGCCCCATTTCCACATTCAGGCTTCGAATAAACATTAAAAGACTAGGAAGGAGCATACAACACTGGGATAGACTGAGTCACAACCAGTTTTAATGAGTTGCAATGAAATGGACTTTCCAAATATCTACCATTTAAACCTTCAGAAAAACTAGGAAAAAAATATGGGAAAAAACTCCTCTCCCACCACATAATTTATCATATAAAACTAAGAAAGTGTAGTGGTTAAAAAAACGCTAAGCTAGACAGAACAAGAAGACAGAAGTAGTGGGTAAACCGCAACCTTCCTGGCAAACTATGACATGACCGATCACAGACATTAAAGAAAATGACAACGTATACTAATAGCAAACAATAGTATCTGAAATATCTTTGTTCAAAATGAAGTAGATGTCCACATCGGAACCTGTGTGTATCAGCTGATGTAAGGCTCATACATATACGCCTACAGTGATTGATTTTAACATTCTTTATCTGTTGTTCACGTCACTGAGAAATGTCAATACAAACTATATTTTGATATCCATCAGCCAGAATTAATAGTTGAAGTATTAGCCTTGTTTTGGTATAGGTAACGGGTACATATTTAAAGCTGAGAGAAAAGTCTTAATTTTTGTGCTTCTAATATATCAAGAATAAAAATGAGAAGCCTGGCCGGGTGCGGTGGCTCACACCTGCAATCCCAGCACTTTGAGAGGCCGAGATGGGCGGATCACAAGGTCAGGAGATCGAGACCATCCTGGCTAACATGGTGAAACCCCATCTCTACTAAAAAACACAAAAAACTAGCCCGGCAAGGTGGCGGGCACCTGTGGTGCCAGTTACTTGGGAGGCTGAGGCAGGAGAATGGCGTAAACCCAGGAGGCGGAGCTTGCAGTGAGCTGAGATCTGGCCACTGCACTCCAGCCTGGGCGACAGAGCGAGACTCCATCTCAAAAAAAAAAAAAAAAAAAAAAGAGAAGCCCATAACAATATAAATACTATTCTTATAGCTAAGGTTCAAACTGAATACTCGCATTTTAGGGCTTTTTTTATTGATGATAAAATTCTAAATTAAAATTTATATGTGTGTGAAGCAATTTAAACTATATCCTTATATTTTTACTATGAATTTAAATTCTTTCAATCAATGGGCAGTTATACACACTAGTCAATACATAAAAAGCTTAAACAGAGTTTACTTCTTCCTAAAAGCCTTCTGAACGTAATTAGTGCAAATTAGGATGAGAATTTTAAAATGGCAACCATTTCCAACTAATCAAAATATCAAACTAGTAAAGTAAAACAAAACAGAACAAGAAGTTTATATGATAGTAACACCTAGCATACTTCCCTCCCTCTACCCATGAAATCTGTAAAAGACAGAAATGCATTTTAAAGCTAAGAAGTACCAATCTACCTACCCGCAGCTCCTTGGGGAGCTTCATCCGTCCGAGCAACTGAAGAATTCACTGCCTCCTGGTTGCTTTCAGGGTCTGCCATTTTCTCCTGTCGACGAGCTTCAGCTGCTCCTCTTTTGCCCAGGCCAGAGCCTCGCCGACTACAACAGAAAAATGTCATCATGGGCAGCATTACCAGTGAACCAGGAGCAATGTATAGACAACACAAAGCTCAAATTCATGGAGCACAAAGCCAGTTTCTTCTTCGTCCTCTTTTTAAATAAAAGTAAGTGCAGAAAATCACCATGTATAACAACCAAGACTTTGTATATTTAAAATTCTTCCAAGTTATACTGCATTTACAATACAAGCTTTTGTGTTACTGGGAGCTGTTGTCATCCTTAGAAACAGAAATGATTTTTAAAACACTTCCAACTAAACAGAAAAGGGACTCTTCCTGCAGAGAAAATTCAATTCATTTAAAATACAGCATCATTCCCAGGGTAAATAGTGGATTAATATATTAATACTGGCTGGGTGCAGTGGCTCACACCTGTAATCCCAGCACTTTGGGAGGCCGGGCAGGTGTATCACCCGAGCTCAGGAGTTCAAGACCAGCCTGACCAGTATCATGAAACCCTGTCTCTACTAAAAATGCAAAAATTAGCTGGGTGTAGTGGCGTGCGCCTGTAGTCCCAGCTACTTGGGAGGCCAAGACAAGAGAATTGCTCGAACCTCGGAGGCGGAGGTTGCAGTGAGCCGAGATCATGCCACTGCGCTCCATCTTGGGCAACAAAAACAAAACAAAAAATTCATACAAAAGAACTGCAGATTAACACTGAGAATGCGAGGAAGGGAGAAGGAGGTGGGAAAAAAATTCCCAGCCTCTATGTTCTAGATTACCTAAATCATACAAAAATAACCATCCTAATAATGAATAACTCCATTCTTTAAGTTATGGATTTAATACTATTAATAAATACAGATAACATTTGGGAAAGACATTCATTTAGGACAGAGACAGAATAAATTATGGAAAAAGAACGACCACTTATTTCTCCTAAAGAAAATTACATTTTATTGATGATAAACCTTTTTTTCTCCTTTAATAGCAATATCAGTAAGCAAACCGGAGAGAAGCAAAAATACTTCCCCCCAAATTATTTAAACTTGATAGCATTTAAACAAAGCTCCCCAAATTATCTTAAGAAAGGCAGAAGCCTATTAGTAAAGACATGTTTTAGATTAAAGTCACACTACAGTGACGTGAGAGAAGCAGGCACAACTGACCTACAAATGAAGGCTCTGCTTACCTGAGAGCAATGGAAGAGTTTATTCTCATCACAGAAAAAGCTTCCGTACACAGAAATTTGCTTAACTCATCTTTCTTTCACAAGGAAACAGCTCATTCCCAGCCCATTTTACAAAGCTACAGATTAGTGGGATTCAAATTCACTCATTTAAGATCTAATCTCCACCAGCACACTGGACTGACCACTTTGGATACATAGGGTTGCTGCCCTCAAGGAGTGCTACTCTAAAGAGAAACAAGGACACTGTTAGTAGGTGACCAAGGCACTAAACGTAAGCAGAATCTCAACTAATTCAGAAAAGATTTGCCATGAAAAGCACCTCAAGCAGGTGGCTAGATGAGACGGCCTGTGCACAGCGTGATCAAACCTACAGTGGGTAATTTCACACGCACTAACTATCGTGAGTAGAAGGAGAGGTGGTTGCAGAGAACAGCAGGGCAAGCAAGACAATTACAACACTAGATTACCTGACTTCGCATACGGCTTAAAATTAATTTTCAGACACAATAAATTCAGTTTGCATCTCAGACTAAACCTTGAGTAATTAAGATTCAAAATTTGGCCTAAAATAGGATTAAAAACTCTGGAAAATTAAGAAGTTTCTTCAGAAATCCTCAGAAAAGTTGCTATGCAATCTCAAAAGCAAACAGGTGTACTAAATTCAGGTATTTTAAACAATCAAAAAAATTTAAAAACAGGTGGAAAAGATTTCAGGTGGCAAGGCTATCTTTTTCATGATTTATAGGCACCAAGTTTTACTGTTTACTTATGTCACTACTGTCACACGGCCAAGAGTAGAGAAAATAGGTTATCTAAGATAAGAACCAAAAGAAGTGGAAAGACCCCTCTGCTAACCTGAGTGGGAAAAGGTAAACTAAAATTATTCCGCCACGCCATCACTAGTTTGCATGCATTTACTAGAGGGAACAAGCTACAGTTGTGTGCTGCATAATGTTGTTTCTGTCAAGGACAAACCACATGTATGACCGTGGTCCTGCAAGATAATTAATACTGTATTTTTACTGTACCTTTTCTATGTTTAGGTATGTTTAGATGCATAAATGCTTGCCATTGTGTTACACTTGTCTACAGTATTCTGTAAGGTAACACATTTTACAGGTTTGTGGCCTAGGAGCAACAGGCTACCACATGGCCTAGATGTGGCCTAGTAGGCTATACTATCTAGGTTTGTGTTTTAAGTGTTCTCCATGATGTTTGCACGGCAAAATCACCTAATGACACATATCTCAGAACGTGTCCTCCTCATTAAAAGTGGCATGACTATACACAGACAGAGAACTCATATATAGCTACTGAATAATGAGCCGTGGAATGGCACCTGACCAACTGACCAAGCCTGAAAAGCTGAGAGGAAGTTGCAGGAAAAATATTTTTACTTTTAGGCTAAGATTCTCAATCAATTAATAAAGTTATGTGAAATATTAACTGTATCACATCAAAGATAGTTGTTTTGAAAAAGAGATCTACAGAATCTAGAATTGGAGATGTGAGAGAACACACATAATACCTACACTTTTTCTTGAGAGTAAGGTGATATAATATAAAAATTAAGTACATTTCCCCCTCCATTCATTAAACTTAGTAACTAGTTCTAACAGTTTTAGAAACCAGTTAGGCAACAGTACAACCATTAGAACAGGCATCCTTTTTGATTCATTAATCACACTATTGGGAAACTTAACTACCTTTTAAAAACAATCCAAATCTGCATAAAGATGCTCACTGGAAGTGTATTTGACAGACTAGAACTCTGTAAACAGCCAAAGGTCCTGCTACTGTCAACAGCATTGTGAAAATAGCACAACAACAAAGGAAAAGTAGAGGATAAAAGTATCGTCAAGAAATAGAATGATTAAAACTTAATAAAAACATGTAAATAAATATTGCAGAGAAATTCATAAAGATAAAGCCAGTTATATTAGAATATGTCTTTACTTAAGTAAAAAAATAAATAAATAATTTTTTTTTAAATCGTTGGGCACAGTGGCTCACGCCTGTAGTCCCAGCACTGTGAGAGGCTAAGGTGGGTGGATCACTTGAGGCTGGGAGGTGGGAGACCAGCCTGGCCAACATGGTGAAACCCCATCTCTACTAAAAATACAAAAATTAGCTGGGTGGGGTGGCAGACACCCATAATCCCAGCTACTCAGGAGGCTGAGGCAGGAGAATCACCTGAACCTGGGACGTGCAGGTTGCAGTGAGCCAAGATCGTGCTATTGCACTCCAGCCTGGGTGACAAGAGCAAGACTGTCAAAAAACAAAAACAAAACAAAAAACATCCTATGGAGTTAAGGATTTTGATGAAAGCTGAAACTAAGCAACAGAAGACAAATGAACTCACTATAAATGAAAAAAACCAAATTACCTGGTACTAGCACAGGAGCCCGTGGTCTTTTGGCGTGTGCTCCGCCTCAAACTGGGGAGCTCAGCAGGTGGAGATTCACTGCGCTTCTTCGTAGATTTTCTTAAACCTATCCATGGAAAATGGAAAAGTGTAATTTTATAATGAGAAATTATCATTAATTAAAAATTATAAAATTCTTCAGGTCATCATGTTCAAAACTTGACAGAATCTTTTCATAACCTCTCCAGCAGTATTGCTAGCTTTATTTCCAGAGCCTATTCATAATGAAAAAGTTAATGGTACTTGGCCCTCCAGTTCAGGATTGGTCTTCTCACTTGGGCCCAACCTTGACCCAAGCTATCCCCAGAGTCCTGCCTATCTCTCCTCTTTCAAAGTTCTTTTCTCATCTGCTACTCTTCTCCACTAACAAAAGCGAGTTTTTTTGTATATACCATTTATTTCAAGAATTTACTAAACGTCATGAAGTTTATCAACTTTGTTACACCGTTCTTTTATTGTTCTATTTCAGTGAGTTTATATAAGGCTCATCAATAAGGTATGAGAGAACTAAATGAGTTATACCACCCATCAGAAAGGTACATGCACTTGGACTGAAGGTTATTAGGAAGTCTGACTTATAAAGAAGACTGTATAATTAGGGGGAAGAGTCAATCAAGCACACTTTTCACGGTATTCTGGAAGCTAACTAATGCCTTTACAGGTCAATAGGCTCAAAAACAGTGTATCAATTAAGTAAAGTTTATTGCTATTTTATGAACAATAAGAAAGCCAAGACAGCATTCACCCTTGCCCAATCCTCACAATGTTACCATAAATGACATACTAGGCAGTATGCTCAATCTAAACAAAGACCTCCAATAGTGAACAGTCTCCAAAGTTACCATATTTCCATGAGAACTCAGCATCATCTTAAATAGCTGTTAATTTTTTCTGAGACTAATTATACAATCGGTCATGGTCACTTGCTTCTTTTCAGGAAGTTTTAATTTTGCTGATTTCATTGTTTTAAAGGGGAAAAACTAATTCTTTACTCCTTTGGGAAAAAGCAGCAGTAAAAGATCTGGGAGAGAAACAGTAAAAAGGATTCTAGACATTTTTCTTGATCTTTTACACTCAAAACTTCAGCTCATTCAACTTGGGATGGTCTTTATAGCAGACTTAAAAGGAGAGTTGCTAAGTGAAAAATCAAACTTCTTCAAGAATCTGTGAACATGAAATAGAAGTTTTAAGGATAAAAATCTATGTTTGGACAGGCATTACCTTTTAGACATCTAAACTGTATCTTTTGGGCCTTTTTCTAAATAACTTCTGTGAAAGATTATCTAAACAAGTGAAGCTGACTTAAAAGAATCAAAAGAATGAAACTTTAATTGGGAAAAGATGACTGGCTTAAGAGTTTCTAAAATTTCAATCCTATTTTTAGATTGGTTTTCTACATAGCATATTGCCAGAATTACTTGATATAATCGTATGCTTGATATCCTATGCTGTCTTTGTCAGGGCACACAATCTGGTCACGTAAGAGACAGGGCATGAGAACAGATCTAGGGAGCTAGCTTGGTAATACATTCGGCTAATCAGCATCACATTTAATATTTTAAAAATTCATAAATTATTTAAAAATAGTATTTCAGAAAGTATTAAATTTTACACTTGCTTTTCCATTGGATTTGTGTGACTAAGTTAAAGTAGACTTACAAATGTATAGTTTAGAGAGAAAAAAACACAAATGCACATTATATTAAAACACACCAAAAAACAGTGTTTTTGCTTATAACAAAGCACTTTAAAAAACCCTGTATTCTTGTCATTAGTATTACTTAGTACTTCATTCAAGTAATACTAAAATATCTCTATACATACCATTATACAGCAATAGACAGTAGCACACACTTTTGCATCTATTTAGCGACATTAAAAATAAAATATTCAAATTAATGTACTGTGGGCTACACTGCTTTGAGGTGATGCAATCACCTTTACTTTTAATCAAACTTTATTTTACTCTTTCACTATTCATGTCCTAAAATAGACTTCACTGTTTAACTTTCTTTTACACTGTCTTCAACTATAACTTAAATGTGATACTAATATACTTATTGTGAGTGGTTCAACAAGTTTGACAAATGTATTTACCTATATAACCAGCATCATCATTAAGACACAGAACATTTCCATTACTCTAAAATGGTCCTTCCTGATCCTTGTAGGTAATCCTCTCTCTCAATCTCTCTCTCTCTCTCTCTCTTTCATAAGGCCCTTGTCAATCACTGATCTGTTTTCTGTTGCTACTGTGCCGATTTTAGAATTTCATATAAATAGAAGAATACATTGTTTTGGAAATAAATTCCATTTTCTTACAAATATTAGTAACTCATTCCTTTTCATTGCTGAGTGATATTCTTGCCCGTAAATGTTCCACAATCTGTTTATCCATTCTTGGTGGTAAGCTTTAAGAGGACCACACTAAGTTGCAGAGAAGTAGGGAAGGGAAGAACCAAAACAACAGACTAGATAGAGAAACATTTTTAATGGCTGTCATAGTCATGCCACGATCATAAAACAACTGTGAGACTGTCGTAACTCCACTCCTGATAAAGTAGGAGAGATTACCTTAAACACGTTGTGGTCTGAAAGACAATCTCACAGTAAAAGAGCTGCTATGTATACTACTTTCTAGTGGAAAAGAGGTTATCATTACTAGCAACAGAATCGGAACCCAGGATAGACCATACTAGCTTTCACATCCCTATCTCTGCCCAAAACACTTGAACAGGGCAACACAACTTATGTAGTGAAAACTGATGACTGGTAACTTCTCAGCATATTTCAATAAACCAAGTCAAACTTTGGAAGGACTATATAAATTCCTTTTATGGATTATTCTTCCAAAAGTCTGAAACATTTTCAGAACATCAGAAATGGCGGGAGACATTCATGGAGAAAGAAAAGTTCCAGTTTGAAGCAGTTGAGGAAGATCACTTTGTAGAATATAAAGATAAATTACCTTTCTTTTGGCCATTTAGCAAACTGACTATGCTAGAACATACTATTCTTACACTTAAGACTATTTTTCAAAAACACTTTCAGATATAAAGTTAGATGATTCCTATTTTTCAAATACAAGAACATTTATTGACATTAAAGGTGCATAAGCTGGCCAACTACACAAATCCAAAGCTCATCTTGAAGCAAGCAAAACAGAGTATATTAAGAATACATCTTAACATGCATCTCGCAAGTTGTTAAAATTTTGCTTTACTGGTTCTCAACAAAAAACTTTAGAACTGTCCGTATAAAAATACAGTAGTTTGTAGAATTGAAATTTCCTTGTATTCTGCTGATCAAGCAAGGAGTATTTAAATAGAGGAGAGGACACAGTTAAGTGTAAACCTACTGAACACCAATTAAAACACATATACATAGGTACACACACACACACACTCTCTCTCTCTCTCTCTCTCTCTCTCTCTCTCCTCTTTCCCAGGCTCTGTGATGCAGTAAAACTACATTTATCGCTTACCTTTATGATGCCACTCAACAAGAATGTCACTGGTCAGATTCATATACTCTTATCCCCAAAAGTTTTGTGTAATGAAGTTAGGCATAAATGTAGATGTACTCTTTTCCTCAAAATTCTTCCCCTTATTATATTGGTATACGAATATATGCCCTTGTTCCTATAATCTTTAAACTTCTGGATAAAGATGAAACTGGCAGTTAGTATTGTCTGCCTAAAAGTCCTAATTGTTCTGTCCTCCAATATAGACGTGTCTATAAAACAAACAAAAACAGGCTGAGCATGGTGGCTCATGTCTGTAATCCCAGCACTTCGGGAGGCCAAGGCCAGAGGATCATTTGAGGCCTAAGAGTTTGAGACCAGCCTGGGCAACGTAGATCTTGTCTTCACAAGAAAACCAAACCAAAACAACAAACAAAAAACACAGGCTGGCTATTGTGGCTCATGCCCGCAATCCCAGCAATTTGAGAGGCTGAGGCTGGAGGAATGGGTGAGCCCAGGAGTTTGAGACCAGTATCAACAACACTGTAAGACCCTGTGTCTCTACAAAAAATAAATAAATAAATAAATAAAAATAAATGAGCTGGGCATGGTGACGCATGTCTATAGTTCCAGCGACTTAGGAAGCTGACACGGGAGGATCCCTTAAGCCCAGGAGTCCAAGGCCACAGATCACACCACTGCACTCCAGCCTGGGTGACAAAGCAAGACCTTGTGAAAGAAAAGGAAGAAAATGAAGGGACGGAGGAAAAGAAAGAAAAAAAAAAAATGTATTCCTAATTTAAGAAAAAAACTGATTTATTCAAAGTTCAAGGTTTCAGTCTTTCAAACAGCGGCAATTTGCAAGGTTTGGCTTTTGAAATGTGATATAATTAAAACTGTATGTATCCAGTTGCAAGCTTTGAATTTTTAAAACAACATTGTAAGAGAATCAGATTGAGGAGTGACAATGATCTTAGATATTTTACTTACTGGACTCTTATGTAAGAATAGTTAAGATGCTTTGGGGTACTTCCTATTTACAAGATTTACTTTCCTTGTCTTCTTGAAATTTTATAAATTTTAAAATGTATTTCTCATTACATTAGCCTATTATTAAATGACTCCAATCTCATCATTTTGCAGGAGAAATGAGCTCAAGTAATATGTCTGCCTACTTAAAAGGAGTCACCAAAGGTAGGTCACTACCAATACTGGAATGGCTTTTACTCTGAGTTATGTTATGTTACTTAAAAACTAGAAATAGACAACTGAATAATAAATATTCACTGTCATGTTTTTAATGCTATCTTCCATTCTTACATGATCTATGTTAAAGGCATGTTAATCTTTCATATGGTAATCTGACATACACGTATCAGACCTATTACACAGTCCCACTATGAAAATATTAGTCTCCTCCACCAAGATGAAGTATTCTAACAATCAAGTAAGTAAACTTTCCAGCTTCTTCAAGATTCCTTCTGTTATATAAGAAGTCAAAGCAAACAGCAATGTCAATATATTTGATAAGGCTATATAAAAATCAGGCAGGGACGAAGAGGTGAGGGAAGCTGATTTAAGATCTTCATTCCATAAATAATTATTCCATTCAAATAATTAGTGTTATCTTCCAACTTACATATGCATTTTAAAGTGACTTTAGAAGATCAAGTACACATACCTATTTTTAATGTACAGAAACTCTTTTTCTGAGCGCACTGCTTATTTATTTTTAAAGTTCGGAGAGCTATCTCCTACCTCTTCTCCATGTGGTACCATTGGAAATGTCTTTTCCAACACATTCCTACTACTACACAAGAGGGTCAAACACCAGTCCTCACCATCATCCCCCTTTTCTCTCCTCCAGCATACTGATTCATTCAAGGACAGGTATATAACCCAAGGAAATCAGGGACTTCCTTAAATGTTGATAT
Source organism: Piliocolobus tephrosceles (assembly GCF_002776525.5). Lineage (NCBI taxonomy): Eukaryota > Metazoa > Chordata > Mammalia > Primates > Cercopithecidae > Piliocolobus > Piliocolobus tephrosceles. Next base: position 116,306,378 of record NC_045444.1, read on the forward strand.
ATAAGTGAATAGATATAATCCTCTTTTATTGTAAAGGGAGAGTCTCAGGGAGGTCACAAGATGTGAGACTGTCAGTGCTATCTTCATATGGCCTCTGGATCCAGCCAAGCCTGAAGCTAGGCATTCTCTTGGCTTTACCCATCATGTGAACAGATTTGCATTTCCATTTAATTTTGGTTGAATATCCACCACTAATCCCAAAATTCAGACCAAAAGTCATTATTAGCATTTTTAGTCTAGAGCAGGTGTTGACAAACAGCAGCCTGTGGGACAAATTTGACTGGCAACCTGAGACTCTCAAGCTATGAATGGTTTATACATTCCAGAGAGTCATAATAAATGAAGAAGAGTATGTGGCAAAGATTGTATGTGGTCAGCAAGGCCTAAAATAGTTACTATATGGCCATTTGAAGGAAATGGTTACTGACCCAGACTTTGAAGGGGAAAAAAAAAAAAAACACATAAGAATTCACCCAGATTTCAAAAACTAGTTAAAACTCTCCAGAACAAAATAAATAAAACCTCTTTATATTTTAATATAGTATACAAATTAATATCTTAAACAAGGGTAGATATCAAAAAAATTGCTACAAGTAATTTACATTTATAGGCATAGCAGGGCATGACTCTGATAGATCTTTAAAACACAAATGCCTGGCCAGGTGCAGAGGCTCACATCTGTAAGCCCAGCAGTTCAGAATGCAGAGGCAGGAGGACTGCTGGAGGCCGGGAGTTTGAGACCAGCCTGGGCAGCATAGTTTCTACAAAAAATTAAGAAAAAAAGAAAAAAAATTAGCTGGGTGTGGTCACACAAGCCTGTAGTCCCAGCTGCTCAGAAAGCGGAGGAAGAAGGATTGCTTGAGCAGTGAGCTTGATCACACCACTGCGTTCCAGCCTGGGTGACATATCCAGACCCTGTCTCTTTCTTTTCTTTTTTAAAAAAAGGTGGTTATTGTCTTGAGATGGAATTTACTCATGGAAAGATGCTGTGGACATCACTGAAATGACTAGAAAGGATTTAAAATACACATAAACTTAGTGATAAAGCAGCAGCAGGGTTGGAAAAAAATTGACTCCAATTCTCAAAGAAGTTCTACTATAGATAAAATGCTATCAAACAGCATCCCATGCTCTATTGAAATCTTTCGTGGAAGCAGAAGTCAATCAACGATGCAAACTTCATTGTTTTGAAACTGCCACAATCACACCAACTTTCAGCAACCACCACCCTGGTCAGTCAGCACCTATCAACACTGAGACAAGACCATCCACCAGCAAAAAGATTATGACTCGCTAAGACTCAGATGATCATTAGCAATTTTTAGCAATAAAGCATTTTTAACTAAGCCATGTACATATTTTTTTTTTGACACAATGCTATTGCATGCTTACTAGATTACAGTATAGTGTAAGTACAACTTTTATGTGCACTGGGAAACAAAAAAATTCATGGAACTCGCTTTGCTGTGATGTTAATGTCATTGTGGTGGCTGGGAACTGAGTGTGTAACAACTCCAAGGTTTGCCCATGTAACTGTATTAACGGTTACTTTGGTAAAAATAAATTCAAAAAATGAAAAGTAATCTATGAGGTTATAGAAAGGAATCAGACTTTTATTTTAAAATAACTCAGTAATAAGACAGATTTTGCAGATAATGAGATAAATCCCAAATGCAATTTTTAAAGCAAATTTTTATTTCCTAGTCAATGCATAGCCATTTCATGCACTGATTTGTCAATATGAATTACAAATACTGGAAATGTCCAAAGGTATTCATCTAAGCATTATTTATAATAAGGAGAAACTAGAAAGGAGCTAGATGCCCAGTAATAGGGAATAGTTAAATAAAACAATATGGTAATTAAAATTGCAAGAAAACAGTTATTATTTAATAAGGATGTGAACACTTTGGCACTTTTACACGGCTGGTGGGAATTAAATTCATATATTTCTAAGTGCAATTTTAAAATATATGTCAATATCTAAAAAGACTATAACCAGTGACTTAACAAGGCAATAGTTGTGTAAATCACAAAGCCCTACTTAATTAGGGTACATTCATATCTAGCCGTCACAAATGATGTAATTTATAGTTATTTGAAAGGAAAACCAGTCTACTACAAAGTGTTTAGACAAATAATGCACTTTTGTTTCTCCACAACTATTACCTTGTTCTGTCATTCCGAAGATGAAATTTAATGGACATCAAATGTATATTTTAGAGAGCCTGGCACATAACAGGCACTCAAAAAGTAATGCCTACTGTCATGTACAGCGAGATCATACTTTGCATACGCCTAGCGAAGTGTCTCCCTTCTGGGTAAAGACAGAATATTTAACACACATGCACTCACTTCTGTCTCCACATGAAATGCCACTAATACAGCATTAAAACAATCTGAGACATAAATCTACAAGGATGAGAAGAATGGAGGACACTATCATTACAATACAATTTTAGGAGATGAAAACCAGAAATGCCAGGCTAAATGCACTGGGAAGTCCAGAAAACTGAAAGAAGAAAGCTGAGATTAACTACCAATTAAACTGACACCAGAGAAACCCAAAAAGGCTCAGGATCTGATGATGCCAGATACCTCTAGGGCAGCACTGGGATTAAAACTGAAGATTGGCTGATAGGTTGCTTACAAGGCATCAGATCCCCAGATCCCCTCCCACACTTGTACAGCTGGGTAACCATTCCTCTCCTGGTTCCAGCAAAAAACAAGACCTTTATTCTTTAGGAAGTGTTGCAGGAAGTCAGGGACCCCAAATGGAGGGACCAGCTGAAGCCATGCCAGAAGAACATAAATTGTGAAGATTTCATGGACACTTATCACTTCCCCAATCAATACCCTTGTGATTTCCTATGCCTGTCTTTACTTTAATCTCTTAATCCCGTCATTTCGAAAGCTGAGGAGGATGTTTGTCGCCTCAGGACCCTGTGTGATTGCGTTAACTGCACAAATTATTTGTAGAGCATGTGTGTTTGAACAATATGAAATCTGGGCACCTTGAAAAAAGAACAGGGTAACAGCAGTGTTCAGGGAACAAGGGAGATAAGACTTTAAACTCTGATTGCTGGTGAGCTACTAGACGGAACAGAGCCATATTTCTCTTCTTTCAAAAGGAAATAGGAGAAATATCGCTGAATTCTTTTTCTCAGCAAGCAACATCCCTGAGAAAGAGAACGTACCCTGAGGGTAGGTCCATAAACGGCCCCTTTGGAGGCCGCCGTCTTTTACGGTCGAAGCCGAAGCGATGAAATCAGCCTTGGTCTCCTGTAGTGCTCCCAGGCTTATTAGGACGAGGAAATTCCAGCCTAATAAATTTTGGTCAGACAGGTTGGCTGCTCTCAAACCATGTCTCCTGATAAGACGTTATCAACCATCTCTCCTGATAAGACGTTATCAATGACAACACGTGTCCGAAACTTCATCAGCAATTTTAGTTTTGCCCCATCCTGTGGTCCTGTGATCTCGCCCTGCCTCCACATGCTTTGTGATATTTTATTACCTTGTGAAGCATGTGATCCCTGTGACCCACACCCTATTCATACGCTCTGTCCCCTTTTGAAAATCGCTAATAAAAGCTTGCTGGTTTTACGGCTCGGGGAGTATCACGGAACCTGCCAACATGTGATGTCTCCCCTGGACACCCAGCTTTAAAATTTCTCTCTTTTGTACTCTTTCCCTTTATTTCTCAAACCAGCCGAGACGCTGAGGGAAATAGAAAAGAACGCACGTTAACTATTGGGGGCGGATTCCCCAATAGGAAGTATAGAATATAGAAATTCTTGACTAAAGTACACAGTACAAATAGGTACACTATACCAAAAATAAGAGGGAGAGAAGGGAATCGAGTACAGACATACTGTCTGACAATATACATTATCCTGCCTCTGTCTGAGGCCTCTTCTCCCACTTGGCCCCCACAACTCAGGAACTTAAGGTTTCACCTTAAGGCAGGAGTTTGAAACAATCTTCTCTGTGGAATTTTACCAGCTACAGGAAAAAAGATCTAAAAATAATGATAAGAGGAAGTTTACAACAAAATGACCCAACCAGATCACTAAACAATGAATCTCGGTCAAACCTCACTTATGTACTCAGAGCTTACAAATTAGACTTTTGGTCTCGAATTATACTTGAGTATGAGGAGACAACCAGGAATTACCAGAATTACCAGAATATGAGGAAAGTTCCTAGCATGAAAGACAAAACCAATCCAAAATTCAGGCCCCACACACACACAAAAAAAATTTGAGATCACACAGGCAAAGAAAACTCACCATTAACATCATCAAAAAAAAAATGCAATCATAAACCAAACACATGATTCTATACACAAGGAAATGAAAACAAAATCACCTCTTGGAAATAAAAGATGGCAAACATGGGGAAAAAAAGCAATTCAAGAGAAAAGTGGGAAGATGAAGTAGAAATCTACCAGAAACAGAACAAAAAAGGAAAGCAATGTCAAACAGTAAGATCAAGACCATTTAAGAGGAGAAGCACTCAACAGAAAATCAAGAAAGAGAAAACAAACAAGTATAGGGTAACCAACAGTCCCAGTTTGCCTAGGACTATCCTGGTTTTAGAGCTGTAAGTCCTGAGTCTTCAGAATGCCCCAGATCCAGAGAAAGCAAAACCAGCTAGTCACCCTATCAAGGAATAAATCAGAAATGGGAACGGTGCCAATGTTGAAAGATGGAAGACACTACTGTAATTCTTCAAAATTCTGAAGGAAAGTAATTCCCAACCCAGAACTCTATATTTGCCAATCTGTCAAGTAAGTATCAAGGTGGTATGATACGTTTTCAGACATCTAAATTTTGAAAAAATAAATTTTAAATTATTAAAATCTCATAAATACTTTTCCTTAGATTCAAGAAGAAATATTCCACCAAAAGAAACCAAGAAAGATGACATGAAATCTAGAAAAGGGAAACTAAAAAGACTGAAGCAAATCCCAAGGCTAAAGCAGTATAACCAGGCGCAATGAACAACCATCCAGAGGCCTCATTTCTTCAGGAAGATGAGGCAAATGCATGTAGACAGCTTGAGAAAAGATGATGACAATTAGTTAGGAGTGTGGAGTTTGAGTAAGTTCATGGGAAAGTACGGAAAACAACAAAAAGGAATTTAAAATTCAGGAAAAGCAAAAATGTGTGAGAAAGGAAATGTTCCTACATGGCTTAGTGTAAATGATATTTAGATGTTGATGATACAATAAACCCTGCGTGCTGATCATCACTGGGAAGACGGTAAGTACGTAACAGTATGTGTTCAGTAGGTGAACGGGGTGGGGTAAGGTTAGAATGCAAAATCTTCATTTTCCACAAGGGGAACACAACAGGGATCAAAGAGTTGGGGGTGGGGGAGAAGAATCAACAAAGGGGCATATAAAAGCAAATAATCTAGACATTAAAACATCAAAATAATCAGCTATAGAAAAGCCCACAGTGGCAGAAAGACTGCTTTAAAAAAAAAAAATAATAGATCTGGCCAAGTATAGTGGCTCATGCCTATAATCCATGCACTTTGGGAGGCCTAGATAGGAGGATTGCTTGAGTCCAGGAGTTTGAGATGAGCCTAAGCAACATAGTGAGACTTCATCTCTACAAGAAAAAATCTTTTTTAAAAAATTAGCTGGGTATTGTGTCATGTGCCTGTGGTCCCAGCTACCCGGGGTGCTGAGGTAGGAAGACTGCTTGAATCTTTCGAGATCAAGGCTGCAGTAAACTATGATTATCTTCTTGAAGAAGAAAAAAAAAAAAGATCTTATATAACTCTTTCACTTTACACTGCAAATAAGTGGTGATAAATATAAAGTGAAAAATTTTGGCATGATACACACCAAAAAAAAAAAAAAAAAAAGGTAGCCCTTGGTGAATGAAATGAAAGTGATTTTATATTTTTCTTCTTTGTATATTTTGGTACTTTCTGGATTATTTTTAACTAACATATTTTTAACTAACAGAGTGTCAAAACCATTCCAGAACACAGGTAAGAATATAAAGGGCAATTACTAATGTAAGCTGAGTAAAACATAGTTTGGCTAATTTAATTCTTATTTTGACCTTGTATACAAAAATATATTAACATGGTCATTTATAATTTTCAAACAACGTAATATGAAGCAAAGCCTTCTTAACAAAGAAGTCAGTGCTGTATTTACCATTAAATGATCTCTTTTTTAAATCTGGCAACTTTTTTTTAAAGTTTTTTTAAAGCCTCAAAAACACTAGGACTATTTGTTAGTAATTTTTCAAAGCAGTCACATATTGGAACTTGTAATTTTTAAGTTGCTAAATTACTTTAATAGCTGCCTTGTAAGATGGAAAACTGACACTCAACCCTTTTCCTTTTAAGCTCCCTGCCCAACTCTTCACAGGGCTCACAGATAATCTACCTTTTTCACGTAAAGAGAGATGATCCTACAAGATTAAGTTGGTGAAACCACGTATCTAACTTAAATTCGTCTCTCCTGCTCAACTCATTCTTATTTCCTCCCTCCATGCGCAAAGCACTATGTCTTCCTCATTTAATCAGAATCTCCTTTCCAGAATTTGGCTTTTGCCTGGTTCTTCTCTAGGTCTGATAAAAACCACAAGCTATATGCAAATCATCAGGAGAATATGAAACTCACGACAAAAGTAAGCTGTTAACTCCTGCTATGTTATTAATAATGTGCACATGATGCCCACTTTAAATAACAGAGAGTAAAGTAGATCTTCAATAGAAACATCAGCCTGGAAATAGAAGTTTTTCTATAAACAGGTTCCACAATTACTCAGATTTTGATCACCAATTGTTTCCTGTAATTCTATACCATCATCATCTACTCACTTTGAAATTATTGCAAATTTTTTTTAAAAATCATTAAAAATTGTTACATAACATTCTTCTTTCTGGGGTGCTCTGGAGACTTTTACCAAGTAACACAGAATGACCTTTGTCTCAGAGCTGTTTTGATGAGACACAGCTGGCAAGCAGCAATGCTTCAGGAAGTCTATCATTAAAGTAGTGGTTTCACTAGATCTTCTGCCAGCTCTAGTGCCCTCGCCGGGAACTTGTTCACTGGCCTACCAACAATTGACTAAGCAGCACAATAACAAGGTCTTCCTGTTTAAGCTTCCTCACTAAATGTATTATATCATTTCCTGAGTGTATTCCATGAACCACTGCTGGTTCCCAAATAATAGTTGGTCAAATTAATTTGCAAATTATTGGGTTAAGAAGTTACTGCAAGTCTTCCTACAGCTTTCAATATATTCCTGCTTATCTAGAATCTCCTTGAATAATACTTGAATATGGGGAACGGTTCTTCCACAAAGCATCTTAAAAATACTGTTGTTCCTACAATTTTTAAACCATTTCCTTTACTATGAAGCTCTCCTACTGACCAATTATGTCTTAGAATAAGTCTTTACCTGAGGAAACACATCACATTCAAACTAATAGGTTCAATTCTTAAAAACTGGAAGAAAACAAAGGATATCCAAAATAAAATAAAATAACCTACCCAATATGAAATTTCTCACAATGGTCTACTCTATTTTTAATATAATTTTTAGATTTTTATTCTACTAAGATTTGTATTAATCAGAAGCCCATCTCTCAACTTCCATCCACCCACTGAATCTAATTCTGGCCTCTGGATTAATGTGAAAACAAAAAACCCTGATACATACAAAAGCCCTTTAAAGCCGGGCATGGTGGCTCAAGCCTGTAATCCCAGCACTTTGGGAGGCCGAGACGGGCGGATCACGAGGTCAGGAGATCGAGACCATCCTGGCTAATACGGTGAAACCCCGTCTTTACTAAAAAATACAAAAAGCTAGCCAGGCGAGGTGGCGGGTGCCTGTAGTCCCAGCTACTCGGGAGGCTGAGGCAGGAGAATGGCATAAACCCGGGAGGCGGAGCTTGCAGTGAGCTGAGAACCGGCCACTGCACTCCAGCCTGGGTGACAGAGCGAGACTCCGTCTCAAAAAAAAAAAAAAACAAAAGCCCTTTAAATACGTGACCTGGCCGAGCGAGGCGGCCAGATCACCTGAGGTCAGGAGGTCAAGACCAGCCTGGCCAATATGGCAAAACCCCGTCTCTACTATAAATACAAAAATTAGCCAGATGTGGTGGCAGGCACCTGTGAATCCCAGTTACTTGGAAGGCTGAGACACGAGAATCACTTGAACCCAGGAGGGGGAGGTTGCAGTGAGACTCTATCACACGACTGCACTCCAGACTTGGGCGACAAGAATGAGATTCCGACTCAAAAGAATAAAATAAATACGTACATACATGACCATAACTCTTACTTTAACATTACATGGTACATTACAATATGTTGCTGCATTCTATGGCACTTTAGATTTTCTACGTTGTTTTCACATACAATCTTTCATTTATGCTTCACAAGGAGGAATCTTATTATTTTGCAAATAAGATTAGGAATAAGGTTGGCATCATAACTACAGCTAAATGATTTGCCCAACCTCACAAAACTATGAGGAGATAATATTTTTTAAAGCAATGTACATGCATTAACATTGACATTTTTGTTTTCATTTATGTTGAAGTATCCATTTATACAGGTTACATTTTTCTTTATATATAAAATTATGCAATTTTATTTGTATATATATTCCTAGTTTTGACTTTCTTTTATAAATTTAAGGGGTACAAGTGCAGTTTCGTTAAACGGATATATTGCTTACTGGCAAAGTCTAGGCTTTTGATATTAACCATCATCCAAATAATGTATATTACAGCCATGAGGTAATTTCTCACCCTTCATCTCCTTCCCAGTCTATGTCCACGTGAATACATTATTTAGTTCCAACTTACAAATGACAACATGTGGTATTTGATTTTTAAGAGATTAAAAAAACTCTAAATCTGGTGTTCCAAATCTAACAGCTACCTTAAAATTGACCAATGGCCAGGACTTACTGACCCCATTCTCAAAATGCTTTGAATATGTTTTCTGCCTTAAGACATTCACTTTCAGTTGTACACCCTAAATTTTGTGATGCATCCTGTGCACTAAGCACTATGCTAAGTCTTCTAATGTTTTCATTTATTCCTCAAATAGCTATTACGCCCATTTTACACAGAAAAAGTTACAAACTTTCCCACAGTTACCAGCTGAAAAAATGTCAGAACTAAGATCTGAATCCGACATTTTTGGCTCTACTCCTCAAAATACCATTACTTGAAACCCAGAGACAATCATAAAATACCACATTTTGCCCCTATATCCTTAAGAAACGTTACCTGTCAATTAATTCTACTGTAAACTCTTTTCTGAAGTGACACATTTAATCATGCCTAAAATGCATAATGCCTTGTTTTGACGTCAAGAAACCTTCCCTGACTGAGTTTGCCCAATCTGTTCGCCCCTATGCATTCTGTTCTCAAGGCCAATTTTTGGGATCAAATGGCCTGGGTTTTAACTCGGCTTTATCATTTCTTAATTCTGTGACCCTAGACAGGTAACTTGACTAATGATCCAGAGTTTCCTAACCTGTAAGCTGGGAATAAAAATACCTGCCACACAAAGGCTGGGCGCAATGGCTTATGCCTGTAATCCCAGCATTCTGGGAGGCCGCGAGGGGTGGATCACTTGAGGTCAGGCATTCAAGACCAGCCTGGCCAACATGGTGAAACCCCATCTCCATACTAAAAACACAAAAAGTTAGCCGGGCATGGTGGCGCATGCCTATAATCCCAGTTACTTGGGAGCCTGAGATAGGAGAATCACTTGAACCCAGCAGGCAGAAATTGCAGTAAGCTGAGATTGTGCCACTGCATTCCAGCCTGGGCAACACAGGACGACTCCATCTTAAAACAAACAAACAAACAAAAACAAAAAACAACAACTTGCTACACAACACCGATGAGGAACAAGTAAGATGACTCACGTAAGGTATTCAGAACAACTGTCAGGCACTTAAAAGCACAGTAAATATATGCTACTTTGTTTTGAAATGTTTTCATTTATTTGAAAACCAGCAAATACATAGCAAATGATATGGTATGAATCCTTGGGTTCACGTAGTATTCACCTCTAAATTTAATCAATACTACCAATGAAGGACCAAATAAAATTTCACTTCCTCTAGAGTCTTAGTTATCTCCAAATGGCCCAATTAGGTTACAACAGTAAAATACAGAAACATGGGTTAAAAAAAGAAAAAGAAAATGCTTCATTCAAGGTCATACATACCCCCATCTTCAAATCCTAACTCTGCCACGTATGAGGTATACTACTCAGAGAAGTTATTTCATCTCCTTGGAATGCATTTCCTTGATAACTATCCTAGGCTGGGCATGGTGGCTCACGTCTATAATCCCAGCACTTTGGAAGACTGAGGTGGGCAGATCACCTGAGGTCAGGAGTTCGAGACCAGCCTAGTCAATATGGCAAAAACCTGTCTCTACTAAAAATACAAAACTTAGCCAAGCACGGTGGCATGCGCCTGTAATCTCAGCTACTTGGGAGGCTGAGGCACGAGAATCGCTTGAACCTGGGAGGCAGAGGTTGCAATGAGCCAACTGCAAGACTCTGTCTACGGGAAAAAAAATTTAAAAAGTATCCTAAAGCATCATTTTTTTTGAAAAGAAAATGTAGCTGCATATGTAAAATACCTGGCATTTATTTTATGCTACACAAATGCTGGTTCCATTCTCTTGTTTCAACAGCTTAGGCTACGATGAGAGATCAGAACTGGGATAGTGGCAGTGAAAATGGAAAAGTGATATAATAGTGACAATAGAACACACAGATACTGTGAAAGTCAATGAAATAATGGTGAAATAAGTTTTAAAATACTAAACTAGTTTGTGACTATGTGCTGAACAGGCTTAATGGAATTATCTGGATTGGTTTTATCAAACCAGCAGCATAATGACACTGAGTTGAGTTTTCTTTTAAAAATCATGTTAACAGACTATATAAAGAAAAGAAAGCTGCTCTCTACAAAGCACCAAGGCCACGACACTCAAGTACAATCTGCTATTGCCTGGCCCTAGAACCCTCCTACATATAAGAGCTTTAAGAGATGAGTTCTTCAAGTGAGGCAGACTGGAAGGCACAAGGGGGAGTGAATCCTAAACAGCTTGCTGTAAACTCAACTTGGCCCACTGGCTGTGAATATTACATAGCTACTACAATGGACAGAATGACACACACAAAACACAGGGAGGAAAGGCAGTATAAAAGCTGACATAAATAACTCCAATTATCAATAAAGCCTTGGAAGGACAAATAGTTGGTTGTCCTTTTAACTTGAACCTTTTTTTCCTTCTCACTTCAAGATACTGATCTAGCCTATCTTAATCCTTTAAACTTAAAACATTTTATATAGATGTACTGCATATTTAAAATACCAAAACAGAACCAAGTTCAATCTAAAAGTAAAAGATGTTACTTCATAATAACCTATCATACAGGTTAAATATAAAATTTTTTATATAGTACCTACTATTAATAGTATTCTTGTCATTTTAGTTAATGTGTGAATCAACCAAAAGTAGTTTTACATCGCAGTGTTAAATTAAACAGAGCTAAGAGCTCCAATTCAATATTAAGTTAGGCTGATTCAATATGAGCTATACTTTGACAAGAATGCTAGTAAACACTATATACAATCTTCTTAAGCCAAGAAAACATTACAGTCCTACCCAAATGTAGATCTAAAATCAATCAGAGAAGAACGGATGCTTAAAAGCAAGCTTCCTAATTAGGTATTATAAAAATTAAATACTTTTAAAAATTGTAGGTAAGTGCTTTATTATCCTATTTGTCCTCTATAGATTTCTCAAATAGAAAAAAGGAAAGAAGGCTGGACAAAGTGGCTCACGCCTATAATCCCAACACTTTGGGAGGCCGGGCAGGTGGATCACTTGAGGTCAGGAGTTCGAGACCAGCCTGGCCAACATGGTGAAACTCCCTCTCTACAAAAATTAGCTGGGTGTGGTGGTGCACACTTGTAATCCCAGCTACTCAGGAGACTGAGACAGGAGAATTGCTTGAACCCAGGAGGCGGAGGTTGCAATAAGCCAAGATCGCACCACTACTCCATCCTGGACAACAGAGCGAGACTCTGTCTCAAAAGAAAAGAAAAAAAAAAAGAAGGAAAGAAAAGAAAAACACTAGCATTCCCCAGATGAGCAGTTGACTCCCTGAAGAAGTCTTTTGGTAAAGAGAGAGGGAGAAGAGTTCCTGGATATCTCCAAAACTGAATCATGAAGGAATGCACATAACTCTATGTTTCTTCCATCTACTTGGTTTCTTTGCTTGAATGTATTCTCAAAACACAAATTCTTTCTACTCCACTGTAAACTTTAAGAGAGCAATATTCTTTCTCACTCACTTAGGACACAGAGTAGTGTATACAAGAGTCGTGAAACATAAGTATTCATCTTTAGACAAAACCCTTTAAAGACCATGAGATATTACATATGAATAAGGTTTAATTTATATTGAGGTATATTTATTATAATAACATGTCATTGTATCTACACATCAAGAATATCTAATACAAAAAAACACATATTTAGCCAGGCATGGTAGCTCACACGTATAATCCCAACACTTTGGGAGGTCGAGGCAAGCAGATAACTTGAGATCAGAAGTTTGAGACCAACCTGGCCAACACAGTGAAACCCCATCTCTACTAAAAACACAAAAATGACCCAAGCGTGGTGCGCACACTTGTAATCCCAGTTACTCTGGAGGCCAAGGCAGGGGGAGCACCTGAGCCCAGGAGGTGGAAGTTGCAGTGAGCCAAGACTGCGCCACTGCACTCCAGCCTAGGCGACAGGGTGAGACTCCATCTAAAAAAGCATAGATAAATTTGATCTCCGATCATGGCAACTCATAACTAACTAAAAAGAACAACTCCTAACTAAATGATAATTCTGTAAGTGGTATAGAAGAAAATCTAACTTTATGTCCCATCCTGATATTAGGAAATCGGTGAAGTAGGAGATGCCACGAGGACCAATAAAGATACAGACACTAAAATGTGATGGTTTCATAATAATAGGAAGGCAGTATTCCTTACCTGTCTCCATAAAACTAAATGTAGTAACAGTTATTACACGCTGTCATGTACTTAATTATATGGACAGTAATAAATCTAAGATTATCTAAGATGGGGGGGGAAAAAACTCTTAATTTTAAAGCATAATTGCTTTTGACAAACCAAGAGAAACGTTCTTTAATTAAAGAAAAAGACCTTTTTGTAAACTTACTTGCTAATTTGGCCTGTAATCCAGAAGGTCCAGGTTTTGATGTCTCTGACTTAGAAGACCCTGGAAGAGACAGTTTTGTTTTAGGAAGGCTAACTTTAGGGCTGAAACGAGCAGCCCAATCAAATTTTGAAGAGCCACCAGTTTTACTCTGTTCCTTTTCCCTGCTACTTCTTCTGGGGCTGGGACTGGATGCTGAACGGGAACGCCTGGCCTTGTTCTGATCTTTTCCTTGTTTCACTCTGGCACCTGGTGGTACAGTGGAGGAGGCCGAGGCTACAGCAGAAGACGAGGAGGAAGTAGAGGCAGCAGAAGAAGAATCAGTGATGGTGCTACACCCAGCTTTGGCTGAGGTGGCTGATTTTGAAGCCAGCTTGGTAGGTTTGGCAGATCTCTCTTCTGCACCAGTTGATTCAGACCCGGAGCCACTCTTTACACAAGAACTCTCTGTCCTTTTTCTTTTCTGACTCCGTGAACCGCCAGTGGCCCCACTCTTTCTGGTATGAGCCTTGCTTGTTGATGGTGATTGTGCAGATTTCAGTTGTTGCTCCTGGTCTAAATGTCTCTTCTTGGACTTACTATGTGGCTTATTTGTTTCTGAGGGAGATTCAGTATGCTGAAGTGCTTTTGGTTTTTTTGCAGAGCTAGGAGAATTGGTCCTGTTGTAGTCTGGACTAGCACTGCGTTTCACTCCTCGAGAATTGTCTTTCTTAGGCACCTGCCCCGTTTTTTGTCTTTCTGAAGTATTGGCTCTGTCTGGATCCTCTGGTTGTGGAACTATCACAGCAGATGATGAACTGCAGCTTCTAAGAGGTTAGATAAAAAAACAGTTAATACCAGCCTGTCATAATTACAACTGTCATATATAATGCTTTCAAAAAATAAAGTACGAGTATGTTCCTACTAAGTCCAGTATTAAACATAGGTTTTCAGATGGTTCAAATCTGTAAAACGAAACAAAAGAACAAAACAAAGGCAGGTGTGACTTTGGATAGTAAAATATCTGATTAGAAGATAAGGGTGTTCTTTAGCCCAAAGATTACTGACATTAACACTCCTAATCACAAAACAAGAGTTAAGATTACAAGAAAAACAACACTTAATTGTTCAGAACCAGAGGAAGCCAGAATATTGATGCCTTATTCACAAACAAAACTGCTTTGTCAAAGCTTAGAAGAAATAAGCATTAACATACGTACTTTCAAAATGAAGGTTAGAGGTTTTTATACTGTAGTACTATCATATCTTCAGTTAACATTGCTTTCCAAAGACTCTTACCAATTAGATCTTACCTGACCTAAACCTAAATTATGGCTCTGACAATAAAAACTTTAAAAAAAAAATTTAAAAATAAAAAGAAATAAAAAATGGCCACAATGATTTGCTAAGCAAAGGGGGAATGTTATAGTTCTCCAAACAAAAATACCATTTTATCATTGACAAACTCATTGTCTAGGGTATGTATACTGCACTAATCGCTGCAAAGGTGATAAACTGTCAATCCTAAAAGTTACTCTTAGAGAATAATGAAAATATGTATCATAACATTTTAGAATAACCTCAAGTTTTAAACATTATGCAACGATTTGAATGCAAATAATTCTGCCTTGAAAATGTATAAGCAACATGAAGATTTACCTTTTAGAAAGGTGTCCCCTTGACAGTTCAGAAGTAGTATTAGACTGCACTTTGGGTGCCTTAGAATTAGATTTTCTACTCTCAGGAGGGCTATATCCCTTATGTTTTGCCTGCCCTAAATGTGACCTGTCAGCAGAAAATCAAAACAGAAATCTATCAGGAAACTGAGATGCAAATACAATACTGAAAGTGAAATATTTTTATATATTTTTTAAAGCTTCCCACAATTCATTGTCGACCCTACCCTTTTTCCAAATATTTATAAATTTTAATTATTACTCTACCAAATAATCTGGCAAAAAGAAGTTGCCTCTTAAAACCAACCCCCCTCCCCAATACCGAAGAGTTTATTATCACCAGTAGTCATAATTGCACAGCGCTGTTATGGTTGCTTAAGCAGTAACACATTTTTCAGCAATTTGAGTGCAGATATTAAAATATGCTACATTTTAACAAAAAGTAAATTTAGACTTTAGATCTAAACACTACTTTTAATACATAATGTGACTGTAATGGCTTTAAAAGCTTACAGAAAAGACAATTGGTGATTCCCACACTGATACTGATTTCCAATTCGTACATTAAAATTCAGGTAAACACAGTAAATGCAGAGACAGAAAAACCAATTCTCAAACTGATTTTACACAGAAAATTATTTCAAGCACTAAACAATAAATAAACCTACATGAAATCAATATAGTGATACTTGCTAAAACTTTAAAGTACTTGTCAAAAAAAAGAACACAAAAAAGTCCTGGAGAAATATGGAATTTATCACAAAAGTTCCAAAAAACATTCAAATAATTCCATGATTGATATGGTACATCATATTTACAATAAATCAAATCCTTATGCCAGCACTGTTCTAAAAGCAAGTTTGAGGAACATGAAAAAACTGTTTTCAGTTAGATTATTTTTTAGACCTTGGGGAACAGTTACATGAGATTTACATAAGCAATAAAAAACAAACATACGTTTATATCCAGAAAACTGCTGTCATTCAGGTGAGATATTAATGTAATAAATGCAATTTACGTAATTCATAGCTGATGTCCACCTTCCACATAAGAGCATATACTAACGAAAATTTAGAAAAAGTTTCATTAATACCAAATTTACTTGTTAAAAAAAGTTTAAGGCTTTTATTCCAAACACCATCTCAAAAGAACTTAGAAATGAGTCACTGATGCCATAAATTTCTTAAGATATCATACAAATAAAACCATCTGTTCCAAAAGAGGACCTAAGGTTTCTCTTTTCTGTATCATTCCTTCTTCCATCTTTCCAGAATTCATGAAAAGAGTCTTAAAAGAAGGTAAGAAATTAGCTTCTTAAGAAAGGAAATAGTTCCTGGATCCCTCATATCACTTTTATTTTCAAGGTTCTAATGTGAAAGTAATAGTATTTTCTAAAGACTTATTAAAATAGATGAATTTCTTAAAAAAAAAATTCTAGGTGAGCCTTTCAAGTGTATTAGTCTTCACTTTTAGTAATGAAGGGACATATATACTTCAAGAAGCATATTTTCTAAAGTTCTAGCTAAGCTGAACTTTGTAAGTTTTTTTATACATTGTGTTTTTGTTGTTGTTGCTGTTTTATTTTTTTATTTTTTGGTGTTTCAGAAAGGGTCTTGCTCTGTCACTGAGGCTGGATCACATGATTTTCCTGCCTCATATACATTGTGATTAATTTTAGTTTTTCTATTCTCCCATTGCAGACTAAAATTTTGCTTAACCAATAAGTTTCTTATTAGATTTAATTTCTAAGAGTTGCTTTTGTTTTTGTTATATTTCTATCAACAGATCTCAGAGTTCAACTCTTTTTTCTTCAGAAATGAGACTATTTTTGAAATCATTCCATACTTATTCTAAAAAAGAGGTATTAACATTCTGTTTTTTGGGTATGGAATTTAACAGCTACAGGAAATATAAATTATGTCATTCAGGTCCTCCACATTCTTATTTTCTCAAAGATTGTTGCAGACTGCTGTTTTAATTAAATCACGTTTTCTACTTTATTTCATTTTATAATTTAAAATATACCTTGTGGCATTCCTTGATAATTAAACAACTCATTTTGAAAGAAAACTACATACATTCAAAGCTAGACAATTTTGTGAAAAATAAATGCACAAAACAATTAAAAATTCAGATTCATTCCATTTGTCATCAGAAACTGGCCCATATGAAACTAAAGGTGAGGGCTGGGGCAGCAGCCCTCCTCTTTTTAACTCAAATAAATTGCTCTGTTGATTTGTACACAGCTTACGTTAGAGCCACCTATGATACTCCTGTGTTATTTCTCACGCCCTTACTAATACCTTCAACGAACTTAAGAACTTAGCAGGTAAACTCTCTATATTATACCACAAAAAAGTAAACAGTATCCAAATCATTTAGAAAACCAAGGCTCACAAAACTGGTTTAAATTCAACAATGCCCAGCCGGGCACAGTGGCTCACGCCTGTAATCCCAGTACTTTGGGAGGAAGAGATGGGTGGATCATGAGGTCAGGAGTTCAAGACCAGCCTGGCCAAGATGGTGAAACTCGGTCTCTAATAAAAACAACAAAAATTAGCTGGGCGTGGTGGCATGTGCCTGTAGTCTCAGCTACCTAGAAGGCTGAGGCAGAAGAATTGCTTGAACCCGGGAGGCAGAGGTTGCAGTGAGAAGCGATCACATCACTGCACTCCAGCCTGGGCGATAGGGCAAGACTCGTCTCAAAAAATAAAATAAAATAAAATAAAATCAACAATGCCCACACTGATCTTACCTAAAACTATTTTAAAGTGCGATATTCTCACTGAGGACTGTTTAAAAAGTATATTTTAAACATATAAAATATTGATCTTTAACTGTCCCTTCTGCCTGTTTAGCCTATGGGACTTAATACATTTTCCATAAAGAAGGGTAAATATTTTCAGCTTCCTGGGCAATACTGTATGTCAAAAAAACAGGTACAGATAATTCTCAAACAAACAAGCATGGTGGCTATACTTCAATCAAAATTTTATTTACAAAAACAGGCAGTGAGCCAGATTCGGCCCATGTGCTATAGTTTCCAACCCTAGCTAACAAGGAATAGACAACCAGATGGTACCATGAAGTGACAATATGGGGCCTCCCAAAATGGAGCTCTATTTTATTATGTCCACTTATAAATTATTAATGCTCAAAAATGCTTGCAAAGTAAATCTGCATAAAATAATGATGTCCAATCTGGAATAGCCAATTAGAACATCACAGTATTCAGAGGCAAAGGAGCCTTGGATGCCTCCTTTGAGCTCATTTTACCACCTCTCTAATTTAGCAAGCCTTAATGCTCAACTTTAGTTTTTATTAAAAAGCATAATCTTTTTAAAACCTAGTAAAATTTATATCCACTATAAATAAAATTTGTAGAACAGTATAGTAAAATTCATGACAAACTCTTTTAAATAACACTAGAATGAAGCCATTTAGTAAATTATAGCCCAAAGACTTGGGTGAGTCAGAGTGTGTGTGTGTGTGTGCGTGTGCGCGCGCGTGTACGCACGCGCATGCATGTGTTCAGGAGCTTCTATAACAACATATGGGTATTCCTGAAAAAAACCTCATGTCTGCAAAATTACCCACTAAAAATAACAGGGCTGTTATGTTAAAAATAAGATTGGGCCCAGAGCACACAAACCTATGTTATTTTGTAATGAGCGTCCCAACAAAAGCATCACCAATTTTAATAAAAAAGTAAATCTCCAACAAAATTTGCACCAATAAATCCACTTGAGACTTATTTCTGTATTTTCTCCTTTTAAGTAACTTTTTAAAGGCATTTTTTAAAAAGCTTCAAAATAATTAAAAATATAATTTTTCTCAGGTAGACTTTCCTGTTTGTTATCTTCTTTCTTTATAAACACAGGAGTAAATGGTTTTGAACTTCCTGAGACTGCTTTTGACAGTACAAAGTATGGTGGTTTTAGAAACCACTGGAATAGCTATTTCTTTCACTAAATTATTTCTGCCAGATTTGCAAGGTTGTGTGTGCGTGTAATGTCTTCATATATTACCAAATCTTCCTCTTTAATTGAAAGGTCTTTCCCCATTTTCAGTTTATACATTAGCACTGTGGGAAAAACTGCTTATGAACCAACACTACTTCCACATTATATTGACATCATTTCCCTATTTACCAAGTGTGTATGGGCCAATTCACATTAAAGAAACCAACACTGCAACAGAATAGACTATACTCAACTCCAGGTTATGTGCTTTCAAGATCACCTTGAAGTCTCAAATGCCTCTGAGTGTTAACTTTTAGGCACATAGTATTGACTGTACCCTTCCACCTACATTTGTACTGCTATTTAGTCAAATCCTTTACAGTAGTCCGCAGAATTAAAAACCATCTCTAGTCCAAAGGAGATCTAAAAGAGACCTAAACGTTGTATCAAGAGCACAATATTGGGCCAGGTGTGGTGGCACATGCCTGTAATCCCAGCACTTTGGGAGGTTGAAAGCAGGTGGACTGCTTGAGCTCAGGAGTTCAAGACCAGCCTGGGCAACATGGCGAAACCCTGTCTCTACAAAAAATACAAAAATAAGCTGGGTGTAGTGGTACACACCTGTACTCCTAGCTACTCGGGAGACTGGGTGGGGGAGATCATTTGAACCTGGCAGGTCAAAGCTGCAGTGAGCCATGGTTGTGCCACTGCACTCCAGCCTGGGCAATAGAGTAAGATCCTCTCTCAATTTAAAAAAAAAGAAAAAGAAAAAGAGCACAATGCTGTCTTAATGTAAGGAAAAATGAGGAAACTGGCTATTTACAAGCAGCTAGTTAATTCCTATTATAGGTGTTAAATTGCCTGAATTTTTATGCTAGACATATTCACAGCTTATGATATTTGACACATTCACAGCTTATATGATATGCATATATGTAATATACGTGCACATATTACCACTTATATTTGGTAATATATGCACGTAATATTACACAATACACGTGCATATATTACCAAATATAAATGGATTGTGAGTTTAATTACAAGTCTAAATTTGTGTATGTGTATACAGACACATTTTTATGCTTTTCTACTTTAAACACACAATTATAACATTATCGTTTTGTCTTCTAAAAATTAGATATTTTCTTTCAAATGCTGGAAAATGCATGTTTTAAAAGAGCTATTGATTTTCAATAATTAATGGTGGAAAGTTCACTTTAAATCACTTTAAATAAATAACTCACTAATGTTCCCTGTAAAATGTACTGTTTTTCTATTTCTATTACAAAAAGAAGCTTGATTCATCTGATCAATGTTCCTATCTTTAGTTATAGTGAAACACTAGCCCAAATGATTCTATAATTCAGAGTAAAGCAGTATTTCTAAACAGCAGAAGTACTGCCCCTAGGAAGCATTCTGGAAACATACACTAGGAAGCGGGGGTGCTATTCCCATTTAGCAGGTGTGGATTAGAGGTAAAGATGGGCAACAAATGGAACAAAAAGATCCAACAAAGAACTGTCCCATGCCCAATATATACAGTCTTGGTAATATATGAAAACCTTATGAAAAACCCTGACAATGTGGCAGTGACATAGGTGAAAAACATGCTTGCAATTTCTCAGATTTGTTTTGCACAGTTCTTACATATTAAATTTTCCAGGAATGCAACAACAAACGATTATACTATTTTTTTCTTTTGGCAGTTTTACCAAGAGTCAGGCACCATTTTTAATGCCTATGATGAAAATGCTGCTTATGGCATTTAAGTTTATTGTTGTAGCTGTCACACTCAGTGACTCCAAATACAGATGCACTATAATTTTGTGTCACTGTGTCCAAGCACTTACCTAAGATGTTATTTTTGTTATCAACTATTTTCCTTTTGTTTATCTTCGTAAAATGCTGAAACATTATATCAGTATTTCTAAACTGTGGGTAGACAGGTATTTTATTTCTTCATTTATTTGAAAATATTAAAAGAGCATAACAATAAAGATATTTATATGATATACACTACAGACAGGGAGCATTGCCTCTGATAGAGCTCAGAACCACTGTACTAAGCTACTCCCTTCAAAAGATATTAGGTTTGCCACCAACAAATATACGCGAGTCACAACGAGGCATATAAATATAGGTAACAAATAGTCTAGTCCCTGTCCTCAAAGAGGTCAGTCTCATAAAACAAAGTAATCTACCAGGTACTCTCCATAGACGTTTCCAACGAATACTTTTAGCAGGAGAATATAAGCTTTATAGGCCACACCATTTAAACCTGGCCCTGAAGAATGAAAAGCTGATGGAAAAAAGCTTTCCATTCAAAAGCAAAATATAGGCAAAGGTAGAGGCAAGCAATTATAAAACCCATACAGTAACTGACAAATGATGGAAATTGCCCTGAACATGGAGATACATCAGAAAATATAGATGAAATGATGTTCACCACTATGCAATCCATTCATGTAACCAAAAACTACTTGTACCCCGAAAGCTACTGAAATTTAAAAAAAATATATATATATATGGTTGTTTTGTTTTGTTTTGTTTTAAAGGATAGGCTATGGTCAGGCAGGGAAGGTTTCTTTTATTTTTTTTTTTGAGACACAGTCTCACTCGGTCACCCAGGCTGAAGTGCAGTGGTGTGATCTCAGCTCACTGCAACCTCTGCCTCTTGGGTTCAAGAGATTCTCCTGCCTCAGCCGCCTGAGCAGCTAGGACTACAGCTGCCTGCCACCATGCCCGGCTAATTTTTATATTTTTAGTAAAGATGGGATTTCACCATGTTGGCCAGGCTGGTCTCAAACTCCTGACTTCAAGTGATCCTCCTGCCTCAGCTTCCCAAAGTGCTGGGATTACAAGTATGAGCCACTGTGCCCGGCCAAAATAAATGTCTGAAGACTTTAGAGATAGTATATGAGAAAAATGGAGGAAAGCACCACTATTAATCTTCTAAAAAGGAGCCTCTGTTTTCTTTTGTTCTCTGTATTACAAGAAAATAGCCTTCCAAATGTGATACAAAAGCTTGCAGTTAGTATAAGAATCACTTGTATATGCATTTTTGTTAGTTCATGTCTTTTGTTTGTTTGTTTGTTTTTTTTTTGAGGCGGAGTCTCACTCTGTCACCCAGGCTGGAGTGCAGTGGCCAGATCTCAGCTCACTGCAAGCTCCACCTCCCGGGTTCACGCCATTCTCCTGCCTCAGCCTCCCGAGTAGCTGGGACTACAGGCACCCGCCATCTTGCCCGGCTAGTTTTTTGTATTTTTTAGTAGAGACGGGGTTTCACCGTGTTCGCCAGGATGGTCTCGATCTGCTGACCTCGTGATCCGCCCGTCTCGGCCTCCCAAAGTGCTGGGATTACAGGCTTGAGCCACCGCGCCCGGCCTTGTATATGCATTTTTAAGTGACACTGAACCCTTTTAAGAAGGCATTCCAACACTGGGAAAGCTTTTTAAAAGTGGTTTGGAATAGCAGAAGAATGAAAGCAAATCCTCATTGAAGGATATGAGACAATTTATGGCAGCTGACAATTTCTTATAGGTTTCCAGTATGCTTATGATGCGACTTTGACTCAGTCCCAAACTTGATTAAAATAAGGTATAGTGCAAAGGAAATTACTTATAGAAAACATATAAACTATTACTTTGTAGGCCCCCCCAAAAAATTTAACACAGGTACAATTAAGAATCAAATGTTTCTAACTTCCAACTACAGAAAAGTAGCCTCTGCTTCTCGTTAGAACAAGGCAACCATGCCAATGTTGAACACAGCACCGTATTATCTTGTCTCCTGACCCCAAGACCTGATGGGACAGGCTAGTTTCAGCATTACCAATGCAGCAGGCACACATGTCTCCACAGCTAAAACTCCAGGCTGCCGAATCAGAGCAGTAAGATTTACTATCACTGAAAAGAGCAAGTTACAAATTACCCAGCCAATTCTAGTATAAATGCTTTCATTCATTCATTCATTCATTCACTCACTCACTCATTCATTTATTTATTGAGACAGGGTCTCTAGTCCAGGCTGGACTGCAGTGGTGTAATCCTGGCTCACAGCAGCCTCGACTTCCTGAGCTCAGGTGATCCTCCCACCTCACTCTCCCAAGTAGCTGGGACTACAGACACTTACTACCACACCCGGCTAATTTATTGCATTTTTATTTTTATTTCTTTTTTTTTTTTTTTTTGAGACGGAGTCTCGCTCTGTCGCCCAGGCTGGAGTGCAGTGGCCAGATCTCAGCTCACTGCAAGCTCCGCCTCCCGGGTTTACGCCATTCTCCTGCCTCAGCCTCCCGAATAGCTGGGACTACAGGCACCCGCCACCTCACCCGGCTAGTTTTTTGTATTTTTTAGTAGAGACGGGGTTTCACCGTGTTAGCCAAGATGGTCTTGATTTCCTGACCTCGTGATCCGCCCGCCTCGGCCTCCCAAAGTGCTGGGATTACAGGCTTGAGCCACCGCGCCCGGCCTATTTTCAGTAGAGACAGGGTTCCGCCATTTTGCCCAGGCTGGTCTTGAATTCCTGGGCTCAAACCATCTGCCTGCTTCAGCCTCCCAAAGTACTGAGATTACAGGCATGAGACACCACGCCCAACCAATTCTAGTATAAATACTTTTAACAAGTGGCTCAAATTCAGTCATAAGAGGCATTATCTCTGCATCACATCATGTCTCCCCATAACACTGTCCTCTTCCCAAACAAGCATCAGTTAGAACTTGCTTCTGACTGAACAAATGAGAGGATAAAAAAGAGACAGGAAAGAAAAAAGAATTAAAGAATATAAAAGGAAAGCACTCACACTGGTTAAATAGAAGAATGAAGAAAACACACGGGACCAGTGGCCAAGGATCACTAAGTAGGCTTTAGAGAAACAAACTATCATAGAGATGCAAATAAGAATGCAAAATAACGTATACACATCCTATGATAGCCACATCTCAAGAATATTCTATTTTTCTTTTTTCAGATGCAAGGTAGGATGGTACTTGTCCAACCACTTGGAAGTACGTACAGTCATGTGACTTACTTCAGCCAAGGGAATGTGAATAGAAGTGAATCACTGCTGGGGGAAGTTCTGGAGAGTCAAGAGTACAGTTCACACATCAAGGTATCTGAATATCTGAATGTGCAGACATGGGAGCAGAGCTTACCGCTGACCCGGACAGACAACTTTTTTAGTGGCTAGATTATAACTACTAATATCTAGGAGATATTTTTTTCCTGTAGTATCATCTAGCCCACCTTGCTACATAGCCCATTTTAATTATGCTCTATTTCAACCCTTCCTTACTCCAATCATGTTTTCATCATTTCAGGAAAAGAGAAAGTCACATTTCTATGCCCAGAAATTCCAAGGAAACAAATATCCTTTTCTAACCCATACTAGTAATTGTTGAACACCTACCACTTACCAGCAAATTAACATGACACACAAAAATTCAAAATAAAACCCAGACTGTGAAAGGAATTAATAAGTCCACGTCAAAGACAAATATAGTTGACATATACCACACCTGCTTTGCAACTGTTGCTTCAGCCTCAGAGCCCAGATCAATGAGGTCATCTCTAGAAATGTTTCTCATCTGACTCTAATAACAACCTGTATCCCCATTTCCCCTACCGAGCTGGGTTGCTTTCTGGGTTCTTTCCCTGGGAGGAAAAGAAAAACCCTACCCTACCCTCATTTCTATAACTACTATAGAGCATGGTGCTTACTAACGTGGTGTTCTACAAATGAATGAATACAACCTGACACTGATGTTGTGTTAAGGCAGAACTCTAAAATGCCAAAAGAGGCATTATTAAAATAACACATGCATTATCTCCAGAATCAGAACAACAGTGGAATAATCAATCCTAGAAAAGGCTAAGAGTCAACACAACTTTAAAGAACTACTAAGGAATTTAAACTTGCCAAAACGTTAGTACACATATACTCTTTGCTCTTTTCCGCCTGTCCATCTTCCTCCATAAGGCATGTACACAGCAGTTGGCAACTTCAGGTGCATATCCTCCCATCTTTGTCACCAGAAAGAAAAAAGCTAAATCTTCCAACTTTTCTCATCTTGATCATGTGACCACATCAGGTTTATCACTGTGCTCAGAAAGAGGGAGTACTGTCGATTCCCCTAGCTTTCGCCAAAGGTTAAGGAATAGCTAACAGGATCGGAGTAAAACTATATTAGAACAGAGTCACTACCCATAAATGCATGTGAAGCCATTCAACAAGACTACTGTTTTAAGGAGAGGTGCCGTGCAGAACAAAAACCATGAAGAACATTATTTACTGCCACCTCCATGAAAATGGTATAATCTTTTTAATAATTCAAAATGAAAGAGGGCTCGATCTAGCTTAATAAGATGAGAGGCCTAAAAATTAAGCTTTAAGGCACAGGGAAAGAAAGAAACATGGTGTACAAAGAGATGGTGAGATCTGCCTGGATGGACATGACATGGTAGGAAGAAGCAGTGACATAATAAGGACAGATGAACAGAGAGGAAGCAGCCAGGCAGATACTGAGTCTGTAGTTCCTGGGGATCCCCGAAGTGTTACAATGCTTTGGGATCTGTATAGGATTTCTAAGACTGGAAAAGAGTATAAACTACATCAATGTGGAAGCTTTTGAATGGATCTTGAAAGACTGGCAGAATTTCAGTAAGGTAAAGTCTAAAATGCAGAAGGCAAGCATTTTAAAAGGAAAATGGCATGATCAAAATTACTAAAGAAAGAAATTGCAAGGCATTTTAAGTAGTTAAGAATAGAGAAACTATCAAGTTTTAGTCTCTGAAACCAGTAGATATGAATTAAGTTTGGCATTTTATCTTTTTTTTTTTTTTGCAGTATACTTCTTTCAAAAATCAAGAAAAAGAAAGTTAAGTTGATTGGTACACTGACAGCTTATCCTGAGTCATTTTCTTGAGTGTGGCTTCATTATTTCCCTAGAAAATATCCCAATCCAGCTAGGCGTGGTGGCTCACACCTGTAATCCCAGCACTACGGGAGGCTGAGGGGGAGGATCACTTGAGCTCAGCCTGGCCAATGTGGTGGAACTCTGTCTCTACTAAAAATACAAAATTAGGCAGGCATGGTGGCGCACACCTGTAGTCCCAGCTACTCGGGAGGCTGAGGCAAAAGAAGGTTGAGGCAGGAGGATCACCTAAACCCAAGAGATAGTGGTTGCAGTGAGTCAAGGTCACACCACTGCACTTCAGCCTGGGCAACAGAGCAAGACACTGTCAAAGAAAAGAAAAAAGAGATCCTAATCCAAACGTAAGTATGGCTTCTTCCCAAAAGACATTAGTAATATGGTTTAGATGTTTGTCCCATCCAAATCTCATGTTGAAACGCTGGAGATAGGGCCTGGTGGGAGGTGTTTGAATCACTGGGTGGATGGATCCCTCATGAATGGCTTAATGCCAGTCCCCTTGGTGGTGAACGAATTCTCGCTCTGAGTTCACTTGAGATCTGGTTGTTGAAAAGTGTGTGCCTGCCCCCCTCCCCACCCCTTGCTCCCACTCTTGCCATGTGATATGCTGGCTTTGCTTTCTGCCATGATTTTAAGCTCCCTGAGGCTCTCACCAGAAGGAGATGCCAACACCACACTTTCTGTACAGCCTGCAGAACCATGAGCCAATTAAACCTCTTTTCTTTATAAATTACCCAGTCTCAGGTATTCCTTTATAGCAATGCTGAAGCCTAATACAATTTGAAATTAGAAAATATAAAAACTAAATATTAGTAAGGAAAATCAACAATCCTACTATAATCAACTTATAATTATATGCAAACGAAAGCAGTCTTATAGAAGACAATTTTCTACAAGAGTAAATATTTGAAAACATACTCAACCCAGCAATTCCACTTGCAATAACCTAGCTTAGAGAAGTACCAGTACAAGTTCGCAATGATAATGAGAATGTTCAGGTGTGGCATCATTTGCTATGGCAAAATCCTGAAACCAAATGATGAAAGAGAAGTGATTATATATACACATAATTGATATATCCACATAACAGAAAATTATGCAGACATTAAAACTGATAATATAGTTTTAATGACAGATATTGTTAAAAAAAAAAAAAAAAAAAAAAAGGCCTACATTAAGTCCAGGTGCAGTAGCTCATGCCTGTAATCCCAGCACTTTGGCAGGCCAAGGCGGGAAGACTGTTTCAGGCCAGGAGCTTAAGACGAGTCTGGGCAACATAGCGAGACCGCCATCTCTATTTTTAAAAAAGAAGAGTCTGGGTGTGGGGGCTCATGCCTGTAATCCAGCACTTTGGGAGGCTGAGAGGGGCAGATCACCTGAGCCCAGGAATGTGAGACCAGCCTGGCCAACACAGTGAAACCCTGTCTCTACTAAAAATAGAAAAATTAGCCAGGTGTGGTGGGCACCTATAGTCCCAGCTGCTCCGAAGGCTGAAGCAGGAGGACTGCTTGAACTTGGGAGGCAGAGGTTGCAGTGAGCTGAGATCCCACCACTGCACTCCAGCCTGGGCAACAGAGCAAGACTCTGTCTCCAAAAAAAAAATAAAGAAAAAAATGCATATGATACAGTTAATGAAGATAGCAAGTCACATTACAGTATATAAAATGATTCTATCCTTAAAAAGAAAGAAACGAACCAAAATACAAATACAAAGTTGTCAAAAATGTCCCCTTACTCAAAAATCTTCCTATCTTTTAAGAGTCTGTTAAACTCTGCACCTTCTATAAACTCTTAAGTATCCCTATAAACTTACAGGACTTACAAGACTCAAGTCTTCTTTTCTTACCAGTACATGTCATTTATCTTCTAATGGGTAATTCCTGTCTTGCCAACTGTTTTAAAGCTTCTTTGAGACTGACTTACACTTCTCCAAGTCAACCTTTACGGACTAGGACTGTAGTTTTTACACAATAAACTGGTAAGTATTAGCCAAACCAATTAAAATGTCAGTTCTCCTGTACAGTGGTACAAAGGGAGATTAACAACAACAACAACAAAAATAGAAGAGGAGACATCAAAAATTATTCTTAGCCAGACTCATTCTTTAAACCTACTTTTTCAATGTGACCTCATTACTAGAGAAACAGCAATAAAACAAGAATAAGGGTTTTCTTCTTTATCAAATTAGCAGAAAAATACAAAATGCAGATAATGTGACTAGAACGAGAAAAAGCACTCTTTCCCCTGACGGTGATAATGTAAACAGGAAGTAAAAAATTAATGCACAACAAAGTTATTCGCAAAAAACTTCCGTGCATCAAACAACTTCACTTCAGGGAACCTTTACTGAAGAGGTATCTGAAATGTGAACATTTGGAGCATAAGCAAAAAAATTTTCCCCTACACCTACCTAACTATCCAAAAACTGAAAAAAGTAGCCATGGAAAATACTGTATATTCCTTCAGTGGATTATGTGGACACCATCTGTAAATGATTACCAAAAGATCATAATGACATGGGCAATGTTAATGTTAGGGTATTGAGAGAAAAGAGCAGGATACCAACTGTACACACAGTATGATCAGCTACATGCCAAAGTGTACAGATAAAAAATAAAACGTTAACACAGACTTTTCTCTGAATGGTTCTTATTTTCTTTTTGTACTTTTCCGTATCCCAATCCTTTGAAATAGTTTTTTTTAAGTGAAAACACAACTCTATTTCTTTCTGCATAATCAGTGGGGGGTTAAAAAAACTCTGCTCTAAAAATGTAAAGAAAAATAATAAATAGAAGGCTATATCCTATATGTCTCACAACTGAGTTTTTGCTGAGTAATACACAATTATTAAAACTTTGCAGGCAAATTTTTTGATGGGGTGAGAAGTAGGCAACTGTATACAAGCATTTCCTTTCATCATTCAAAAATTTCAGACAGATTCTAGTCAAATGTAAAAATGGACCCATAACAGAGGGAAAATGTATTCTTAGCATGGAGAAGGCAAAGGAAGAAAAACCAAATTGGTAGACTTAATTATTAAATTTTAAAATGTTGCAGAAATTAAAATAAACCATAAAAAAAAAAACAAAAAAAAAAATTTGTCCATGTTAATCAATACCTTCCACATAAAGGGCCCTGACAAAACAGTAAGTATCTCCAAAATTAGACAAAAGACACTAACAAACAGCTCAGAAAATAAATGCAAATGGCCACGGAGCAAATTTTTCCACTCTATAGTAAACAAAGAAATGCTAACTTTAAATCAAGGAATTCTTTTTCCCCACAAACTTTTCTTTTTAAAAAGGGTATGCTCTATTGACTAGGATTTGGCAAAATGAGCACTCTCAAGAAGTATTAGTAGAAGTATTAAATTGGCCCAAGATTTCTGAAAGATTTAACAGATTTAGCAATCTGTTAAAAGTCTTCAAAATATTCATACCCTTAGATTCTGTAAAGCCGTTTCATGAATTTGACTTGATAAAACCAGCTCACATTCAAGTATGATAGGCACAAGCAATATTTTTTACAGCAAAAATCTGAGGAAAAAACCTAGAGGCCCAAATTTAAATCACGGGCTTTTATATTAAAGAAAATCACAGAGCCACTTTAAATTACCTCATGGAAGAATGTTACAGAATTCCAGAAAATACATCTAGTGATAACATCATCCCTATTATTTGTATGTTGCAAGTATACATATATTGATCTCCGAATGTGGAATTTTGAAAAAACAAAAAGAAGCTACACATATAGAAAAGACTCTAAGAACATAGAACAGAAAAATATTAACCATGGTTATCTCTGAGTGGTAGGATTAAAATTATTTTCTTTAATTTTCCTGAAACGTCCCAATTTTCTATTCTCAATATGCACTGTTTATATAATAAAATCAACATTGAAGACAACTACCAGTAAAGCGATCTTAAAGTTGCTATAAAATTAAATTCAATCCTACCACTGCCACTTGAGAAAAACAAGAAAAAGCACATGGTATAATAAAAACGCTACTGCATTGCCAAGAGGGAGGTGGTAGCCTACAAATACCTGCACTACAACTGGAAAAGGCTAGTTAGTATCCCTGAGAACAACCCAACAGAGAAGCAGTGGAAGGGAGTGATTTCCTATAGAAGAAAAAGAGAACAGGAAAGAGGGGAACAGGTCAGCTACAACAAAAAAAATTGGAGAGGAAAGGGGGAAAGAAAAACAATAGAAGAAGAATAAGATGTCTAGTTCGACTGTGGATAGTGATGAAGGATGGGTGAAAAGGAGAGCAGAGGTAAAATTAGGAGAGATTAAATATATCCTCAGACTCTATTTTCATTTATCTTAAGAATGAATTTAAACTATTTTTAAAAAGAAGCTATCTTGATTTGGGAGAAAGGCACAAGAGGTCACCGGTAGGAGGTTACACAAAGAAGACAGCTAATGCAGAGGTTTAGAAGAAAACAGTGGGTCAAAAATGAATCCTAGCACAAATCCTAGGAGGGAAAACTGCTACTTCAATTCTAAAGTTTATACCCTCTTCTAAGTCCCTCATCATAGGGATCCAGTGGTCTGCAGGGAAACAGTATGGCATAATGAAAAGATTCACTGACTTTACAGTCAAGAGGTCTGGAATCAAGTCCTGACAACACACTAGCTGTATAAAGTTGAGCAAGCTTCCACATTTTTAAGAGACATTACATATTTACTGCAGAGTTTCTGAGTTTCAATTGAAAGAATGTGTAATCATTTTTTAAACTTGCTCCATTAATGCTGTTGTCTAACTGCTATTATTATCATTAGTTGAATCACTGCATCACTGTGAATACCTTTATAGGGGCAAGTCCACCATCTTCAGGAAATGAAGGCTACGATGACAGCATTTTACTTAGAAAAGCTAACTGAGTCACATGGAGAGAATAAATATATAGTTGTAATTGTTTTCTCCCAATTAATCCCAATCCTCTGACTCACAAAAATCCCTGGAAAGGTTTCTGAGAGTTTAAACAACTGCCAGAATAGTATACTCTATAGGGGTTTCAAAAGTCAATCCGGGTCAGATGCAGTGGATCATGCCTGTAATCCCAGCACTTTGGGAGGCTGAAGTGGGTGGATCAACTGAGGTCAGGAGTTCAAGACCAGCCTGGCCAACATGGTAAAACCTCATCTTTACTAAAAATACAAAAATTAGCCAGGTGTGGTGGCCCATGCCTATAATCCCAGCTATTCAGGAGGCTGAGGCAGGAGAAACGCGAGAACCCGCGGGGCGGAGGTTGCAGTGAGCCGAGATCACGCCAATGCACTCCAGCCTGCGTGACAAGAGCAAAACTCCATCTCAACAACAACAACAAAAAATATCAACCTGGGGGTTGATAAGAAGGTCTTCAAAGTTCCTCCCAGTCTTGAGATTTTTTTATAAGCAAAAGAATCAAGCTAAGAAGGCAAAGTGATATTTAAAAGAGCCAGCATCTTCTCATCTCATTTACATTCTTAAAACTAATAAGATGTTTTGGCTAAAGCTCTAAATTTCTATGTCCTGATCACACCCTTCACAATTGAGCATATTACTGACTGGCTTAAACTAAATGAACTACAACAAGATTTGTCATTCTACAAATCTAATTGAATGCCATCTCTGTTACAACTTTGAGCTATTTAAACCAACACATCTTAATCGCTAGTATTAACCACTTCCATTTATGTCCCACTACTTTATTATTTATTTATTTTTTGAGACAGGGTATTGCTCTGTCGCCCAGGCTGGAATGCAGTGGCCTGCCCAGTCATAGTTCACTGAAACCCTGAACTCCTAGGCTCAAGCGATCCTCCCACATCAGCCTCCTATGTAGGTAGAAATATCAATGTGTTCCAGTGTGTCCAGCTAATTTATTTTTTGTAGAAACAGAAAATTTCTACATGTGTCTTCTGATGACACATGATGTGTATTGCTGTGTTGCCCAGGCTGGTCTCGAACTCCTGGCCACAAGTGATCATCCCACCTCAGCCTCCTCAAGTACTGAGATTACAGTCATGAGCCACCATGCTCAGTCTTACTCATTTTTTAAAATACATACTATGTTGGTGCAAAAGTAATTGCGATTTTTGCCATTTAAAAAAAAAAAATTGCAAAAACCGCAATTACTTTTGCACCAACCTAAATATACAGCTGGGCACACTGGCAGGTGCCTATAGTCTCAACTACTTGCGATGCAGTGAGCTATGTCTGCATCGCTGCACTAGAACCAGGACCATAGAGTGAGACTCTGTCCCTAAAAATAAAATAAAAACATAATACAATTTTAAAAATTTCTTAGGCCAGGTGCGGTGCCTCACGCCTATAATCCCAGCACTTTGGGAGTCCAAGCCAGTTGGATCAGGAGTTCAAGACCAGCCTGGCTAAGATGGTGAAACCTTATCTCTACTAAAACTACAAAAATTAGCCTGGTGCAGTGGCAGGCGCCTGTAATCCCAGCTACTATGGGGAGGCTGAGGCAAGAGAATCACTTGAACCCGGAGGGCAGAGGTTGTAGTGAGCTGAGATCACAGCACTGCACTCCAGCCTGAGTAACTCCGTCTCAAAAAATAAATTTGTAACACTGATATATAGAAAAAATGACCATGCTGAAACACTGGATTTTAGAAGCAATGTGCTGTTGATAGCCCAAAATGATTGTCAGTTCACATGCAAGAGTCCCAATGCAACCTGAGAACTAACGTGCATAAAACCTCAGTTGTTCAAAAGGTGCAAGTTACTTATATGCACATACATACATATATATATACATCTACATGCAGTTTTTAAAAGACAGAAGAAATGTCAATAGTATCCAATGTCAACAGCACACCTTATAAGTAATTATGTTTTCTTTCTAGTTTTCTATATATTCAAAATAATCTAAAATGAACATGTAACACTTTATTACAGGAGGAATAATATTTTAAAATCAGCCACATAGGCCGGATGCAGTGGCTCACGCCTGTAATCCCAGCACTTTGGGAGGTCGAGGCGGGCAGATCACCTGAGGTCTGGAGTTCAAGACCAGCCTCAACACTGAGAAACCCCGTCTCTACTAAAAATACAAAAGTAGCCGGGCGTGGGTGGTGCATGCCTGTAATACCAGCTAATTGGGAGGCTGAGGCAGGAGAATTGCTTGAACCTGGGAGGCGGAGGTTGCGGTAAGCTAAGATCACGTCACTGCCCTCCAGCCTGGGCAACAAGAGCGAAACTCCATCTCAAAAAAAATAAATAAAATAAAATAAAATAAGCCACATAAAGCTGAGTGTGGCTGCTCCAAAGAATAACCTGAATGTAAAAGAGCAAAAATTTTCAGAACAGAGCTCTATATACTAAGTATAAGTGGTAAGAGCTTAACATGCTAAAATACTGAAGTTTACCAATAATCCTATCAAATAGCTATCACCACTCTGTGGACTAAGACACTGAGGTTTCCTGAAACTCTTAACAAAAGACACAATGGCAGAGGCAGAAATCACACACAAAGGCTGGGTGTGGTGGCTCATACCTATAATCGCAGCACTCTGAGCGGCCAAGGCCGGGGGATCACCTGAGGTCAGGAGTCTGAGATCAGCCTGACCAACATGGTGAAACACCATCTCTACTAAAAATACAGAAATTATCAGGGTGTGATGGTGCGTGCCTGAAATCCCAGCTACTTGGGAGGCTGAGGCAGGAGAATTCGCTTGAACCCGGGAGGCAGAGGTTGCAGTGAGCCATGATCGTGCCACTGCACTCCAGCCGGGGCTACAGAAACTCTGTCTCAAAAATAAAAAGAAAAGAAAAAACGAAATCATACACAAAGAAAGCTGCCCTAGTCCAAAGTCCCTATGCTTATCCACTTAAACAGTCTGACATCAGCATGATGTGCTTTGATTTATTCTTTACATTTGACATTAAACATTTTTAAAATAATTTACTAGATAATATGTATTCACGGTTATGGCCTCAAATGGCTGTAGGAGATAATCCTATTAGAATTTAGCGGCTGAGCGCAGTGACTCACGCCTATAATTCCAGCACTTTGGGAGGCTGAGGTGGGTGAATCACTTGAGGTCAGGAGTTTGAGACCAGTCTGACCAACGTGGTGAAATCTCGTCTCTATGTCTCAAAAAACATTAGCCGGGTGCAGTGGTGCACACCTGTAGTCCCAGCTACTTGGGAGGCTGGGGTGGGAGGATTTTTAAGCCTCAGAAGCAGAGGTCGCAGTGAGCTGAAATAGTGCCACTGCACTCCAAACCGAGTGATGAGACTCTCAAAAACAAAAAAATTTAACCATTAAATTTTTTTAGCTAAACATAATCCATTAAGCTAAACATAATCAATGTTAGTCCCAAAATTAGAGAACTAGGCCTTGCAAGAGGAGTTCTGAGTATTTTTTACATGGAATGACAGACCTTGGCTAAATCAGAATTGGAGTATTACATTCAAGAAAATGCACCTGATCTGATTCTTCACACTACTTCTTATGTAACTACTCCAACTAAAAAGAAACACCAGACCACTAAAAACATAAGACAACTTGTTCACTAACAAAGTCAGAGTGCCTCACTACCCTGTTAATATCTATGTTGCCAAAAGGCATGATGAGGACAAAAGCTCAAAAGCTGAGTATCAAAACTCAAGTTCTTAAAACAAGTGAGGCTTCTTTTCAATAAAGTATCATTAAGTCAACACACAAGGAAAAGGACCACGAATGGTGAAAGATGTGTTGTAATACAGTTTCAGGAAGTGAAGAGAAAGGGCAAACAAAACATGACACACCATATGTTAAACCAGGTGTGTGAACATGTCAGTGGCTATGAACTACTTCTCTGAGTCTAGCATATCTGGGGAAAAAATTAGGAACTGCTTTGGATTCCAGTTTGCTTTTAAGTACTTGGCTCACAAATCAGGAAAAACTACCCATATGCAATGAACCATTCAAGTTTTGGACTTCACAATGAGCCTTAAAAACATTTTCTTGTATTCCCAATCCCATCTCAAATTACCATGAAATACATACCTTCCTCCTATTGAGTCGTCTTGTGGTTGGGCCCCGGCAGTGTTCCTCTGTGAACGTCGCAGTGACCCCCCTGGATTGTTATTAGGCCGGTTGGACATTGGCACCTCTCTCTTGAAGGGACATACCCTTTCTAGACACTACCATTCACTAAAAGAAAAAATAAACAAAATTTATCAGATTACAAAATACAATATGGGCAAGAAATGAGGGGAACTTACAGTGACGTGGGAATTTTCTGCGAACTAACTGATTTTACAGCCTTCAGCCATGCTGTAATGTCTCATTGAACTGTGAACTCTGACCGATGAATGTGTTACAAAATGTCAAGATATAACATATTCAAGGCACGTGGTCCAGGATTCAGCATATAAAATTAACTTAGATTTCACGGAATAGCCAGATAATTCTCAATTCAAAGAAAACACGGCACAGGTAGAAATGTCGTCGTTTCCACATTCTAGTACTGTGCAGAAACAGGCACTACACCTAAAGTCAAAAGATGATGGCTCAAGTCCTGTGACAGAACAGGTGTTAAAGAAGTTTGCCTTTGTACAAATCACAGCCTCTAAGCCTAGGATTCCTCAGACACAGAATTAACATGTCATGTCTTCTTCACAGTATTGTTGTGAATAACAAATGAAAAAATAAATACAAACAAAACTGTGGCCGGGTGGAGTGGCTCACACCTGTAATCCCAGCATTTTGGGAGGCTGAGGTGGGAGAATGGCTTGAACCTGGGAGGCAGGGGTTGCACTGAGCCCAGATCATGCCACTGGATTCCAGCCTGGGTGACAGAGTGAGACTCCATCTCAAAACAAAACAAAATAAAACAAAACAAAACAAAAATTGTAAAACTTAATGAAAAGATGAGGAGAAAACAGCTTAAATAGAGTAAACTGAGCAATGGTCCCAGATATTATGGATTTTCAACAGCAGCTCTGCTGGCCGTGACCTTGGATAAAATAATCTCTACATTTAATTTACTCTTCTTTAAAACCAGTACATTACCTACCTCAACAGAGTTGTCAGCAACAAGAAATTGTGAAAGTATTTTTAAAAGTTTAACAATTTAGCTCAAAACAGTTCTTAACCAAATTGAACTTTCTGTAAGAAATTATTGTACAGATAAAATACGACACTAAGAAAATTAGTTTAACTGATAAAACAAGCCAACATTACAATCATAGAATTACAACATGTGCTAATAAAATCTTTCCCTATGTTTTGTAAGCCTGCAGTCAAATTTGAAGTGGAGTTCTTTCGCTACTTCTATTTACTGGGAAAGAGAATGAACATATGACATTATAGAAACTGGTGCCAAAGAGAATGCAAATTAATCATAATTAAATCTATTACTGTACTGGATTTTGTTTTAGAGATTCCTTGTACTGTAGTAAGAAAGTAGGTTTTCTTTTGGGTTACACTGTTGATACAATTCAGCAGAAAAAGACATCACATATGTCCAAATTAATATAATAAACTTTAATTAGAAAGTTCGAATTACTAATTTAAGGATAGTCAGTTTCAAAAAGAAAAAATAAATACAATTAAACATTAGAAAAGAGGCAGGCAGAGAGAGAAGAAAAGGTTAAACTTACACATATTGATATGGAAAAATATGAAACTCTCATTTGTGTGTATGTATACAAAGACTTGTATATAAATTTCTGTATACTGCCCACATGTTAAAAATTCATGGAAAGATACATGAAACATACTTTGTTAATAATGACTGCCTTTGAGAAAGGACTGGGGGATCCGGAGTTTAGAATTAAAGAAATCATTTTTGTTGTCATTGAGACTGTTTATAAATGTATAAGGAAATAGCAGGCTGCTCTAGCATTAACAGCTTTAAGCACAGAGCTCTTGAGCCAAACTGTCTCTGCCCAAGTTCAATTCTTGACTCTAACACTAACAAGTTGTATATAATCTTGTATACATGAGTGTCTGCATACATACATACTGCATACATGAGTGTGCTTCAATCAAACAATCAAATGAGGATAAAGAACTCACACAGTAGTTGTGAAGATCAAATAAAAACCCATGTAAACTACTCAATACAGTGCCAATCACATAGCAAGTGCTCAGGACATGTTAAGCATGATTATTACTATAAACATTTATTCAAAAGAATAAAAATATTTGTAGTAAAATCTAATATATTGGGAGAGGCTTCACCATAAAAATCACTGTCAATATGAGTCTTAATTTTCGACAAAATATTTTCAAAAGTGAAATGTTTTCAATTAAGGGTAAACATCTCAATCACCTGGGAAGTTCTGTCAAAATATGAATGCCTGTCCCCTAACCTGAGATCCTCATTCACTGGGCACAAAAAGTTGGAGACATAGTTTAAAAGAGCTTTCTTGGGTATACTGCAACACACCAAGAATTTCAGCACATTAAAGAATAAAAGGCCAGCCTTTTTCAAAATTCATCTTAGAAATTTCTCTACTTCAATCATCTCAATACCATTTCACCTGGACCCAAACAGCAAGGACAGATACAAGAGAATAGGATGATACTGTTGCTCTCACTTTAAAGAGCAAACAATAGTATTATAAACAAGGTTAGTAGTTGGCACCTGCCCAACTTCTGCTATTAAACACCTACTGTAGGTCATGGAGTGTTATGTTATTCAAATGAAACTAAGTCACGGTAGTTGTTTTGCCCCAGTCACCTAGGTAACCTTAATGATGCTCCCCAACATCTTCAGTGCTGGTCAACCAGCACCAACATCAGCCAACAGTCTATCTGCCGGTAATTCTTGAGATTTAAGAGGAAGAAGAGCAAGTAAGAAGAAAGCTGTTTATCAAATTACTACCTGCTGTTAAAGCATAAATTCATCTTTTTAAAAAGAGGCCAGGCACTGTTAAACGTTGGAACTTTAATTTCCTGAAAGTAAATAAAAGATTAACATAAGATGGATACAGGATCTCTCCCTCTGCCAGGTATCAACAAAACCAGAGAGCTGAAAGGGACCCTCAGAGATGATCAAGTTCAACCCCTTACACCTTACAGACAAATCCAAATGAAGAAAGTTCCAAGTAATCTGTTGAAGAACCAGTCTTCTGAATCCTGGTACTGAGCAGTTCTATACCCTTCAGAGATATCACCACCTCAACTTCAAAAAAAGTTTAATGCCTCTTTGGCTTCAGCTAAGAACCCAGAGGCCAAAAGTTTTCTCTATGCAATGAATTCCAGAATGTTTTCCTTATAGATTATTCTGTACTGACTTGACCAATTACTTATGCCTACCATATGCTATTACTTAATTTTTAAAACACAAGTGGGAATTACACTATTATACTGCTAAAAGTTATGTTTTCATAGCCGGTAGTGAATATGAACTCAAAGATTCCATCTTCATAAGTCAAAAGATTCCATCTTCACAGGTCAAAATTCTAGTTTCCTAGTGTGAAACTAGAATTATAAATCCAATTTAATATCCCTATCAAATCCTGAAATACACTACTCTTTTCTAACCATGGCCATACCTTCATTTCTGTAAAACTAATCAAGATTTTTCACATAAAACCTTTGACATTCAGTCCTAAGGCACTGAAATAAGAGAGAACATGTATGACTTTAACAGGAAAAACAAAAAGGCTAATGGATGTCTTCAAAGTTGAAAACAAATTCATGACAACTTTGATCACAGCTGAGTGTACAACCAACTTATTCACTGTTTAAGTTAAATGACTTCTGAATTTTATGTGAAAAAGTATTTAACTCTACATGCAAATACCACATAGAAAAAACAAAAAACAACCGGTTGGGTGCGGTGGCTCACATGAGGTCATGAGTTCGAGGCCAGCCTGGCCAACATGGTGAAACCCCATCTCTACTAAAAATACAAAAATTAGCCGTGCATGGTAGTGCATGCCTGTAATCCCAGCTACTTGGGAGGCTGAGGCAGGAGAACTGCTTGAACCCAGGAGGCGGAGGTTGCAGTGAGCCAAGATTGCACCCCTGCACTCCAGCCTGGCTAACAGTGAGAGTCCATTTCAAAAAAAAAAAAAAAAGTATGTTGTTGTTTTATATTTACATTTAAAAATTCATTCTTAAAATATATATCAAGAATATTCCTTCAAGGAAAACTTAAACTAAAAACATTTTGGAATTTTTCTTTTTCTTCTTGAGACAGAGTCTCACTCTGTTGCCCTGACCGGAGTGCAGTGGCATGATCTTGGCTCACTGCAACCTCCGCCTCCTGGGCTCAAGTGATTCTCCTGCCTTGGCCTCCAGAGTAGCTGGGATTATAGGTGCCTGCCACTATACCAGGCTAATTTTTGTATTATTAGTAGAGATGGGGTTTCACCACATTGGCCGGGCTGGTCTTGAACTCATGACCTCAAGTGATCCGCCCGCCTCAGCCTCCCAAAGTGCTGGGATTACAGGTGTGGGTCATTGCACCTGGCTGTAAATTAATTTTTTTGCTTAATTCTTAATATCATACACACACAAAGTTTAAAAAAAAACCCAAAACATTTTTTAAAAATCCAATCCTTCCTCTGGTACAGAACTTTTAGAACACCGAAAGAAATCAACTGCAAAAAAATAAAGCCAGGCACAGTTGTGGATGCCTGTAGTCTCTACTACCAGGAGGCTAAGGCGGAAGAATCACTTGATCCCAGAAGTTTGAGGCCAGCCCAGGCAACACAGGTATACAGACCTTGTCTCTATAAAAAACTTAAAAATTAGCCAGGCAGGATAGTGCACACCTGTGGTCCCAGCAACTCAGAAGGCTGAGATGGAAGATTACTTAAGCCTGGGAGGATGAGGCTGTGGTAGGCTGTGATTACACTACTGCACTCCAGTCTGGGTAACACAGGGAGACCCTGTCTCAAAGAAACAAAAAAACAAAAAAAACAGCCACACATTGCACTACTGACATTCTGTTCAACAACTGACCAGATATACAACGGTGGTGCCATAAGAGTATACAATACCATATTTTTACTGTGATTTTTCTGTGTTTGGATATGTTTAGACACACAAGTATTTACCATTTTGTTACAACTACCTACAGTATTTGGTAGAGGAACAGGTACATTACAAACATGTATGCAACAAACATGTTGCTATGTCTAGAGCAGGTTTGCAGTGTATGAGCAACAGGCTATACCAGACAGCCTAGATGTGTAGTTGGCTATACTATCTAGGTTTGTCTAAGTACATTCTACAATCTTCACATAACGACAAAACAGCCTAACAATAAATTTCTCAGAATATATCCCTATCTTTAAGCAAAGCAATGTCTGCACAGTAAGCTTTTAGAAGTAAATCTCATCTGTCCAGTATGTACCCCCTAATTTCTTATGCACTTATTTAGATTTCATCCTCTAAAAAGGCTTGGTTTGGCTTCAGATCATTAACTTGGAGGTAAATTACAGTAATAAACACAATTTGCAAGGTACTTTACTCATTTTGTAAAATTTAAATGTGACAAGGAGTCATATAAACCACAGCCTGTTAGTCCTATTTTACAAATAAACTGAAATGTTACAAAATTGGTACCCTGCATGAAACAAGTAATGGCATCCAGACCTGCAGACTACAAGCAAGAACTGACATCTGGAGCTCCAGTTCTGAATTACACACACCACATAAAGAAAGAAATGACTAGGTCCCAGAACCAAGTGTGGGAAGGAGCAGTATACATTAAACCACTACGATAAAACAAAATAGAAATCACTCTTGTGTATAACAGAAGTCATTCTTGCCTACCTAAAAACAGCAAACACTTCAAAGAAGCCTATCTTTAAAGTGGGAATGAACAACCTTTAAGCTTCCCCCAAAAGCACTGAGAGGGGCTGAGATTGAGTGGTGCTGAGAAACAGTGACAAGTAAGACAATTCCTCCTCACAAGGAGCTTACTGCTCTCTATCTCCCACCTAGGCTCACATTCTGCCTCTGCCACTTAGTAAGACCTGTAAGTACTCGCCTTCATCTCAGTTTGTTTCTCCATTTAATTAGAGACAATATTATACTTTGGGATTTAAGTATTAGAGGACGGCATGTAAGGCTCTCAGAACCTTACCTGAACATGACAGCTGCCATTTAATGAGTGCTTATTAAATATAATCTTAAAAGAAAAACGGGGGAAATCATCAGGTCCATCATGTGCCAGAAAGGAATCGAAGGGGATAAAAACTTCTTAGAAACCCACTGGGACAGTTTATTATTTTACTTTTATTTAGGAAGGAGGTAATACAAAATCAGCAGTTTTGTATGGTATACTCACGAGTCAAATGTCAAACTTTTTTTTTTTTTTTTTGAGACAGAGTTTCGCTCTTGTTGCCCAGGCTGGAGCGCAGTGGCGCAATCTCGGCTCACTGCAACCTCCACCTCCCGGGTTCAAGCCATTCTCCTGCCTCAGCCTCCCGGGTAGCTGGGATTACAGGCATGCGCCACCACCCCGGCTAATTTTGTATTTTTAGTAGAGAGGGGGTTTCTCCATGTTGGTCAGGCTAGTCTTGAACTCCCGACCTCAGGTGATCCATCTGCCTCGGCCTCCCAAAGTGCTGGGATTACAGGTGTGAGCCACTGCGCCCGGCAAATGTCAAACTCTTAAGCAGCCATATGTCAAACCTGAAATAGCTGTATCTGACATAGAACAGCACAAGGCAGTTTATTAGTTCACATTTGAATTAAGGGAAACAGAAATTTACTGCCTTTTTTTCCAGTTAATCAGAAAAGTAAGGGCCATTGAGTACAAGAGAAAGGGCTACGTTAGGGTCTGTTAGGCACTGAATGCAATTTACAGGCATCAAAACCATTTGAATGGGATAATGGAATGGAATATTATACAACATGTAAAAATAGTAATTTTTTTTTTTTTTTTTTTTTTGAGACACCCAGGTGGGAGTGCAATGGCGCGACCTCGGCTCCCTGCAACCTCCACCTCCCAGGTTCAAGCGATTCTCCTGCCTCA
Organism: Piliocolobus tephrosceles; assembly: GCF_002776525.5. Taxonomy (NCBI): domain Eukaryota; kingdom Metazoa; phylum Chordata; class Mammalia; order Primates; family Cercopithecidae; genus Piliocolobus; species Piliocolobus tephrosceles. Next base: position 116,348,129 of record NC_045444.1, read on the forward strand.
CCTCAGCCTCCCGGGTAGCTGGGACTACAGTCGTGCACCGCTATGCCCGGTTAATTTTTGTATTTTTAGTAGAGATAGGGTTTTACCATATTGGCCAGGCTGGTCTCAAACTCCTGACCCTCAAGTGATCCACCCTCCTTGGCCTCTCAAAGTGCTGGGATTACAGGCATGAGCCACTGTGCCCGGCGAAACTAGTATTTTCGTAACACTAGAAAACAATATTTAATGGAAAAAATACAAGATTTAAGTTGAATAGTAAAGTAAGAATGATTATAGGTTATGTGTATTCTGTGCTTAGCATGTACCAATGTGTTTTAAATCACTTAATTTTCACACTAACTTTACAAAACTGGTAGTGAAAATAATCTTCTTAAAAAGAAACCATGGCACACAGTAAGTTAAAATAACCCTAAGGCTACAAACCTAATAGGGGACAGGGCCAGCACTCAAATACAAGTTTGACTGAACAAACAACAAAAAATAATTACATATTTACCTTAAAAAAATCAAAATACTAGAAAGCCATGACATCCCAAGCTTAAAGGATTATGGGGGATAGGAAGAAAATTCTGATCCTTTGCCATCTGGTAAATCAGCTTAGCTGGCCAATCATTAAGTGAATAATTATCATTAAATATGCTACATCGATTTGAGAAGAAAGCTCAAATGTACTACTCTAAACAAAGAAGAAAACGGTGGCTAACTTCACCTTCACAGGTTGAGGATGACCGGTCACTTCTGCTGATGTTCCCTGAAATGCTAGAGCAGTGAGGAAAGACATGGAGGAATGAGAGAATAAATTACCATGGAGGGATGTGGAGTGGTTCCCTGAGCCTGAAAATAAGCCTAAACTCTATCATGAAGGGCCAGAAACAAAAAATTTTGCATTTAAGACCTACCAATAAGGAGGCAGATCAAGTAGAAAGCTACCAAATAGACCTAAGGATAGATGAGGATCTGATTAACAATGGAAGAAGACAAAATGAAGATGGGGTCAAGAAACATTTTGATGACAGAATCTACACAGTGAGAAAGAATAGTCTCAGACTGTGGTTCTCAGACTTCAGACAAATACAAATGCTAAAATGACTCAAATTTCTTACACTGGTGACAAGGTTAAGAAAAGTTATCTAAAACATATAAAGAAGGTGACTGCACATCCTTTCAATGTCCTACGAAATGCTACGTCAGAGGCTTACCTAGGAATTAATTTTCTACAAGAGCATCATATTTTAATTTTGCTATTTATTATTAATCAGGGGTTCAGATATTAAACGTATATGTTAACCTGTAGATTTAAGTCTGGAGAAATACCGTTTAGGTACAGAAGAGAAGACAACCCCAAAGATTGCAGTTTGTTGCCTGTAGGTTATCAGTAATCTCACTCTAAAATTCTTTATTAAATTACCTGCAAATACCCAGTTCCCCAAATGCTCTTTAAAACAGCTTTACCACAACAGCTTCCTCTCCTCATTAACTAGTCAAATAGTATCTTTGCTATTTATATTCTATAGTTCTAAAAGTCATGCTTTTAACTTTAGAAAACTATACAAAATGATTGCAGCAGCATTATTAAATGATACACACGAGCAGAAAAATTACATTTAGTGTTAATCATATAAAAACTAACTCATCATGTAGGTGTCTAGGTAAAGAGTTTCAATAAGCAAATGGAAGTAAAGATTGAGAATTACGTAGGCAACTGGATATGCAGATGGGAGAAATTACATTGGCATGCAGGAAGTAGGAGAAACCAAGATAATCAATAAGATTCTATTTTCTCTATGAAAAACAGACAGCATAAAGAGAGGAACACGCCTAGGATGAAATATTGGGAAAGGCTAAAATCTAAGGAAAACATAAAAAAAAGAATCCAGTCAAGGAAAATCAAGAACTTACCACAAGTATTGGGAAAATAAATCAGGACAGTGGTGTTGGCAGACACCAAGAGGAAGACAGATAGGCAGAGTTCAAAAAACTCAACAATGTCCATCAGATTTAGAAAATGGGGAAAGCAGCCTGGGCAACATGGCAAAACCCCATCTCTACACAAAATACAAAAATTAGCGAGGGCATGGTAGCACGCCTGTAGTTCCAGGTGCTCAAGAGGCTGAGGTGGGAGGACTGCTTGAGCCCAGGAGGCGGAGGTTGCAGTGAGCAAGATTGCGCCACTGCTCTCCAGCCTGGGGGACAGAGCAAGACTCTGCTTCCAAAAAAAAAAGAAAGAAAAGAAAATGGTGACAGCTATTTCTAGAAATGGTGGGGAAGGAGAGGGTATAAGGTAAGATAATAAATACCAACTCTCTTCTGGAAGTGCTAGACTTTATAAAGAGAAGAGACAATAGCCAGGAGGGAAGGGAAGACAGAGAGACAAAGGCTGTGTTTGCATGGATATATGTAATTTCCCTGTTTGTCATTTTTAAAAAAATAAATCTTGAGCATATGTATTAAGGTAAAGAAAAGAATTACTGAAAGAAAGGTTGGGAATAAAGGACAGTCTACTAACAGGATCCCACAGGGGAAAAAAAATTAAGAGCATAAGCTTTGGATCAGAAGAGCACATCAATCTCTGAGGCATGAGAAGATGACAACTCCAAGTAAGGAAGTACGTGCCTAATTTGTTGAATCTGTGATTAACAGGTATGAGAGAAGCAGAGAAGAAAGGAGGTAACCCTTCACAAGGAGGTCCAAAATGCACCAGAAGTCTATTTTGTAGAACACTGTAAGATGATCAGTTTATCCTGAATAGCTATTGCCCAACTATTTCTAAAACACAGAGCCACTCATTCCCTAATATAAATCCTATCTTAGCTCAGATGGCTTGTATAATCCTTTAGAATACTAACTGCATTTATGTAATAGAGGATATTCCTTAGGTCTCAAAAGCACATAGACAGCAATTTTTAGTCCACATGCCAAAAATGGCTCACAGATCCAATTTTAACAGGTCTACAATCCTGCTGGCTACGATCAGCGAATGGGGATAGTAGGTCAGCTTATCAATAGCCTTTTTAGTTACTTCCTCTTAAGGGGATCAGACTAGATAGTCCCTAAAATCAGATTCAGTTCCAAATTTTTAAAGACTCCAACCTAATGTTTATTTCAGTTTTTCTTCAATGGGGTACTTTTAAAGTTCTTCCTTATAAAGATCTAATAATACCATTTATTAGAGACTCATCAGGTGATCATGAAAACGAGGAGCTGCTGAGGGAGCAGAGAGACAATGATTTGTAAATGCTTCTCTCCCTTAAGGGGCAGAGAGAAACCTCCTGGCTAAGAATCAAAGTTATTCACAGTACAATACAAGGTACCCAGTAGATTACAGCAAGGTGCTCCCCATGGACAAAAACAATTTTATATTTGGTAAATGTCCTTTACAGCATACAGACACACAAAATAAGGCAATATTTTCAAAAGTATTCTCTTCAATATATATTCTGTCACTGTTTTGAACTCCACCATAATAATGACATCACAGAGGTTAACTCTTTCTTTTTTTTTTTCTTTGAGATGGAGTCTTGTTCTGTCACCCAGGCTGGAGTGCAATGGCGCAGTCTAGGCTCACTGCAACCTCCACTTCCCGAGCTCAAGAGATTCTCCTGCCTCAGCCTCCTCAGTTGCTGGGACTATAGGCACACGCCACCACACGCGGCTAATTTTTGTATTTTTAGTAGAGATGGGGTTTCACCATATTGGCCAAGCTGGTCTCAAACCCCTGACCTCATGATCCGCCTGCCTCGGCCTCCCAAAGTGCTGGGATTACAGGTGTGAGCCACCGCGCCCGGCCTAGAGAGGTTAACTCTTTAACATAGCTCAGATTAGGAAGTCTATTCCTGACTTGCAATAAAAAACATTTCAACATTGTGATAACCATGGATTTGTGTTATAATATTTTCCAAACAAGTATGTAGCCTGTCATCAATAGAGCTACAACCCTGGGGATCTGTCAGAAACAAAACTTATTAAGATTATAGTTAGGGGGAGAGGAAGTAGGGGGAAAGGAAGCATTAAAATTAACTCAAAGTCAGGGAGAAAATACAGACTGTAACTTTAACACCTGGTGAATAATAGTGTCAAATTTTTGTTTAAGATCATGCATTTCAGAGCAATTATACCTAAATTCATTTAGAATGTCTCGAATATTTTTCAAAAGTGAAAAAAAAATTTTAAATGCCATACTCTACAGACTAATGCCCCACATTTCTACATTTAGCATTTTTACCAAAAATAAGTAGATGCCAAAACTGCCTCTACACTGAGCCAGAATATGTACAAACCAGGAGCCAAGAAAAAAATCAGAGGTGTATTTCCCAAAAGCAAATTTTTGTAATACAGATTCCTGGACCCTATCAGAATGGGGGTATGGGAAAATCAAACCATTCCTAAAATCAGAATAAGAGGCTGGGTGCAGTGTCTCATGCCTGTAATCCCAGCACTTTGGGAGGCCAAGGCACAAGAGGGTGGCTTGAGCCCAGGAGTTCAAGACCAGTCTGGGCAATTTAGGGAGACCCCACCTTTACAAAATATTTTAAAACTAGCTGGGGCCAGGCGCAGTGGCTGACACCTGTAATGCCAGCACTTTCAGAGGCTGAAGCAGTAGGATCGCTTGATCTCAGGAGTTTGAGACCAGCCTAGGCAACATGGTGAAACCTCCTCTCTACCAAAAAAGAAAAAATTTAGCCCGGCATGGTGGTGCACATCTGTGGCCCCAGCTACTCAGGAAGCTGAGGTGGGAGGATCGCCTGAGCCTGGGAAGTGAAGGCTGCAGTATGCTGAGATCATGCCACTGTACTCTAACCTGGGTAACAGAGTGAAATCCCATATCAAAACTAAAAAATAAAATTAAAATAGCCGGGTGTGATGACATGCACGTGTAGGCCCAGCTACTCCGGAGGCTAAGGTGGTGAGGTGGGAGAACTGCTTGAGCCCAGGAAGTCAAGGCTACAGCAAGCCATGATCGTGCCACTGAGCCCCAACCTGGGTGACAGAGGGAGACCCTGCGTCAAAACAAAATAAAACAAAACAAAACACCAAAAGAAATTAAAAAGGAAAAAAATCAAAATAACAATTTATTTTTCTAGTATCAGCTAGGTTTGACAACTGTGACACAGATGTACACTATTGTTTTGGTATCATTACATATCTTCTATTCCTTTGTAATTTTTACATGACTCTCCCAGCTCCCACAATTAAAAACTGCCACTGATATCCTTAGAGTCTGATACCCTTAGACACTTCTAGGAATCTAACCTAAAGAAATACTTGCACAAGTAAGGATGTAATCACGATACTCACTGCAGTATGTCACTGTGGAAAAAGGGAGATGATCCCAATGTTCTCAACAAAGGAATAGTTAATAAGTACATGGTATCAATACTATGGCATATTTAGAGGTCCTCAAAAGCAAAGGTAAACTTGTATATACCACACTGACATTCATGGACAGAACACTGTTCATTTCTGCAGCAAATATTTGAAGGCTTATCTGACAGGTGTCAATACTGTTTGCTACAATGGAGTTTACACTCAATTGGAAAGAGAAAATAGAATATATGCACATTGTGGTAAGTTCCATGAAAAGTGAAATAGGAGAAAAATAGGAAGGAGTAGAGGATAATGGAAAGGAGGAAGGAAAAAGCTGCTTTGAGTTGAATCATCAGGTAACAGCTCTCTGAAGAGACATTTTAAGCTGAGACTCAAAGCATAAGAAAGAAGCGGGGGAGGGAAAGGTATGTATTTGTTTATATATGTGTAGGAAAAAAGTCGGGAAAACCACACCTAAATGTCAACAGCGGAGGAGAGAGAGAAGTAGTAAAAAGTACCTATGTCTTGAGTCTGTTCAAACCCTGGCTCTACCATTTTAAGCCATGTTCTCTTGGAAAAATTTCGTAACGAAGCCTGAGTTTTCTCATCTGTCAAAGAAATCTTTATACCTTTTAGAGGTAAAGACACTGTCACTCACCCATTTGAGAATAATGTGACTAAATAAACAAAAAGTAGGAGAGGCACAGTGGCTCACACTTGTAATCCCAGTACTTTGGGAAGTTAAAGTGGGCAAAATGCTTGAGCTGAGTCTGAGACCAACCTGGGCAGCAGGGTGAAACCTTTTCTCCACAAAAAAACACAAAAATTAGCGGGGCACGGTAGTGCGCATCTCTAGTCCCAGCTACTTTCAGGGCTGAGTTGGGAGGATTGCTTGAGCCCAGGAGACAGAAACTGCAGTGGGCTGAGAGATCCAACACTGCACTCCAGCCTGGGTGACAGAGTGAGACCCTGTCTCCTCACCAACAGTTCGTGTTGCCAGTCTTTCAAATTTTGGTTATTCTAGGCCAGGTGCGGTGGCTCATGCCTGTAATCTCGGCACTTAGGGAGGCCAAGGCAAGCAGATCACTTGAGATCAGGAGTTTGAGACTAGCCTGGCCAACAAAGTGAAACCCCGTCTCTACTAAAAATACAAAAAGTGGCCAGATTGGTGGTGCATCACTGTAATCCCAGCGACTCGGGAGGCTGAGACAAGAGAAGCACTTGAACCCAAGGGGTGGAGGCTACAGTGAGCTGAGATGGCACCACTGCATTCCAGCCTGGGTGACAGACTAAGACTCCGGTTCAAAAACAAAATTTTTTTTCGATATTCTGCTGGGTGTGTAGTAGTATCTTATTATTGTTCTAATACATATGTCCCTAGTAATGAATGACGCTGATTATGAAGCTAACCACCCCCACCCCCAACTTTCCAAACCCAAAATACTCAAGAATATAATCTTACTTCAAGATTTTTTTAAAAAGTCTTTATCATGATCACTTTGGCAGCACTAAAAGTGTAACTATACGGAGAAGAATAACATGGCCCCATGTAACGATTACACAATTTAGCATTTTTTTTAAAAGGCCTTTATCAACTCTCAACTCATGAAATAAGGGGAAAAAAACTATGGGATACACTTTTATGATGACGATGACCAGAAATATTCCTGAACCCCATCCCAAACCAACTGCTGGGAAAGTTGCCTTGTTGCTAAAAAAAAAAGCAAGCAAGACAGAGCAGACATCAGAAGAGAAGAGAAGAGAAGGGGAAAAGAAAATCTATACCTGAGAATTTATACAGGCCTGGCCAAGATTTACAGGCATATTTTGAATCAGATGAATGATCCAAGAAACTGTAAGCCAAGGAACTTCAAATCTTACTGATCACTTAATGCAGTGATGCTCAATATTTAGTGTGCCTGAGAATTACCTATGGATCTTGTTAAAATTCACATTCTTGTTAAAACACAGGGATGGAACCTGACATGCCATGTTTCCTAAAAACCTCTGCCAGTCTGAGAACCATACTTTGGGTAGCAAGCTCTTAGTGCATCTAAATACTTGACAGGAGCAAAGTAAACCTTTGGAGAAAAGCACCTTTAGGCTTCAGGAAAATGCTACACATAATTTAAGGACAAGGAACAGAATACAGATAACACTCAAGTAAACAAGGCATCATGAATAAGAACCTGCAAAAAGACACAAAACATTTCAGATAGAAGGACTATCAGATCTTAAAATGCTCACAACGTGTAGACGCAAAAAGGACAAACATGAAAAAGATAAATGAAACAGAAAAACTACTAAATGTTACATAGATTTGGAAAACCACCAAACAGAATTTCTAATATGAAAAATAAAGTAATAAAGCTCAGACAGGTGTGGTGGTCTATTAGACAAAGACAGCAAAGTGGAAGACAGAAGCAATTATATAAAATATATCACAGAAAAAACAAAAGATTAAAAATAAGATATGCAGAGAATCAAGTGGGAAGTTCATATATAAGTTTAATAAAAATTCCAGAAGCAGAAGAGTGAAGAAATGTGAGAGACATATCTAAACATTTGGTGGCTGAGAATTTTCTAGAACCAGTAAATGATATGAATCCACAGATGCAAGGGAGCTAACTGAGCCCAAACAGGATAAATAAAAGACATCTAAACCCACACACAACAAAATAAACTAGCCACATGTAGAGGTGTGCAGGAGGATCACTTGAGCCCAGAATTTTGAGGATGCAGTGACCATGACAGCACCACTTCATACCAGCCTGGGCAACAGAGTGAGACACCATCTCTAAAAAAATAATAATAAAATAAAACATTCTACATCAAGTGAAATTATCTCTTATTAATGAAGTTTTGGTCAGATTAAAACCGTTTTTCCACCAGCAGAAAGAAAGTGGCCCAGGAAAAAATAAAGGTGACAAACAGCAAAATGTAAATGAATATTAACTCTATATTACACTATAGAGTAAGATTTTTAAAAAATTGATTCCAATGACAGTATCTTAAAGCCAAAAGGAACTTGGTAAATGGAGTTATCATTTTAAGGTCGTTGGATTTTCCACAAGACGACCTTGTTAAATACACTGTTTTACTTTGTAAAACAGGAAGGCAGAGACTAGAATCATAAAAAATAATAAACTCGGCCAGGCATGGTGGCTCACGCCTGTAATCCCAGCACTTTGGGAGGCTGAGGCGGGTGGATCACCTGAGGTCAGGAGTTTGAGACCAGCCTGGCCAACATGGTGAAACCTCGTCTCTACTAAAAATACAAAAATTAGCCAGGCGTGGTCGGGAGGTTGAGGCAGGAGAATCGCTTGAACCTGGGAGGTGGAGGTTGCAGTGAGCTGAGATGGTGCCACTGTACTCCACCCTGGGTGATAGAGCGAGACTCCGTCTCAAAAATAATAATAAAATAATAATAATAAACTCAAATGAAGGCAAAAAATCAGAAAATAAAATGAAGTAAAACTCCATCTCTAGTTAAGATTATCAGACTAGGCTTTTAAAATACTCTAAGAGATAATCTAAAAAACAAGAATACAGAACGAAAGATGAAAAATACCGTACAAATACTAGGCAAAAGAAAGCTGGTGCAGTATCTAAAAAAGACTTTACAATAAGACTCTTGTTTTCAAAAGTAACAGAAGACTTTTAGGGTGGTAAAAATTACAGTTTTTAACACTATAATGGTAGCTATATGTCATTATAAATTTGACAGAAGATGCAAAAAGAATAAATCCTAATGTAAACTAGGGACTCTGCGTAATAAGATGTCAATGTAGGTTCACTGACTGTAGCAAATGTACCACTTCGGTGGGGGATGTTGATCACAGGAAAAGGCTATGCATGTTGCAGGGTAGAGGAGTGTATGGGAAATCTCTGTAACTTCAGCTCAATTTTGTTGTGTGAGCCTAAAACTGCTCTTAAAAAGTCTTTTAAGGCATTAAAAGACATTACTAGAGATAAAAAGAGTACCTCCACAGTGAGAAAGGGTTTAATCCAGTGACACTGCAATTCTCAATTTATATACACGGCCTAATATTAAATATTTAAAAACTACAAAATACCCAAATCCAAAGTGGATTGTAAAATTCTTCTCTCAGCAACCAATATAACAAGCCAACCAAAAAATAAATAAGCGGCCAGGTGCAGTGGCTCATGCTTATAATCCTAGCACTTTGGGAGGCCAAGGCAGGTGGATTACTCGAGGTCAGGAGTTGGAGACCAGCCTGGCCAATGTGGTGAATGTCTCTACGAAAAATACAAAAATTAGCCAGGTATGGTGGCAGGCGCCTGTAATCCCAGTTACACGGGAGGCTGAGGCAGAAGAATCGCTTGAACCAGGAGGCGAAGGTTGCAGTGAGCCGAGATCGTGCCTCTGCACTCCAGCCTGGGCAACAGAGTGAGACTCCGTCCCTAAATAAATAAAGATAATTATCTATTGAAGTTTTACAAAATCTTCTTGCCTTAAAGTTCTCTATACTTCTGCATAATTACAACTCTGAAGAGCCCTAAGGCACTTCGCAAACTTAAGACATTTCGTTAGATGCCTCTACAAGTGGGTACTTACATTAGACAACCACGTTTGCCTCCTCTCTCTCCCCACTACATTCCCACAGACTCCTATGAATGCTGCAACATAATACATAATACCCTTCCAGATAGTCATAACACCTGCCACAAGTTAACTAGAATTCAAGACTCAACAACCTGTGATGGACCAACAAGAGTCTCCTCCCAAGACTCTTTGGGTACCTAGATTGTCAAACCTAAGTTTGGCATTACAACGGCTGTATCTAATATGGTCAAATTAGAAAGCAGTCTTCAGAGAGAAAAAGACAGCAGACATAAAGACAGTAGAGACAGCAGGTGATAGTTTCTGAAATACTGGTTTCCCTAAGGTCCAGTTGCCTAATTCCATTCTTAAGGATTTCATTAGACACACATTGATAGTAAATGTCAGGTAATAGTCTCAGGTAAGCAGGCATTCAATTTAATGTTTGAATTTTTTTTTAAGTCCCACTTTATTTTTTACACCTCCA
>NC_045444.1:116358493-116409418 GCF_002776525.5 Piliocolobus tephrosceles
AATGTTTGAATTTTTTTTTAAGTCCCACTTTATTTTTTACACCTCCAAATTGACATTACTGTAAACTTGACTCATTCAGAGATTATCTCCTCCAATAACAAAGACAAAAGTAAGCCACAGTGCACGAAGTAACAACAGTGTACAAAGACTTCTGACATGTCTCTTTAACACTAATAACCCCAGAATTATAGCAAGAGAAAGCATTTCTCACATTTAACACAAAAAGTAAGACACAAAGGAAATTCATCTATGCTCAAGTGTCTAAAGATTAGAATTAGAACTACTGTCGCCTCTCAGGCCAATTTACTTATACACTGACCTTTAAAGGGGGAAATTCACATCCAAACTTTCCATTTGTATTATACTATATGCAGTAATTCAAAAAATCAACTTTTTAAGGGATAATACACAATATTAAAAAAAAGATGCTTCTCTAAAATTTGTATCAGATAGCTTTTTTTTTTTTTTTTTTTTTTTTTTTAAAGAAAAAGTCTCTTGTCCTCCCAGGCTGGAGTGCAGTAGCACAATCAAAGCTCACTGGAACCTCCAGCTCCTGGGCTCAAGTGGTCGTCCCACCTCACAATTATAGGTGTGCACCACCACATGCACCTAATTTATTTTTATTTTTTGTAGAGACAGAGGTTGGGAAGGGTCTCACTATTGCCCAGGCTGGTCTTAAATTCCTGGCTTCAAACGTTCCTCCAACCTTGGCCTCCCAAAGCATGAGCCACTGTGCTCAGTATTGCTGAATACACTAAAAGTCATCATCAAGAAATAATAAAATGGTGTATTTTCTTTTCCCATTCCTTATTGAAGTAAAAGATAAAAACATTAAGAAACCAGTAAAGCAAGAAAAAGAGGGCTAAACAAAACCACAGCCATCAATTTTTTTTTTTTTTTTTAAATACAGATGAGATTTCCAGGCCTGTCTCGAACTCCTGAGCTCAAGCAATCCACCCACCTTGGCCAAGAGCCACAGCACACGGTCTAGCCACCAAATTTCTATATGCAATCATTTCTTCAGCCACAGGGAATAGAAAAATAGTTAAAACTGTGAAGAGAAGAAGAAACAGGAGGTACTGCCACACCTCCAAAGTGTTAAAACAGAACAGTTAAGGTTTTCCTCAGGTGGAAAAAAAAATCAGGAAAACCAGCAACAATGAGCTAGAATAAACTAGACAAAGATTCTACCCTGTGCTATTAGCTGTGAGAGACATAATGAGCTAGCCCAAGCCCTCTTTTAAAGACAACTTGCAGTGAGGTGTGCAGATAGCCAGTGGTGATGTTGGAATCTTTGGTAGGATGCATGCAAGGTTTAAAAGAATGCTGGGAAGCTCAGACCAACGGAAGACCAAAGTGGAAACAAGTAACTAGAGTAAAAGGTACTACTCTTAAGTACTATTACAGAAGAGCAACCCGAGCCCTAGGGGTTGCAATACACATTCCAGGAAATGGTGGTACATAAGAACTCATGAAAAAAGGTATTTCCCCGAGAGAGAAGAGGAATGGTCTAGAATGGGAGGCAAAAAGGGAGTTCTAGAGACAGAGAACTTCAGAAAGGCCTAGGGGCATGAATGAATGAGCAATATATAACTGCAGATAGGTTTGAAAGCCTGAAACATGCACACAACTGAAATGACAAAACAATCCAAATACACAATTCATACCTATAATCTTCCAAATAAACTGCATGCCAAATATACAGAAGACGCTAATAGGTCTTTTAAAACAAGTCGTTACATATAAAAAGAAAGTGTATGGAAGTTCTGTTGTTTTGTTTGTTTTTAACTGACAGAGCTTTATTCAAAACACAGTTCCACAAAAGAACTTCAAAGTTTCTAAGGAGAGATTCTTGAGAACTTAACACGCTATGTACAGACTGCCATACAAAGGAAGCTCTTAAGAGTCCATCACATCTCATTTTTGCTTTAGTTGAACTTCTACAACTTAGGAATTAAAAAACAAACAGAAACCTTGTAAACTGTTTTGCAAAAAGTAGAGTCACCACTATACTTCAGTTTGGTTCTGAATTTGGCATCTTCCAATAACTGTCTCCTATCTAACCTTCTTTAAGTGACACTATCATAACCAATAAACGTATTTTCTAGTTAACAACATGTTTAAATTCAAATAATTTAAGTAGAAATAGTGAATTGAAATTGCCAATGGGGTATTTCTTCCTAAAGAGAAATCCAAATAACAGATAGTTTCCATTTGCAGTCCCATACTACAGATGATTAAGATATTTTTCAGTTAAGATTTTTAACTAAGACAGCACATCACAACATTAATTCTAAAATTTAACCTAAAAGTTAATAGAATTTGGCCAGGCACGGTAGCTCACGCCTGTAATCCCAGCACTTTGGGAGGCCAACAGGGGTGGATCACTTGAGGTCAGGTGTTGGAAATCACCCCGGCCAACATGGTGAAATCCTGTCTCTACTAAAAATACAAAAATTAGGTGGGTGTGGTGACGCATGCCTGTAGTCCCAGCTGCTCCGGAGGCTGCGGCAGGGGAAATCGCTTAGAATACGGGAGGCAGAGGTTGCGGTGAGCCAAGATCCTGCCACTGTACTCCAGCCTGGGCAACAGAGCGAGACTGTCTTTTTTTTTTTTTTTTAAAAAAAGGACTCCCTACTGTAAATAAGTGAACCGTATGGCATGTGAATTATATCTCAATAAAGCTGTTTTCTTTTTTCTTTTGAGACAGTCTTGCTCTGTTGGCCAGGCTGGAGTGCGGTGGCACAATCTTGGCTCACTGCAACCTCCATCTCCCGGGCTCAAGTAACTCTCCTGCCTCATCCTCCCTAGTAGCTGGGATTACAGGCATGTGCCACCACACCCAGCTAATTTTTGTATTTTTAGTAGAGACGGGATTTCACTATATTGGCCAGGTTGGTCTTGAACTCCTGACCTCAGGTGATCCGCCTGCCTCAGCCTTCCAAAGTGCTGGGATTACAGGCATGAGCCATCGTGTCCGGCTCAATAAAGCTGTTTTTACAAATTCTATTTTGTTCAGAAAATGCTTTCTGCCTTCAAAAGTCTTACATAAAAAGGAAAACTTTGGCCAGGCGCAGTGGTTCACTTTGGCCAGGCGTGGTGGCTTACGCTTGTAATCCCAGCACTTTGGGAGGTTAAGGCGGGTGGATCACCTGAGGTCAGGAGCTGGAGACCAGCCTGGTCAATATGATGAAACCCCCTGCCTCTACTTAAAACACAAAAATTAGCTCGGGGTGGTGGTGCACACTTGTAAACCCAGCAACTTGGGAAGCTGAGGCAGGAGAACTACTTGAACCTGGGAGGCGGAGACTGCAGTGAGCCCAGATGGCGCCACTGCACTCCAGCCTGGGTGACAGAATGAGACTGTCTCAAAAGAAAAAAAAAATGAATTTTATTCTTACTGTTACCCTACTTCAGAACAGCTTTTTAGGAACTGGAAGGTAATAAGACAGTCTTTTCCCTCGAGGAACATACACTCTACCAGGGTCAGCAAACAAACAGCAATTATCAGACAGTTCTATGAGGAAAACTAAGCAGTGGGAAGAGAATAAGAAAAAGATAAGAAGTAGAGACTACACACAGAAGATGGTAGCAGACAGGTTTCCCTAACCAAATTCCAACTACCCCACCTTTCTTCCCTGCTGAAAGAATCTGGCTACAAACGCCTTTACCTCCCAGGAAGTGGGCTATTCCCTCACCCTCAGCGATGAGTCATGATTGGGCTAAATCCAGTTATTCTGTTCAAACTTCAAGATCAGAGGCTTGAAATCAATTTAGACCACTGGTTCATAACAAGGATTCTTATACTTGGAATAGAAGAAATAATTTAACTAACCTCTAGGTGAAATTTAAGCCAGGCGTGGTGGCTCATGCCTGAAATTCTAGCACTTTGTGGGGCAAAGGCAGGTGGATCACTTGATGTCAGGATTTCAAGACCAACCTGGCCAATATAGTGAAATCCCGTCTCTGTGGGCGGATCACGAGGTCAGGAGATCGAGACTATCCTGGCTAACATGGTGAAACCCCATCTCTACTAAAAAATACAAAAAACTAGCCGGGCGAGGTGGCGGGCGCCTGTAGTCCCAGCTACTCGGGAGACTGAGGCAGGAGAATGGCCTAAACCTGGGAGGTGGAGCTTGCCGTGAGCTGAGATCCGGCCACTGCACTCCAGCTTGGGCAACAGAGCGAGACTCCGTCTCAAAAAAAAAAAAAAAAGAAATCCCGTCTCTGCTAAAAATACAAAAATTAGCTGCGCATGGTGGTGCATGCCTGTAGTCCCAGCTACTCAGGAGGCTGAGGCAGAATCACGTGAACCTGGGAGGTGGAGGCTGCAGTGAGCCAAGATGGTGCCACACTACTCCAGCCTAGGTGATGCAGCAAGACTTCATCCACCCCCCCAAAAAAAAAGAATTTTAACATTTCTTTCTCATATGAATAAGCAACAAACCACAGCATTATTGGCGGTACCTTTAAGTTTGTACCAAGAGAAATCACAGATATTACAGCATATTCAATTGTTGCAGATACCTCAAACTATCCTTTACACTCAACTGAGAAGCTGCTAGATCGTTACTGACAGTGCTAATAAACATATTACTAATTACATACCAGCTTTCACAGTTTGAGAGCTAGACTTCAACATTTTGAGATCTTTGATTTTTTTAATCTTATGGGTATCAATTTTGTGAATTTAACAATATTATTCTGAGGTATCCACAAGCTTCAGACTGCTAAAGAATCTATGCTTCAAAAAAGGTTAAGGGCATCCAGACTTAAAAGGTCCTAACCACAACTTTCAAATGAAACAGAGAAAAGAAAATAGAGCATGCATAATCATTAAGCACAGCTCCTGCAACTTACTTCAGTTACACAGGTATGCCTTCACATACAGTGGTGACATACAGTAGGTCATTCATATTAGACTGCATATCAGAAGAATTTAAAAGCCAATGGTCTAATCCTGGCTGTGTACAAAATACCATTACTGTGTGCGGGTTTTTTTCTTTTTTCTTTTTTTTTTGCCAGAAGTATGATCCGGTTGTCAGTAATAAGACATACAGGGAGACAGGCTAGGCATCCTCTAGGAATACTTTTGCTTTCTAAATAAACAACAATAGGAACACAACAGTATCTTTTCTTCTTCCTGACTCAAATGCAATGGCCACAATGACTTCAAGCCTTGACAGCCATTCAGTAACCATGAGAACCACTTGCTGCTTAGAATGGCAGAGCAGAAACACACAGAGCCTGGCCCTTGCTGGAACCACTGTGCAAATGAACCATGTCGTGCAAGGAAAAACAAACCCTAATCCGTTTAAGGCCTTCTTGGTCAAGTTTTCTATTTACTTGCAGGTAAAAATGTTCCTATCAGAAAAAGGAATTATTTTGGATAGGGTAACCAAGTAAGGCCATCTGAGCTAAAACCTAACGCATGAAGAAACAGCCATTAAAATCTACAAGATGACATTTCACAGAGCAAGAAGAGAAAGTAGAAGGCAAGAAAAGCAGGAGATGACGTCAGAGAGGTGGCCATGTAGGAGCCTGCGAGCCACAACAAGGAGCCTTCTGACTCTTCCCATTGGGCTACCAAAAGCAAAGAGTCACATCCTGCACAAGGGTAATACAAAAGATATTACAAGTTAACACAAGTATCTCAAGTTAATACAGGATACTCCAAGGTAATACAAAAGATAAGGGAGGAAGATTTCATTTAAAAACATGGCTTCGGCCAGGTGCGGTGGTTCACACCTGTAATCCCAACATTTTGGGAGGCCAAGGCAGGTAGATCACTTGAGCTCAGGAGTTCAAGACCAGCCTGGGCAACATGGTGAAACCCCATGTTGTCTCTGCCAAAAAAAAAAAAAAAAATTAGCCAGACATCGTGATGCACACCTGTAGTCTGAGCTACTCAGGAGGGCTGAGGCAGGAGGATCGTTTGGGCCCAGGAAGTGAAGGCTGCAGTGAACCAAGATGAAGCCACTGCACTCCAGCCTGGGAAACTGAGCAAGACCCTGTCTCAAAAAAAAAATTTTTTTTTAATTTTTCAAAAAAGCACAGCTTCACAGATATGAGTACAAAGCTAATATTTCTAAAAAGGATTATTAATGATAGTTTTTGGCCAGGTGTGGTGGATTACACCTGTAATCCCAGCATGGGCAGCCAAGGAGGATGGATCACCTGAGGTCAGGAGTTCGAAACCAACCTGGTCAACATAGTGAAACCCTGTCTCTACTAAAATTACAAAAATTAGCCAGCTGTGGTCGCGTGAGCCTGTAAGTCCCAGCTACTTGAAAGGCTGAGGCAGGAGAATCGCTTGAACCCAGGAAGTGGAGGCTGCAGTGACCCAAAATTATGCCACTGCACTCCAGCCTGGGCAAGAGTGAGACTCCACCTCCAAAAGAAAAAAAATAATCTGACAAAGGGAAAAAGACTGACAATTATGGTTAAGTAAATATAAAGCACATTAATGAAAAACTAATAATACAACAGGAAAATGTTCATCATATGACAGTATAAGGAAAAACATGAGCTGCTATTATTAAAACAGAGACTAGAAGGAAAGACCACATACAAAAATGTTTATACTGGTTACATGAGGTGGGAAAATTAGGGGTGGTTCTTAGTTTTCTTTATTCAAATTTTAACAATTGCTCTATACTTTATAATCAGAAATAAATGCCTCAAAAAGCGTAAGTTTTAAAAAGTCATTCACTACATGTTACATGACACCTTGGATGGGATCCTGGAACAGAAAGACATTAGGTGAAAATCCAAATGAAGTACAGGTAATAATAATGCATCAATATTGGGTCATTAGTTGTGTCAAATGTACCACACTAATGTTAAGATCTTCAAAAAGAGAAACTGGATGTGATATATAAGAGAACTCTATCTGTGAAGCTTTTCTGTGAATCTGAAACTGACCTAAAATAAAAAGCGTGTTTAGACCGAGCGCGGTGGCTCACGCCTGTAATCCCAGCACTTTGGGAGGCCGAGGCAAGCGGATCACCTGAGGTTGGGAGTTCGAGACCAGCCTGACCAACATGGAGAAACCCCATCTCTACTAAAAATACAAAATTAACCAGGCATGCTGGCACATGCCTGTAATCCCAGCTACTAGGGAGGGTGAGGCAGGAGAATTGCTTGAACCTGGGAGGTAGAGGTTGCGGTGAGCTGAGATTGCACCACTGCACTCCAGCCTGGGCAACAAGAGCGAAACTCTGTGTCAAAAAAAAAAAAAAAAAGAAGTATGTTTAAAAAGACTCTTCAAGTGGACAGGTGCAGATAGTAGAAGTCATTACTAAGCTATAGCAGGCAAAAAGACAAAGTCGTTTAGGAAGAGAGAAGATGTATTTTGAAAGAGTCAAGGGCAAAAGGTTATACACAATAATGTATGCCTAGCACACCACAGACCCTCACTTGTAGAATAAGGCCCTCAGTTATTTTACTGTCTTCTCTGCAGTCTCTTAAAGCAGTTTTCAGACACAAGAGGTCTAAACCATCTTCAAAAACAACAAAAGCATTATTGATCCCTTCAGGTAACAAAGTGCTGATAACGAATATACTTTTAAAAATACCTTTGAGCTACCAAAATTATCACTGTCTTAAAGCCACGTAATGCAAGCCTTTCCTCTGAACTTAAGGTACACAAGTCTAGCAAGCAGTTTTGCAACTCAATGCACATTAAAAGCTGGGGGAGGAGGGTGTAGCTCACGGCACCTGAACACCAAGAAGCCCATCAAGCAGAGCAAGGAGAGGACACACTCACTGCACAAAGCAATTAAGTTTTATAAAAAGCAAGCCATTTAGGATATCCAATAGCCAATGAGGGCCTTAAGGCTAAGTATAATAAACTAACATTCACTAATGATGGCCACAAGTCAGGAACAAAACATTACAGTGCATTCAGAACATTCTGAAAAATCAACACTTATATAATAACTGTTGAAGAACCACATAAACGTGTTCACAGCCAGGCACGGTGGCTCACGCCTGTAATCTCAACACTTTGGGAGGCTGAGGTGGCGGATTACCTGAGGTCAGGAGTTCGAGACCAACCTGGCCAATATGGTGAAACCCCATCTCTACTAAAAATACAAAAATTAGCTGGGCATGGTGGCACACACCTGTGATCCCAGCTACTCCGGAGGCTGAGGCAGGAGAACTGCTTGAGCCCAAGAGGTGGAGGTTGCAGTGAGCTGAGATTGTGGCACTGCACTCCAACCCAGCTGACGGAGCGAGACTGTCTCAAAAAAACAAACATGTTTACTGCATCATTCTTCATTCATCAGGTTTTACATCTATTTCTTAAAAAAAAAAAAAAAATTTTCCATTAATTACAAAAAAGAAATTAGGCCGGGCGTGGTGGCTCACACCTGTAATCCCAGCACTTTGAGAGGCTGAGGCAGGCAGATCACAAGGTCAAGAGATCGAGATCATCCTGGCCAACGTGGTGAAACCCTGTCTCTACTGAAAACACAAAAATTAGCTGGGCATGGTGGTGGGCACCTGTAGTCCCTGCTACTCGGGAGGCTGAGGCAGGAGAATTGCTTGAACCTGGGAGGTGGAGGTTGCAGTGAGCTGAGATCGCACCACTGCACTCCAGCCTGGGCAACAGAATAAGACTCAGTCTCAAAAAAAAAAAAAAAAAAGAAAAAAATTAATAAATTTATCCTCTAGCAATAAAAAAAAGACCTTGAAACTAGGTAAAGAGGAATATGGGATGTTCCTTATACTATTTTTGCAAGATTTTTATAAATCTGTGACTATATCAAAATAAAGACATCAAAAAACATATTCCATATCACACTGCTAACACTGACCTTATTTATTTGAAACTGTAAGTAGTCAGAGAGACTATAATTAGCAGCGATAAAACACTTGAACTTGAATCAAATTTAGAAACGGCCCCCCACAAAACTTTTCTAAGTGTGTAATCTGGGTCAGGGTTATCTTTCCTTTCAATTTTTAGGTTCCACTTTAATTGTCCATTAAATTTACTCAAAACCTAAATTATAAATCTTAAAAATACATACACACTGCTGACTGTAACTTTATACATTTTCACCAACTGTGAAAATAAGGTATCATTTAGGAGAACTATTAACATCTATAATAAAACAAATACTATTTGATCACTTAACTGAGAACCAGGTGCTGTGCTAGGTAAGAACTTCATTTACTCATTAAAACCTGAAAAGACTCCTGAAAAGTATGTATTTTCTATATTTTACACAGTAACATGCTCAAGGTCAAACAACAAGGAAAACCCAAGTTCATCTTGCTGCAGAGTCCATAATTCTTGCAATGATCTCATTTCAACTCTAAATTTCTACCACTCAAATAATTCCAAGATAGTATCAGAAAAATCCACCTTCTCAAAACTGTCTTTTCAGATGCAAAGGAAAGGAAAATAAAAAACACTGTCTCTCAAAAGGAATGGTTACTAAAAATACATCTTACAATGCTGAGGAAGCTGAGGCAAGAAGATTGCTTAAGGCCAAGAGTTCAAGACCAGCCTGGGCAACGTAGCAAGATTTCATCCCTACAATAAATAAAAAATTAACCAGGAATGGTGGCTACTCGGCAGCTAAGGTGAGAGGACCATCTGAGCCCACAAGTTTGAAGCTGCAGTGAGATATGATCACACAACTGCACTCCAGTCTAAACAACAGAAAGAGACCTTATCTCTAGAAAAAAATAACAATAATAATAACAGCTTAAATGCAAACACTTATCCTATACCAGGCATTGTTTTAAATGTTTTACATATATTAACTAATTTAATCCTCATAACAATCAGGATATAAATACTATTTTTACTCCCATTTCACAGATGGGAGAACTAGCGTCAAAAAAAAAAAAAAAAGGTTCTTCAACTAGTAATGTTGGAGCCTAGATTTAAACTGAATCTCAGTGTTCGCTCTTAACCACTTCACTAAGCTTACCATTATTTAGACATTATCACATTATCCTCCATCCACAGAGACTGTGCTAACTTTTATAAAGTACCATGGGCCCGGCCCTCAGCCAAGGGAAGAATTCAATACAGGTTAGTTGCTAATATTATTCAAGATGCCTTTTCTTAATACTGTTATCCCATTCATCTTCCACACCAGTGGGCTAACCTGGATCATTAGACTGTATTATATACCTTTTATAATGACACATCAAAAAGGGAACCAGGAATTTAATTCTGAATTCAAGGTGGGCAAATATATACAGATGCAAATAATGCAACTATTCTGAGAAATATCTTGGTAATTCTTTTACCATATTCTTTATTCTAAACAGCTGGTCATCTTATAAAGCATCTGCATAATGTCTCACAATTCAGTTTAAGAGATGTTATGCTGCTGGGTATGGTGACTTACGCCTGTAATCTCAGCACTTTGGGAAGTTATGCGGCCAGACATGATGGCTCACGCCTGTAATCCCAGCACTCTGGGAGGCCGAGGTGGGCAGATCACTTGAGGCCAGGAGTTCAAGACTAACCTGGGCAACACAGTGAGATCCCTCTACAAAAAATAAAAAAAATTAGCCAGTCACAGTGACACATGCCTGTGGTCCCATCTACTGAGGAGGCTGAGGCGGGAGAACCACTTGAACCTGGGAGGCCGAGGTTGTAGTGAGCTGAGATCACGCCACTACACTCCAGCCTGGGTGACAGAGTGAGATTCTGTCTCAAAAAAAAGAAAAAAAGAGAGATTTTATGTTCGTTTGTCCACGTTTACCACTCTCCCTTTAAGACTATAAACCCCAGGCCAAGGACTACATTTTATATATCTTTATAATCCCAAATCTTGGTCTATGGCCTGAAATAAGTGTTCAGAAATACTCATTATATGCTGATAAGGGCTGGGAGTGGTGACTCATGCCTGTAATCTCAGCATTTTGGGAGGCCACGCCACAGTGGAAGGATCACTTGAGCCTAAGACTTTGAGACCAGCCTGGGCAACATAGGGAGGCCCTGGCTCCACACACACACACACACACAAATTAAAATATTAGCTGGATGTGGTGATGCACATCTGTAGTCCCAGCTAGTCAAGAGGCTAAGGTGGGAAGATCGCTTGAGCCCAGGAGGTCAAGGCTACAGTAAGCAGTGATTGTGCCACTGGACTCCAACCTGGCTGACAGAGTTGAGACCTCATGTTAAAAAAAAAAAAAAAGAAAAGTCTGGTACAGTGGCTCATGCCTATAATTCCAGCATTTTAGAAGGCTGACGCAGGAGGACTGCATGAGGCCAGAAGTTCAGGACCAGCCTGGGCAACATAACAAGATTCTGTCTTTACCAAAAAAAAACACAAAACAGCCAGGTATGGTAGTGCGAGCCTACAGTCTCAGCTACTCAGGAGGTGAAGGCAGGAGGATAACATGATCCAAGCGCTTTCAAGGCTATGGTGAGCCATGATTGTACCATTATGCTCCAGCCTGGGTGACAGAGTGAGATACCCTACTCTAAAAACAAAAAAAAAAACTTAGTAATATATACCATTTACTTAGAATTCACATGTATTAATTCTATATCCACTGCTAGAGTAACTTCACTGAGATGCCTTAAATGATTGCTTTTCTAGGTTTGAGAGTACTGTTACATACAATTCAAGCAACACCTTTAAGAGATAAATGCAGCAGTTGCTGAAACCAAGATAACTTCTTTCCTTGTGCCATGATTCTAATACTAGCCCTTAAAATAGAAACAATTCCAGAATTTTTTTAGAACTGTTGTTTTACTAAGTCCTTGATTTTACACTCCTTAAAATAGCTATAGATTAAGCCATTCCTAACTTTACAACTGTCTGAAGAAATATGGAAAACTTCCCAAATCCTTTACTATTGCATTAAAAATTTAAATAAACTCAGCAGGAATCATGAAAAAGGTCTAAATTTCTTGAGATACAGTAAACTCTTAGAAGTTAACTCTAATTATGAATCACCTTCATTTTCTTTTTTAGTAATAAGAAACAAAACCGTAACACCATGGCTGAATATCAGTAAACATGCGAGTTAGGTAGTAGACCCATTTTACAGAAGAGAAAGAAACTGTGGTATACCAGCAAACCTAAGTTTACCAATTCTTTAACTTATTCAAGAAACAAACTGAGTATCAATTAAAACAGGTACCACAATGAAGATATAAAATGACGGTGTATTATCTCTTCAGTAATTCCTTTCGGTAGTCCTTAGTTTCTGCAATGACAAGATACCTGGAAAAAATGTCATGGCCTAATATACAGGCAGCTGAAAAGTAATACTAGATGGTT
This sequence comes from Piliocolobus tephrosceles, assembly GCF_002776525.5. Classification (NCBI taxonomy): domain Eukaryota; kingdom Metazoa; phylum Chordata; class Mammalia; order Primates; family Cercopithecidae; genus Piliocolobus; species Piliocolobus tephrosceles. Next base: position 116,370,760 of record NC_045444.1, read on the forward strand.
AGAAGAGGCAGAAGCAGATTATCTTACAGCACCACACCAAAGGCTGAAATTCCCCAAGTCTTAGTTCATAGCAGCAACTGGAAAGGCAACACTTTTCAAAAGGCAGGATGAAGAGTAGAGCAAAAAAGATGAACTCTGCGATTAACAGTCTAGTTTTCTGAAAGGATTTTGAGGCCAGAATGTAAAAATCAACACTAACATTACTAATGACAGCTGAGAAATAATGAGCAAATAGGTCTGATCACAAAGTTAAGACTACTGAATCTTCTTAAACATCAGCCTACTTGTTGCCATCTACTGGGGGAAGGGCACAAATGCATTTGGACCTGGGGTGGAGGGGTAGAGATCAGGGTCAAATTCCCTTGAGACTAGGCTGCTTTCCCTAGGTGAGAAGAAATGAAAATACATGTTTCATAAAGGAAAAAATACATGAAGCTGGGTGGTTGTTTTGCAGAAAAATAGGCACTCTTGTGTTACAGCAGTAAAATATATAGACTTCACGAATATTTTTATTCTAAAGTAAGTCCACAAAATGTTGGACAATACGGCCTTCCTTACTCCCCAAACAGGTACAATTCTGAGTTATAAATCTGTAGAGCTAGCATCTCTGCTTTCTACATAAGAATCAAATTAATCCAAATCGCAATTTGGAAAGTCTGTAAGAATACACTAGAAATAAAAGCTGCTGAAAAAAGCTAAATATTATAGTTATCACAACACTGAAAAAAAAAATTCAGTTTCTCTTCAGCCACCATATAACCTAATTTCTCATTTTTAAAATCCTATGTACCTACTTGTATAAAAGTAACAGTATTTGGTAAAGTATATTAAATTATGCTGGATAGGAAGAGTATGTTGTCCTGTTCTATTCCACTACAGGGTGACTATAATTTAATACAGTTTCAAATATTTAGAGGGAAGATATTGAATGTCCCAACACAAAGAAATGATAAATGTCTGTGATGATGGTATGCTAATTACCCTGATCTGACTATTATACATTGTATGTATTGACACATTACTAAGTGCCCCAAAAATACATACATATTATGTGTCAAAATTTTAAAAACAAAGGGGTAACTACTATGCAGAGTGCAAAGCAAACATTTTATTAGAATATTTAATTTGATTAAACTATGTAATACTAATTTACACTTTTTTTAAGTATTTAAATTTTTATCCCAGAGTCAGTAATGGCTAGAAAAAAAAAAGTATTTAAATATTTAAACCACAATTCACTTTTGTTTTGAACATAATTTCACTGTATTGAATGCTAAGAAAAAGTTTCCCTTTAAAGTCCCAATAGTAAGACTTACAAATTACTGAGGACAACTCACAAAAAATCACGCATTAGGTATCAAAAAGTATTTTGAAATAAAAAAAAAAACTGAACAAACAACAGTTGAATGTGCTGAGAAAATGACTGATAGCTTCCACTAAAGGAAGACTTGTGCGTCCAACAGAGGACTGGTGTGAGTCATTTAGACAATAAACCAGCTCCTGCTTATTTAACATTTTAAACAACAGGAAAAAAAAAGAAATTTTACCTTCACTACTTCTATCTCCTCCAAAACTTACCACAAAAACCTTTATATGTAGTACCAGAAAGGGAAGCACTGTCATAAAAAATAACATCTAAAAGCACTTTTATTTTCATTTTCAATTCATTCATAAATATTTTTGTATACTTTTTTCACATCATCACCTATTCAGGGATCAACAATCATTCAACATCATCTGTTAAATCCAATTCCTTGATCTCCCATTTAAGAACTTCAATAATCTCAGCCCAATTCCTGTGATTTCAAACATATGGACCCTCTACTCCAGAGAGCTCATTTATCTTAATATTAGATCCTCACCACAATTACACCTTTAAGCTCCCCGTTCTTCTATACCTTCCTCCAATTGGGGCTAGTTTAAGCCCCTCTCTCTTCTTGGTCTTCCTCAGTAACTTCAACCCAGAACTGAACCTCTCTAAACTTCCAAGTACCCACTGTATAGAACCCAATCTTGTACTCAATAACAAATATGCACAATGTTAGATGTTGTGTGCTGTTGTCATAAGTTTGAACTCATCTACAACAAAGTACATTTCAAGATAAGGAATCTCCTTTTATAAATCTCTTCTTTCTCAGCACCCTCTAAGAGGGCAGATCTTGTATGGAACCAGATACGCACTCACATTAGCTGCTGATGAATATTTGTTTTTGTTTTTTGAGACAGGGTCTCACTCTGCAGCCCAGACTGGAGTGCAGTGGCATGATCTTGACTCACTGCAGCCTCAACCTCCTGGGTTCAAGCGATCCTCCTGCCTCAGCCTCCCAAGTAGCTGGGGCTACAGGCATGCACCACCACATCAGGCTAATTTTTTTTTTATTTTTAGTAGAGACAATGTCTTGCTGTGTTGCCTAGGTTGTTCCTAAACTCCTGAGCTCAAATCATCCTCCTGCCTCAGCCTCCCTAGGGGCTGGAATTACAGGCATGAGCAACAGCGCCTGGCGGAATATTTGTAAATGAAGGTGCTTCAACAATTTATTTAGTATAGCCACAAATCATGCCCTAATTCATGTTTCTTAATTTACATTCTAATATCAGATTTTCTAAATGCAGAAAAATCTACATTTAGAATATTTACAGAATATTTATCTAGGCTAAATACTATATTCCTATATATAGTTTTAGACAAATAAGCTGTGATGGAATAAGTTAAATATCAACTATATGAAACATAACAGAACTTGGAAGACAAGGAATGTTTCAGGTTCCTTTTATATTCTGCAAAGCACAACTGTGGCACACAGTAAGCACTTGATAAATATGTATTGATAAATAAATCATCATCTACTAATAAACATAATCTCCAAATGCTAAATTCGGGGTAACCAACTAACTAAACTATTCTAGGGTCTTAATAATTCCTTAAGTAGCTGATTTTAATGAGCCTAATTTTGAAAAATTTATATTCTACACTCAGCTGCCAACCCCTGAAAAATGAAAACAAGCAAGTAAATTATGGCAAATGATGCTAATATTATTTCACAACACAGTTTCTCAATGTGTCACACCAGAACACACTATCACGTACACCTACCATGTACAATGCATTATGTTGGAAGCCTTGTGCCAGACACTGTGAAGATAAAAGAATGAGATCTCTACCTTGAAGAGGCCAAAAATGCAGTTAAGAAGTTAAGATGTAAACAACCAATTATATAAGATAGAATGTGAAAGCCATCCTGCAATATGTTACACAAGGGGAATAGGAGAGTAAGGAGTAAAAATTTTAAAGGAGTCACTAGAAGAAAGTTAAATGCGTGTGTATATATAGTTGTAAGAGATACAGGCCAGGTGCCGTGGCTCACGCCTGTAATTCCAACACTTTGGGGGGGCCGAGGCAGGTGAATTGCCTGAGATCAGGAGTTCAAGACCAGTCTGTAATCCCAGCTACTCAGGAGGTTGAGGCAGGGGAATTGCTTCAACCAAGGAGGTGGTGCAGGTTGCAGTGAGCTGAGATCGCGCCACTGCACTCCAGCCTGGGCGACAAAGCAAAACTCTGCCCCCAAAAATAAAACTAATAATAATAATAATAATAATAATAAACAGATACAAGATGTGGGAGGGGTATCAATTCAAGTAGACAAAAAACCAAAGCAAAAATGCTAAAAAGTTGCTGGGTGTGTTCAGAGAGGAAGAAACAGTTCAATCTGATTGCAGCCAAGGATGCAAAACAAACAGAATTACGAAACACTGGGGTCCTAGAAGTTGACAGCACTTGCATATATTTCCTATTTACAAGGCTACTAGAAGCACTTGGTTTTTGAGAATCAAAAAAAGTAGGGGACCTTCATATGATCTCTATGAACCTGCTCTCTAAGGACACAAAGCAGCTTAAATTACAACTGAAGAGAGAATTTCAAGAGATGGGCTACTGTGAAAACTCACTTTAGGTTTCCAGGGCATCACACGTTTACCAGTACAAAAACTTTAAATTAAGTTAATCTGACCTTAAGAAGACAGCACAAGGTACATCTATTTATTCAGAGCACTGCCCACGGGCAGAATGAGTAGGAGTTTTGAAGTCAGGGTAGAACTCATTGGTTATGACAGCCAACAAGTTGATTAAAATACACACTGAAATGCTGTAACTTCAAGTCTTGAAGGCTTGTCGATGGACACTTAGGCTTATAAATAGCCTTCAAAAATCTATGTACAGGTAATAACACCATATTTACAGAAATATGTACATGCTCTCTAAAAAGAAACAGAACAAACTAGAACGATGTATACTATTATAAATTGGAAACACTAATCCGTTAGCACTGTATTAAAACATATCAGTCAGGCGCAGTGGCTCACTCTTATAATCCCAGCACTTTGGGAGGCCAAGGCGGGTGTATCACGTGAGGTCAGGAGTCCAAGACCAGCCTGGCCAACATGGTGAAACCTGTTTCTACCAAAAATACAAAAAATTAGCTGGGTGTGGTGGCAAGCGCCTGTACCCCAGCTCTGGGGAGGCTGAGGCAAGAGGATTGCTTGAACCCAGGAGGTGGAGTTTACAAGTGAGCCAAGATTGCGCCACTGCACTCCAACCTGTACAACAGAGGGAGACTCAATATCAAAAAAAAAAACTTATTTAGGTCCTCAATGTACTTTAAACTATCAACTATTATATGCACATAACGTACAATTAAAGAATAACAAAATGGCTTGCCCTAATTCCTTTTTAAATGTATGATTTAAAGTAACTTGCAGTCTCCAAATATATACTGACTAAAAGTCTCAATCATTTTAGCATTAACAATTCAAAATATGAATCAAAATTTAAAAAAGAGGACATTAAGCCATTACGAAATATTTCCACTTAAAGTATCTTATTTTATTTTCACAAGACTTATTCTATCAACAAACACTTAATCCCTATTATGGACCAGGTACTGTGCTAGATGCAGAAACAAAAAGGGACACTGCTTGGGATTAGTGTCCTTGTAAAAGTTTAAAAAAGAAGGGTGGAGGCTAAGGACTTTAAAGAATTCACAATCAACTAAGGAATACTATTGTATACTAAAAAAATAAAAAATTGCTTTTGAGACAGGGTCTCACTGTCTCCCAGGCTGGAGTGCAGTGGCACAATTCAAACTCACCACAGCTTCGACCTCCCATGCTCAAGCAATCCTCTCACCTCAGCCTCCCAGGTAGCTGAGACTACAGGCATGTGCCACCATGCCCAGCTAATTTTTGATTTTTAGTAGCGACAAGGTCTGTACTAAGTTGCTCAGGTTAGTCTCAAACTCCTGGACTCAAGCGATCCTCCTCCTCAGCCTCCCAAAGTTCTGGAATTACAGGCATGAGTCACTGGGTCTGGTCAAATGTTTCAAGTAGGATACCTATGCATATAACAGAGGTATGTTCGAGTTAAAAGAGTTTTAACAAATGAGGCAATGGCCGACAGTACTGTAAACAAATGGAGAAAGGGCCTTGTGTTCCAATTCATCTATGGAGCCTAATCTAAATACACAATGTCTAGCATATAAATGACAATTGACTCTAGGTTAGGTGGTAATAATCAGATTTTTCAGATTAGGCACTTGAAGCTCACAAAGTACTAAGTTAAATTATCTGCCCAAGGTTACAAAGACGGGAAGTGCACAGCCAGGACTGGAACCTAAGTCTTGCCTTCAAATCAGAAAATCACTTGAACAGTGCTATTAAGGAAAACACAGAGTAGCAGGTATTTTTCACTCTGGATCACCTGAATGACCTTTTAAATCAAGCATAACCATGATAGCCGGGCATGGTGGCGCCTGTCTGTGATCCCAGTACTTGGGAGGCTGCAGCAGGAGAATCGCTTGAACCTGGAAGGTGGAGGTTGCAGTGAGCCGAGATTACGCCACTGCACTCCAGCCTGGGCGACAAGAGTGAGACTCCGTCTCAACAAACAAACAAACAAGCATAACCATGAAACTGACTGCTGCCAATAGCTTCTGCACTCTCAAGAAAAAAGCATGTAAGCCTGAATAATGAGTTAAGTTCCTTTTTCTTCTATCCAATGATTTACTGAAATCACAAGAAATAACCAAAATCTAAAACGCCTCAGAGAAAAATGACTGAACAGACTTATTTCAGTCTAGGAAACCTCTTTTTGCCAACAACCTAAAATTATCAGTAAGTTAGGATATTAAAGAACTACATTTTTTAAAAATCCAAGACATTAGCTGAGTTAAATTTTACCTTAAAAAAAAAAAAAAAAAACAAGGGACAGGTCTAGCATCAGTATACTTATCTATTTATTACAAATAACAGCAAGCATCCATTATGCACAGAGAAACCCAGCAGAGAGGTAGAGAACAGCTGCTTTGAGGTTATGTCTTCAAGTCTGCAACACAGCTGCTGAAATGATACACAAGTACCAAAAGAAAATACACAAGTAAAGCTTACATTACACTACATGACACTACACTACATGGTTAAGAATTACCAAGCACTGGCCGGGCGGGGTGGCTCACGCCTGTAATCCCAGCATTTTGGGAGGCTGAGGCGGGGGGATCACAAGATCAGGAGATCAAGACCATCCTGGCTAACACAGTGAAACCCCGTCTCTACTAAAAATATAAAAAAATTAGCAGGGCATGGTGGTGGGCACCTGTAGTCCCAGCTACTTGGGAGGCTGAGGTAGGAGAATGGCATGAACCCGGAAGGCGGAGCTTGCAGTGAGCCGAGATTGCGCCACTGCACTCCAGCCTGAGCGACAGAGCAAGACTCTGTCTCAAAAAAAAAATTACCAAGCACTAAGATTATATACAACAATCTAAAAATTATATTTATTCTGTAATGTCCACCAGATTTTTACTCTTCCACCCTATTTGGCTTGGACTCCCCTCAGGCTTGGCCTTCTTAACTAAAGCTTGGCCTATGAAAAAAGTGGCACAGAATAAGCCACTGGCTTAACACTAAAACATGGCAGTGACAGTTGATATCCATCCAGGCACTCTAATGGCACATTAGTCAGGGGAGATGTGAAGAGGCCATGATCACTGAACCAACCAACAAAAAGCATTCTGAAGAATCTGCCGGGGTCAAAGAACCCTTCCAAGCAGGTTGGAGTGCAGTGGTGTGAATCATAACTATTAACTTCAAATCTCTGGGTTCAAGCAATCCTTCCGCTCCAGCCTCCAGAGTTGCCTAGAACTACTGACGCATGCCACCATGCCCTGCTAATTTTTCCTTTTTTGGGGAGACAGTCTCACTATGTTGCCTGGGCTACAACTCCTAGCCTCAAGCGATCCTCCCGCCTCCCGCATCCCCACCTCCAGTGCCACCTCACCCAGACCAATCAGGTTTATTAGCATACCTTCACACATACCACATTGATATGAAATCATCCTTGCCCTCAGGAAGCCTATAATCCAATCAGGGAAACAAAAGCAACACATGTCAACAAATACAATATTGTAATGCAGAAATGAAGCAAGTACAGATAATCAGAAATATAAAGATCACAGGTAGAAACGTTTGAGGAAGCGATCTGAAGGGATGAATTTTAAGTTGTTCTTTACATCCTTTATCTTCTATGATTTTCTGTACGTAGTGGGTGCTTGCTTGATTTAAAAGACGGAAAAGTCCATGTCAAACAGGCAATTGCAAGGAGCGATTTCAGTGAAGATAAAAAAACCAAGTAGGTTGCTGTTTTGACTTGAGTCCATCAAATAGCAAACAAAAAAATAAAGGAGCAACTGGTATCACATTTGGTGAAAAAGATCCCTACCCATCCACTTAAAAGGAGGGAAAGTTCCATAGGTTCTATAGAAAACAGTGACCAAGATTCAGAAGCATTATTCTCTAATTGTAATCTCTTATATTAAGTTAATTTCATGAGTCACAAACCAGAAAAGGTACAAATTTTGTCAATAAAAAACGTAAACAAATTTGAAGTTTCTTTAAACAGATAAACAAGTTTATTAGGTAGAATGATGGCAAACAAGTATCTGGCATGCTAATGTCAAAAAAAGAAGGTAACTTTAAAACGACAAAAATTAGACCCAAATTCTACTACCAATTAAGCAGCAATTTCAAATTATAAAGTTCTATAACTTTGTACCTTCAACCTACTTTACATTAAATCTCCCCTGCCCCACGGACCACCACAACTAATGAGAAGCTGTATCTTTTAAAAATGAACTCAAAACAGCTAACGTAATTTTCTAAAATTAATTTATTTAGCATGTTGTTTTTTTTTCCACAGTCATTACATCTGCTGGGTTTCACAACCACCCAGTGAGGTAAAATAGAGATTACCCACTCCCATTTTACAGATAAAATAAATGAAGGCCAGATAGGTTAAGTGACTAGCTCAAGGTCACAAAGCTACTAATTGGTAGCATGTGAATTTCCAAGCCAGTGATGTTTTCTTTGCTAAGATGACAACCCTAAAATAAAGCAGGGTATTAAAACCTTGTCTAGATAACATAAATACAATAATCTTAAAAGTTACACTGGGGCCGGTGCAGTGGTTCTCGTGAGCACTTTGGGAGACCAAGGCAGGCGGATCACCCAAGGTGGCCAATATGGTGAAACTCTCTCTCTACTAAAAACGCAAAAATTAGCTGGGCGTGGTGGTGCGTGCCTGTAATCCCAGCTACTCAGGAGGCTGAGGCAGGAGAATCACTTGAACCTGGAGGCAGAGGTTGCCGTGAGCCTAGACTGCACCACTGCACTCCAGCCTGGGTGACAGAGCGAGACTCTGTCTTTAAAAAAAAAAAAAAAAAAAAAGTTACAATGGGAAAGCAATCATACATGGAATAATACATTACTACAAATTTGCTTTGCCAGGTGAAAGTACTGATTTCACCGTGATCTACCTAGCATCGCATTCGTTTTTTAAATGTAACTACTATAGTTTAGCACCCTCTGGAACTCTAACTGCCAAAACTGTTCTCAAACTTTTTGAAAGTAAAATGAAAAAAAAAAAAGAAAAAAAAGCCTGTTCATAGACACAAACTAAGTAGTATAAATGTCAGCTAAACAGACTTAAAAACTGCTCACACTCCTGAAAAACTGGGGATTTAATGGAAACAATGATAATTACAGTTTTCCGATTCTTATGGATATTGGCACATTCATAGAAAAGGCAGACGTGTACAAAGCCCACAAACCCCAAACATGTTATGTACTCTTAAGCTTAAGATAAATGAAAAAAAAAAAACTCCCTCAATCTCACAAAGATAGTCACAGTAGTTCAACATTTCTGGGGCTGAACACACAGGAGGAAGTGTCAAAAGAAAGAATTAGAAATTTTGTATACTTTAAAACTTACACTTAATATTGATCACTTTCCATGCGATAAATATGAAAATCAGCCTCAATAAAATCCTCTACAATTTACTGTCTCTAAACCTCTGCTAACTCCATTCCTCAACACCCCGGGGTGTAAATGCGACACACACAGGCCTCATATACAGGCCTCTTGCCTTTTTTTCTAACACAACTAGGACCTTTGTTCTGAGCGTCGGTTTTTTACCCCACTCAATAGCTCTTTCAACTTTCTACCCCGTATTTTTTGTTTGGTTTTTAAAGAGGAGACTCTGAGCCTCAACTTGCCAGGTCTTTAAAAAATGAAATGCCAAAAATATCTAATGAGACTCTCGAGAGGAATAGAAAGTTAAACACATCACTAAAGGGCCTACAAAACGGAGTAAAGCCCGGAGATCGGGTGATCTGGCAGCCCAGACAAGATCGAGGACCGCGACTAGGAAAGGAGATAGCAGGAGAGCAGTTAGACGTCCACTTAGAACGGATTCACTGCGCTATTAACCGTACCCGCCCCCCCGCCCCCCGCACCGGCCCAACCTTTACACACAGACACATTCCCTCCCCCAATTAACTAACGAAGCAATTAAACTATGCCCACCACCAGACTCGATGCTTAGGCTAAACCTCCCCCAGACAAAGTAAAACAGCGTTATCAAAAAAACAAACAGATCTGTCTTAAGGGTTTGGAAGCTGCCCCTTCCGTTCTCTCCTCACCACGTAAGGTAACCAATTCCCTCCTGTCCCCCACCAGCAGTTCAAACGTGTAATTTCCCCCCGATTTACATGTGTTTTTATGTTTTTCCGCATTTTTCCGTCTAAGAAATGAAGGATTTCTTATTCTGAGGAAGGGAAAGACGCCGAGGAAGACAGGATTTGAGGTTTTACTACCTTCGTTATTCGAACTCCCCTCCAACTTGTTCCTGTACTAGAAAACCCACTCACTATGGAGAAGGAAGGAGAGGGGCTGCACTGATGGACAAACGTTGTAATAGGTTTTATGTAATCCACATATAAATAAATTAATCGCCTGACTCCCTCTGAATGCTAATACGATTGGGGTGACAATTGGCCCACCTCCCTCCCCCAAGTCCTAGTTAAACCCACCTACCACCAATTTCCATTCTGATCTATTTAAAAGGATACTCTATTCCTCTCAGTCAAGTTTCTTGGCTTCTTTAGGCCTCCCTGCATGCCCCCCTCGTCATCGTCCTCCCTCAGCCTCAACTTCCCACGGCTTAAAAAACTGCCCCGCGCAGACCCCGTCTCCGGGCTCGCCCTCCCTCAACCGTCCCTCGCCGTCCCCCTGGGCAGGAAACCCCTTACTGCGGTCTAAAGTCACTCCGGCCTCTCCCTCCTCTGACCCTCGCTTCCCACAACTGTTGTCACTCGAGCTGCTCCCTAGTTTCCATTTCCGGGCCGTCCACGGCCCCGGAGCCTCCCCTTTCCCGATTTCCGGGCCCCTCGTCCCATTTCCGGGGAACCCTTGCCGTCTTCACACCCCCCACCTGCACTTCCGGCCCCCCACTTTCTCTCTTCCCAGACACCCTCCAAGCTCCAAAGCCCACTTCCGGCCCCTCTCGACCCCCGCCGAGCTCCCCAACACCCGCAAGCCTTACCCCAGTTCTCTGAAGGGCCCTTCTCATTGCGGGCAGCCGGAGGAGGGACCCAGCGACCCCTACCCCCCGCCGGGCCCCGGTCCCTCCGGCAGCGGCGGCCCTCGAGCGTCTCTCCCGTCCACCCCCGGCCCGGTCCTTCCGCGGCTCCGCTGCCGCCGGCGCCGGGAGCAGGCCAAGCGGGGGCCGAATCGCGGCGATGACACAACCGGGCTTCCTGGGACTTTCTGTTCCAGCTCCTCCCCCCGCCCCCCCAACCCCTCAGCTGGCCCCCTCCCCCCAGGCTTGCCCCCGCCGCCCGGAGCTGCGCCCCAATTACCTAGTTAGGCCCCAAAGTCTCCGGTCCGGACTCGGTGGCGCGGCAGTAACTTCCACTAGCTCCCCCCCCCCCCCCCCCCCCCCGCCGGCCCCGGCGGCCCCCGGTTCCCTCCATTTTCCCCCGGGCCGCCGCACCGCGCTCGGCGTGCGCCTCCGCCCGTGCCGCCTCCCTCCCCGCCCGCTCTGACACGCTCGGGGAACTACTTTGCCCTCAGGCTCTGGATGACGGGCTCGTCCGCGGGACCGGCCCCGCTGCCTACTGGCGGCCCATCACATCGCCCCTCCCTCCCCCGCCGCCCGGCTCGACTCTCCCAGCAGCCTCCGATCTCCGCCCGATCCCTTCGAGGGACCAGGAAGGGGACTGTGAGCTCCGCTTGGTATCCCTCCGCCGGGGTCACCCCCTCCCCTCCGTGGTAGCAGGAACTAATTCCCCTTCGGGTCACCCGGGACCTGGAGCTGGAAATTTCACGGATCAGGGTTCCCTGAGACCCTTGGAGAAGGGGAGAATCGCCTCAGGTTAGAAATCCTTCTGCCAGTTCATAAGCGTGGTTCAATTTAAGCTAAGGTTTTGGCCCCTTGACCCCGACCAAGCCCCGCCCCTTCCTGGTTGTCTTAGCGACGGCGGTGGCGTCCCAAGATGGCGTCGTGGCTGCCGGAGACTCTGTTTGAAACTGTAGGACAAGGCCCGCCGCCGAGCAAAGACTATTACCAGTTACTGGTCACCCGGACTCAGGCAAGTGCGAGCCACGGTTTATCCTCTCTCCTAACTCCCTACCTGGCCCGGCTGGGGCCTGGGACCCAGGCTGTGCTAGGCCGAGAGCAGCCTTAGCCCGCCGGAAGCGCCCGGTCCCGGCTCCGCGCCGGGAGATTTTTCCTCGTCACCTCGGCCTCCTCGGTCCGGCGGCCCGCGTGTGCCTGCTCTCCCCGAGCCCGGCTAGTCCCCGGCAAGCCTTCTCTGCCTCCCCGCCCGCGCGCTCCTTTCCCGCCACCCCGGCTTCCTACCCATAGAGCTCCCTCCGCGCGAAGTGGAAAACGGGCGTCCCAGGCTTGCGTGCGGCCTCACCTCAGCGTGAGAAGGAGGGAAAGAAAGACTCAGCCAAGTGTCCCAAGGAGGAGCCGGCTAGGGAGGGGAAAAGAAGATTGCCTCTTTTCCAGGATAGGAATTAATCATGGAGAATTTTATAAATCTCTTTATGGCCTTTACGTGTGCCATGGCCACATCAAAACTTAGTTATTTCTAGTAGCAATTGACGATTGGGAGCCCTTCTCTTACCTTTTTGAGTCCCTTCTATCCCATTGAAAGTGTGCGGGTGGTGGTATAAAAATGTTTCAGCTGCTCTGCGCTTCAGCCCCACCCATAATGACATCTGCTCCACAACAATAAGACCGAGGATTATATTATCTCCAAAGTAACCATCGGCCTATTTTTATGCCTACTTTGGTGATTGAAGGTGGGCTTTTGGATGATTTACTGTGTCCATGAAATTCTCAACTTGAGCGGGGCCTCCATTGGGAAGACGTTTCTAATCCTGGCTGAGCTTACGCCTGTCACTGAGTTATTCATGCACCCTGCGCTTTCAATAGATACTATTCCTATAAAATGAAATTTAGAAGTTTGTATATATTTGTTTTGGTGTGCATATTGATCATTCCCTCGGTTTTTCCAGGAGTCCTTAAACAAAATAGGTAATGAGTTAATTTTTTTATATTTTTAAAAGCATCTTTTAAAATACAAATGTTAATATATTTTTTAATTTAAGATTTAGAAATATTACAAATGTAATATCAGACTGTCCAAAAAAAATTTTTTTTTAAAACAGTACTGCTCCTTGCGGAGCAGGGCTAATTCCTAGGCAGTGGGCCCAGAGTCAGCCTCAAATTTTTAATTAAACTGTTTTTAGGGGTTTTTGCTCATTTGGTGATTTATGAAATACTGAAAGTCATCCTTTTTTGTACATTTTTTTTTTTTGAGACCGAGTCTCGTTCTGTCGCCAGGCCTGAGTGCAGTGGCGCGATCTCAGCTCACTGTGACCTTGTTTCACCATGTTGGCCAGGATGGTCTCGATCTCTTGACCTCGTGATCCACCTGCCTCGGCCTCCCACAGTGCTGGGATTACAGGCATGAGCCACCGCTCCCGGCGTCGTTCATTTTTTAAACGGATTATTCATTTTTCCATTGGCTTGAAGATTTGTTTGTTTATTTATCGAGAGGGAGGCTCCCTCTGTTGCCCTGGCTGGAGCGCAGTGGCGCAAACTCCGCTCATTGCAACCTCCGCCTCCTGGGTTCAAGCGATTCTCCTGCCTCAGCCTCCCGAGTAGCTGGGATTACAGGCGTGTGCCACCACGCCCAGCTAATTTTTGTGTTTTTAGTAGAGACGGGGTTTCGCCACGTTGGCCAGGCTGGTCTCAAACTCCTGACCTCCAGTGATCCACCCGCCTCGGCCTCCCAAAGTACTGGGATTACAGGCGCCGGCCACCACGCCTGTCCAATTTTTTGTGTGTGTTTTTAGTAGAGACGGGGTTTTGCCATGTTGGCCAGGCTGGTCTCCAACTACTGACATCAGGTGATCCAGCAGCCTCGGCCTCACAAAGTGCTGGGATTATAGACTTGAGCTACCGCGCCTGGCCAGCTTTAAGATTTATGATCCTGACATTTCTTCACTTCCTAACATGAGTGGTCAAAAATATAATCTGTTCTAATCTTACGTGATTTTCTATTTTCATCTACCTCAAGTAAGTTAGAATGTTTTAATTTTTACTCTACAGCCTTTAAAACTTTGTCTTTTTTAGCATTTTCTTTCCTTTGAGGGTCTGGTATTTTACAAGCATGCTTCATTTCTCTCATTTGTAAGCCTCAACAGGCTGAATATCTGTTTACCTTTTTATTTTAGTAAATTATCCTTAGGAGTGCTCCTGGCTTTCGGCTTCCTAAAGAATACTTCTGTTGTTGACGTTCTTCAGACTTTGCCCTCAAGTCTAATTTAGGTGCATGCCTTCCTCTAACTACTCTTTTCTTTCTTTTTTTTTTTTTGAGACGGAATTGTGCTCTCTTGCCCAGGCTGGAGTGCAGTGGTGCAATCTTGGCTCACTGCAAGCTCCACCTCCTGGGTTCACGCCATTCTCCTACCTCAGCCTCCCGAGTAGCTGGGACTAAAGGCGCCCGCCACCACGCCTGGCTAATTTTTTGTATTTTTATTTGAGATGGGGTTTCACTGTGTTAGCCAGGATGGTCTCGATCTCCTGACCTCATGATCCGCCTGCCTCGGCCTCCCAAAGTGCTGGGATTACAGGCGTGAGCCACCGCGCCCGGCCCTAACTCCTCTTTTTAAGAAATCTTTCCCACCATCCCTTCAGTGTTCTTAATTTTTCTTTTTCTTTCTTTCTTTTTATATTTATTTTTTTTTTTTTTTTGCAGGTGAAAAACTCCCCTTTATCTCAGGTTCTGTCAGTTACATATATATAAAATCCTAAATTCTGATCCATTTTCTTTTTTAAGCATGCTGAATAAATCCACTATACTTCTACCAGTGAGAGTTAATCTCCAAGCTAATTAATTCATCCTCTTTTTAAAGTAAAATTTGTTGTAAAAAATGGCATGCCAAAAAAATATACTTTTCAGTCAACTGCCTTGAGAATATGCTATTTTCTAACCACAAGACAATTTTTCTGAGTCTCAGCACAGGAAACCAAACATCCAGTAAGAGGTGGCCTGACATAAATAAGTACTAAAAGACTAGCATTAAAATGTGTTTTATAAGATAGATTTTTTTTCTGGAATGACTTTCTAAAATTATTTCTTGTACATTTCCTCCTCTTTCTCCTGTCTTTATTTTTTTAATGTTGTATATTATCCAAATTATGCCCCAGATTTAGATGAATCTTTCTTTCGGGCTGATTCTGTTTTTTAGTCTCTTTTTCACTGCATCTTTTTCGTTGGCCCTATAAATCCAAATAACTGCGCATTTGACATGGATTTGAGGGCAGCTATTTCTCTCATTAGTGTCATAACACCACTGACAAGAGTCCAGAATATAAATGTTATACATAAATATTTTCTTTGTTTATATGGTAACATTTGAAATATATCGTATCCATATACAGGCGCTTCTCTTTTACTACTTGATACCATCTTGTTTTGGGCTTGGGGGGTTTTTTTATTCAAAAAAATAACTTTCAGATTATAGCTTGGGGTCAGTTTAGTTTCTCAAAGCTGATCTTTATAATGATCTCCAGCTTTAGAAAAAATAGTGCACTGCTTTCTAAATCAAAGATTCACTCAAGGGTTGGGCACAGTGGCTCAAACCTATAATCCTAGAATTTGGGGAGGCTCAGATGGGAGGATTGCTTGAGCTAAGGAGTTTCAGACCAACCTGGGCAACATAGCAAGACCCCTTCTCTTGAAAAAAAAAAAGAGGCTGAGCACAGTGGCTCATGCCTATAATCTCAGCACTGTGGGAGGCCGAGGCAGGCAGATCACTTGAGGCCAGGAGCTCGAGACCAGCCTGGCCAACATGGCAAAACCCCGTCTCTACTAAAAATACAAAAAATTAGCTGGGCATGGTGATGGACACCTGTAGTCCCAGCTACTCGGGAGGCTGAGGCAGGAGAATCGCTTGAACCCTGGAGGCAAAGGTTGCAGTGAGCCGAGATCCCACCACTGCTCGCCAGCCTGGGCAACACAGCAAGACTCAGTCTTTAAAATAAATAAATAAATAAGATTTACTTGGCCAGGTGTGGTGGCTCACACCTGTAATTCCAGCACTTTGGGAGCCCGAGGGGTGGATCACTTGAGGTCAGGAATTCAACACCAGCCTGGCCAACGTGGCAAAACCCCGTCTCTACTAAAAATACAAAAATTAGCCGGGCATAGTAGCATGAGCCTGTAATCCCAGCCACTGGGTAGGCTGAATCAGGATAATCACTTGAACCCAGGAGACAAAGGTTGCAGTGAGCTGAGATCTCACCACTGGGCAACAGAGCGAGATTCTACCTCAAAAAAAAAAAAAATTTTTTTTTACTGTTATTCTTGCTCTAATTCTAGTACTAGTTTACATATATTTTCTTATATGGGATTCTAATTCTTTGAAAACCTGTAGATTAATAAAGTGTTAGGGCTGGAAAGGATCTTTGTTTTTTTTGTTTTTGTGACAAGAGTCTCACTCTGTCACCCAGGCTGGAGTGCAGTGGGGCGATCTCAACCTCCGCTTTCTGGGTTGAAGCGATTCTTCTGCCTCAGCCTCACCAGTACCTGGGATTACAGGCACCCGCCACCATGCCCAGCTAATTTTTGTATTTTTAGTAGAGACGGGGTTTCACCATGTTGGCCAGGCTGATCTCGAACTCCTGGCCTCAAGCGATCTGCCCACCTCGGCCTCCCAAAATTCTGGAATTACAGGGGTGAGACACCGAACTGGCCAGGGCTAGAAAGAATGTTGAATATTATTTAGTTCCTACTCTGATGACACATATATATTCTTATTTATAGTGGGGAGAATGTAGCTAGTATTTGATTTTTAAAAACACTTTAATGGCTAATCTTTTATATATTGTATTTTTTTTTACTCCAAAGGAAGTTCATGACCAATTGGCAAGTTAATGAGTGCAGGTGTTTTGAAATCTATGAGTCCAGAAGATGCAAAAAATCACTTTATACTAAGTGGTCCAGGAGGGTACTGTTACCAGTATTGTACTCTTGAAATGGTGTCTTCTTTGTCCTCTCAAAATGGAAGTGTTGCTTAGGTGGCCATAACAGTTAATTTAGGTTTAACATGACAAATACTGGAAAAGTGTTAGAAAGAGAGTAATGGTATGCTAAGTAGATGGGAACTGGCAGATAGGGCCTCTTGCAGCCAATAACCCAGGTGGTTGTCCGAAGAGCACCAATACGTCATAGTTAACTCCAGCAGATGAAAGAAGGAAGAAGTAGGCAATAGATTAGTCTTGTTTTATCTCTTTTACTAAATCGTATCCAAAGCTCCAAAAAGATATCTGAAGCTAGTGTCATCTGAAAAAAAAACAAAAAGAAAACAAAAAAAAAAAGAAAATGCTCACCCCCCTTAAAAAAATGGCAATTATTTTTGAAGTGCATTCGAGTTGTAGCACTAAGAGACTGAAAACACCTGAGGTTGCATGCCAGCCTGTGACAGGAAGCTGTCATCTCAATGACTTCTGACAAAGGAATTAAAACTAGACTTGGTGACGGCTGAGCGAGAGACAACAAAAAATTGAGCTAGTGCCATTTCAAACTGCAGACCAATTTTAAAGATTTAAAATGTAAATGCAGTCTAATAAAAATGTTAATGCACGCACCCTTTGACCCAGCAAATCCATTTCTAGGATTTGGATATCCAAAAATGCTATCACATATGCACAAGGATATGTGAGCAAGATTATTCACCAAAGTCAATAATTGTAGAAACATTTTTCCATGAGAGGAAATGTGGTTAAACTGTGATTCATTCATGCCATAGAATACTATCCAACTTTTCAAAAACAATGCGGTGGATCTCTGTTTACTCAGTAGACCAAATAAAATCTAGCAAGAAAAGCAAGTTGCTGGATTAAACATAGCATATCCTACTTTAAAAAAAAGTGTTTTAAATAAATGTTAGGTTTTAAATAATTCTTAAAAGAAAAAGCTGGAATGATGCATTCTTAGAGTTACAGATTTTTACTCTTTGCATTCATATTTCTGAAACATCTGAATTTTCTACCATGAGCATTTCTTTTTATAATCAGAGAAAAGCAATAAAGATTTAAAATGAAAGTGTAAATGGATAACTCTCGCTCTGAGGTAGCCTGTATTCCCCATATTTGGCCAGCACCGCCTTTCACCCACCTCCCTCATTGAATACTGAGGTAGCTTTGATGGCTGTGTCACAAACTCCTGCTGTTTTTGTGGAGGGAAAATAATTCTAACTGTACAGTTTTAGAGAGAGTGCAGATTGATTAATGATTAATTTTCCAATTTTCCTTGCAAAATTTTAAGGAGGTTTCTTGGCATTTTTGTTTGTTTTAGAGGCAGAATCTCATTCTGTCATCCAGGCTGGCGTGCAGTGGTGCAGTCAGCTCACTGCAGCCTCAAACTCCTGGGCTCAAGCAGTCCTCGCGCCTCTCTGTCCCAAAGTGCTGGGATTATAAGCATGAACTTCTCTACCCATCCTTAAGGAGGATTTAGTGTCTAGAAACTTCAGACCTTTTTTTTTTTTTTTCTTAGATGGAGTCTCTCTCTGTCACCCAGGCTGGAGTGAGGTGGCATGATCTCAGCTCACTGCAACCTCCACCTCCCGGGTTCAAGTGATTCTCCTGGCGCAGCCTCCCAAGTAGCTGGGACTAAAGGCATGTACCACCCCGCCCGGCTAATTTTTGTATTTTTAGTAGAGATGGGGTTTCACAATGTTTGCCAGACTGGTCTCGAACTCCTGGCCTCAAGTAATCCACCCGCCTCGACCTCCCAAAGTGCTGGGATTACAGGCATGAGCCACCGCACCTGGCCTCTTTTTCTTTTTAATATAAGTAACAGTTACTTTTGAGAAACTAAAGGGGCCAGGTGTGGTAGCTCACACCTGTAATCCCAGCACTTTGGGAGTCTGAAGCAGGCAGATCACAAGGTCAGGAGATCAAGACCATCCTGGCCAACATGGTGAAACCCTGTTTCTACTAAAAAAAAAATACAAAACTTAGCCAGGCACGGGAGCGGGTGCCTATAGTCCCAGCTACTCGGGAGACTGACGCAGGAGAATGGCTTGAACCCAGGAGGCGAAGCTTGCAGTGAGCTGAGATCCAGCCACTGCACTCCAGCCTGGGCAACAGAGCAAGACTCTGTCTCAAAAAAAAAGAAAAAGAAAGACACAGCCGGGCGCAGTGGCTCATGCCTGTAATCCCAGCACTTTGAGAGGATGAGGCAGGTGGATCATGAGGTCAGGAGTTCAAGACCAGCCTGGCCAACATTCTACTAAAAATACAAAAAAATTAGCTGGGCGTGGTGGTGCACACCTGTAATCCCAGCTACTCGGGAGGCTGAGGCAGGATAATTGCTTCAACCCAGGAGGTGGAGGTTGCAGTGAGCGGAGATCATGCCACTGTCCTCTAGCTTATGCAATAGAATGAGACTTCGTCTCAAAAAAAAAAAAAAAAAAAAGAATGTTTTTGCAGACTTCTAAGCTATCATGTCCATTCTGCCCACTGACCACTGTCCACTGTCCACAGCCAAAATGTTTCCACACAGAAAGAACAACTGCTGCTCCTTTTAAATTCCAAGAGTCAGTATCACAACTTGTGCTTATTTATTTCCACAGCCTGGTCATCATAGCGAGATCCCATCTCTACAAAACAATCTAAAAATTGTCCAGGCATGGTGGCTCACACAGATAATCCTAGCACGTTGGGAGACCTAGGCAGAAAGATTACTTGACGCCAGGAGTTCAAGACCAAGCTGGCCAACATAACAAGACCCCCTTCTCTATTTTTAAAAATAAATAATTAGCTGGGCATGGTGACATGAGCCTGTAGTCCCAGCTACTCAGGAGGCTAAGGCAGGAGGATCACTTGAACCTAGGTGTTTGAGGCTTCAGTGAGCCATGAGACCCTGTATCTTAAAGAAAAAAAATTATTTTCCTCATCTCTGTTGTTTATGTGTTGATTTACACTCCTCTTTTCAGCTGTCTTTTTGTTTTTCTTTGAAAGTCTCTTATTCTTCCTTCTTAAGAGAGATGTTTTAGGCCGGTGCAGTGACTCATGCCTATAATCCCAGCACTTTGAGAGGCCAAGGCAGGCGGATCACCTGAGGTCGGGAGTTCGAGACCAGCCTGACCAACATGGTGAAACTCCATCTCTACTAAAAATACAAAAATTAGCTAGGTGTGGTGGTGGGCGCCTGTAATCCCAGCTACTTGGGAGGCTGAGGCAGGACAATCGCTTGAACTTGGGAGGCGGCAGTTGCAGTGAACTGCGATTGCACTGCACTCCAGCCTGGGCGACAGTGAGACTCCGTCTCAAAACAAAAACAAAAGAGAGATGCTTTACCCCTTCGCCACTGCACTTGAGAACCTCGCCCAGCTCAGCTGTGCTGGAGCCCTCCTCAAGGTGTGCTGTGGTTTTCCCTCCTGCTGTCATTTACTCCCTCACTGCTCCTCCTGACGGCAGCAAGTGCAGCAAACATTCCCTTCCCTGCCCGACAGGTTAGGCCAGGTGTTTATAATGATAAACTGCATTATTCTTCTGTTCCTCATGTCTGACACACGTCAGAAAAATGATTCCCAATCATTGTGTCTTGTGACACTCCAGGATGTGCCCAATTTGAGTTGTGAAATCATTTGTAGTCAGAAATTTTTCATTTCGCTTCTCTTAATTTTTTTAAGTGGCATATGGCACTTTTCTGAGGAGATGGATGGCAGGATCCAAGTAAGGTGATTAAACTCTTAAAAATAACAATATTCACTGTTTAGTTAGTCTAGTCAAGTGGCTCCTAAATCCTTATTTCAAAATCACATGACAACTGGACATTGCTCCAGTATCACCTTTTCCCAGGTAAATTGTTCACGTGGTACCTGTGAGTGCCTACTCAATCTGGGCAGTTAATTTGGTCTCACCCTACATTGACATAGATTTTGCTTCATAATTATATGGGGCAGTAGAGCACTTAATTGGAAGTCACTGAGTCACGGATCCTTTCATTCCTCCTGCAGTCTGCAAGCCCTTGACCTGGGGCAAGGCACTTAATTTGTCTGAGCCCTATTTGCTCATCAGCATAATAAGGTTACTAGTCTAAGAGATCACTAAGCTTTACCCAGCTCTAAAATGATGTTTCACGACTAGCATGTTGGCTCACACCTGTAATCCCAGCACTTTGGGAGGCCAAGGCAGGCGGATCACGAGGTCAGGGGTTCAAGACCAGCCTGGCCAGCATGGTGAAACCCCATCTCTACTAAAAATACAAAACTGAGCTGGGTGTGGTAGCACGTGCCTGTAGTCCCAGCTACTCCGGAGGCTGAGGCAGGAGAACCACTTGAACCTGAGAGGTGGAAGTTGCAGTGAACCAAGATCGTGCCATTGCACTCTGGCCTGGGTGACAGAGTGAGACTTCATCTCAAAAAAATAAAATAAAATGCTGTTTCACGTGAAAGTAGTGTTTTGTTTTGTTTTTGTTTTTTGTTTGTATATGTGTATATAATTTTTTTTTAAGACAGGGTCTTGATCTGTCACCTAAGCTGGAGTGCAGTGGTGCAATCATAGCTCACTGCAGCCTCCAACTCCCATGCTCAAGTGATCTACCCAGTTTAGCCCCCTGAAAATAGCAGACTACAGTCCCATTCCATCATGCCCATCTAAGAAAGTCGTGTTTTAGGCTGAGCACGGTGGCTTATACCTGTAATCCCAGCACTTTAGGAGGCCGAGGTGGGCGGAGCACGAGGTCTGGAGTTCGAGACCAGCCTGACCAACATGGTGAAACCCTGTCTCCACAAAAAAATACAAAAATTAGCCAGGGCCACGCACAGTGGCTCACGCCTGTAATCCCAGCACTTTAGGAGGCTGACTCAGGCGGATCACCTAAGGTTGGGAGTTCGAGACCAGCCTGACCAACGTGGAGAAACCTCATCTCTACTAAAAGTACAAAATTAGCCTGGTGTGGTGGTGGGCACCCGTAATCCCAGCTACTCAGAAGGCTGAAGCAGGAGAATCGCTTGAACTCGGGAGTTGGAGGTTGCACTGAGCCAAGATCATGCCATTGCACTCCAGTCTAGGCAACAGGAGTGAAACTTTATCTCAAAAAAAAAAAAAAAAATTAGCCGGGCATGGTGGTGCACTTGTAATCCCAGTTATTCAGGAGGCTGAAGCAGGAAAATCGCTGGAACCTAGGAGATGGAGGTTGCAGTGAGCCGAGATCGCACCACTGCACTCCAGCCAGCCTGGGCAACAAAGCAAGACTCCGTCTCAAAAAAGAAAAGAAAAGAAAGTGGTGTTTTATGCTGGAAAAAGCATTGGAGGTTTTTGTTTTGTTTTTGTTTTTTCCTTTTAGAAAAATTGAATTTGCATAGCTGGGCATGGTGGCTCATGCCTGTAAGCCCAGCACTTTGGGAGGCCAAGGTGGGCGGATCACGAGGTCTGGAGTTCAAGACCAGCCTGACCAACATGGTGAAACCCCATCTCTACTAAAAATTAAAAATTAGCCGGGCTGGTAGCGCATGCCTGTAATCCCAGCTACTCAGAATCACTTGAAACCGAGAGGTGGAGGTTGCAGTGAGCCGAGATTGTGCTATTGCACTCCAACCTGGGCAGGCGACAGAGCGAGATTCCATCTCAAAAAAGAAAAAAAAAAAGAAAAATTGAGTTTGCATCAAAGATTGTGTATTAAGAGGCTGGACGCGGTGGCTCACGCCTGTAATCCATTTGGGAGGCCAAGACGGGTGGATCAACTGAGGTCAGGAGTTCAAGAGCAACCTGGCCAACATGGAGAAACCTCTACTAAAAATACAAAAATTAGCCGGGTGTGGTGGTAGATTCCTATAATTCTAGCTACTTGGGAGACTGAGGCAGGAGAATCACTTGAACCCAGGTGGTGGGGCAGAGGTTGCAGTGAGCCGAGATCACACCACTTCACTGCAGCCTGGACAAAAGAGCAAAACTCTGTCACACACGCACACAGACACACACAAAAAGACTGTGTATTAGTAGCTGTGTGACCTGGCGTAACCTGCCTGATGTTCCATTCCGTTCTTCTGTAAAGTTAAGTTGTGGCTCCTTCACAAATATAGTGAGAACCAGATGTATGTAAAAAGCACTCCAGGCCAGTATTTCTCAAAGAGAAGCATCATGAGCCAGGTGCAGGGGTGCAAGCCTATAGTCCCAGCTATTGAGAAGGCTGAGGCAGAAAGCTTGAGCTCAAGAGTTGGAGTACAGCCTGTGCAAAATACTGAGACCCCCCCCCTATTTATTTTATTATTTTTTTGAGATGGAGTCTTGCTCTGTCGCCCAGGCTGGAGTGCAGTAGCACCATCTCAGCTCACTGCAACCTACACTTCCCGGGTTCAAACAATTCTCCTGCCTCAGCCTCCCTAGTAGCAGGGATTACAGCTAATTTTTGTATATTTAGTAGAGACGGGATTTTGCCATGTTGGCCAGGCTGGTCTCGAACTCCTGACCTCAGGTGATCCGCCCTCTTTGGCCTCCCAAAGTGCTGGGATTACAGGCGTGAGCCACCATGCCCAGCAGCCCCTCTTTAAAAAAAAAGAAGAATACACAAATATTTTTTAAAGTTTCGTGATTAGAAAAGATTGGAAAATTCTAAGTAAAACAAAATTATATTTCCTTCTTTTCTCTGAAATTTCTCAGAGCCTTTAAAATCCTATTTTGCATCATAAATCTCCAAGAGAATACTGCAGAGTGGAGCTTTTCCTATGACCACAGAACCCTCTTTTCCCTGAGCATCTTTAGGGACTGTGACTGGAATGCTGTTTGGAAAACCACTCAGCAGTCTGCCTGGTACACAGCATAAAATGCTGAAGAAATGTTAAATACTGGCACCAAATCAGTCAAATTTTACCCTTTCCACGACTGTTTCATTTTCCTTATTTATTTTTATTTTTATTTTTGAGACGGAGCTCTGTTGCCCAGGCTGGAGTGCAACGGTGCGATCTTGGCTCCCTGCAACCTCCGCCTCCTGGGTTCAAATGATTCTCGTGCCTCAGCCTCCCGAGTAGCTGGGATTACAGGCACCTGCCACCACACCCGGCTAATTTTTGTATTTTTAGTAGAGACAGGGTTTCGACACATTGGCCAGGCTGGTCTTGAACTCCTGACCTCAAATGATCCACCTGCCATGGCCTTTCAAAGTGCTGGGATTGTAGACATGAGCCACTGCGCTCAGCCTATCCTTTGGTTTTACAAATAAATGTGCTGCTGAGGTTCTGCAACCATTTTATTCTAACTTCCTCTTTAGAAATATTTTTAACTAATAATCTAAAAGAAAATACCTACACCCTCAAATGTGTTATATGCCACATTTTAACGCCTTAACTTGTGCTTCCAAAATCTGGATGAACATGTTTTGATGCATGCCACAGAGGAAAGCATCTGTTATCACTGTGCATATGGTAGAATTTCTTACAAATGTTTTATTGTTTGGGAAAGCTCAGCTCTGACCAACCCTCAGGATTTGTGCCTATACAAAGCAGGTATAATTGGAGCAGAGAGTAAGCCTGAAAATCGTTAAGAGTCTCAGACGCACCAGCTCAGCACAAACTCTTGGAACGTTGACAGTTCACAAAAACACACTAACCAGCATGTGATAATATCGAACATTAGCCAGATGTGGTGGTGCATGCCTGTAATCCCAGCTACTTGGGAGATTGAGGCAGGATAATCTCTTGAACTTGGGAGGCAGGGGTTGCAGTGAGCCGAGATCCAGCCTGAGTGACAAGAGTGAAACTCCGTCTCAAATAAGTAAATAAATAAATAAAATAATAATAATATCGAGTTAGGGAAAGTGTTAACATAGTAATTTTCAATGCTGTTTTCTGAATTTGGTATTTGATAAGGAGATAAGAATTTGGTAGATATTGGTAATGATTCAACTCCGAAACAGAAGTCTTCCTGTCCTCACATTAGTGGATCTTTTGGATCCTTGGAATTGAAGGGTATCCTAAAATCAGCAGCATGAATCATTTTTTAAAAAATGGACTTCAGCTCATTCCGTTACCAAATGTTCAAGTATCTTCTGTGTATCAAGTGCCACCATGTGCTGTGCCAAGCACTGAGGATACAGTTGGGAGCAAAAGTATAGTCTCTGCCCTCACGGAGCTTACAGCCTAGTGGGAGATAGAGATACTGATCAGAAGGCCAGGTGCGGTGGCTCATCCCTGTAATCCTAGCACTTTGGGAGGCCAAGGTGGGTGGATTATTTGAGGTTAGGAGTTCGAGATCAGCCTGGCCAACATGGCGAAAGCCCGTCTCTACTAAAAATACAAAAATTAGCTGGGTGTGGTGGCGGGCGCCTGTAATACCAGCTACTCGGGAGGCTGAGGCAGGAGAATGCTTGAACCCGGGAGGCAGAGGTTGCAGTGAGCCAAGGTATCGCGCCATTGCACTCCAGCCTGGGCAACAAGAATGAAACTCTGTCTCAAAACAAAACAAAACTAACCCATCCCATCTCTTCCATTCTCACAGCACCTTCCTGTCTCTCCCTGTCATGCTTCTATGTTGCTGTGGCCAGAGTCACAGTTCTGTCCTACAACTTCAATCATTTTATTCTCCTGTGCAAAAATCCTTGGCTAATGAATCCCTGTTACCTAGACCAGCAGTTTCCAAACTTTTTAAAGCAGAACGCTTTTATGAAGAAAAATTCTTTACAGATTTTATCTGTATCTATTTCCAAATATCTATATGAATATATGCTTATCTATTAAAAGGAGCATTTTATAAAGGTAGATTGTTTTATAAGTTCAGATTAATAGTATTTACTTATTATGAAGTTAATGAGAACAAAGGAACTACTGTGATAAAAAGAAAACTTCAAGCTGGGCACGTGGATCCTTGATTACACCTGTAATCCCAACACTTTGTGAGGCTGAGGCAGGAGAATCGCTTGAGCCCAGGAGTTCAAGAGTAACCTGGGCAACAAAGTGAGACCTTGTCTCTACCAAAAAAATTAAAAATGAACCAAGCATGCAACTTGGTGGCATGCAACTGTGGTCCCAGCTACCTGGGAGGCTGAGGCCGAAGGACCACTTGAGCCCAGGAGGATGAGTCTACAGTGAGTTGTGATCGTGCCACTGCACTCCAGCCTGAGTGACAGATCAAGACCTTGTCTCAAAAAATAAAAAAGAGTTGAGATGAAAACATTAGTGTTACTCAGCATCAATAGTCAATTTCTGCATTTTATTATAAAATTAAGCCTGATCCATGTAGCTGATCATAAATCTATTCTCCATATTACATCCAACGTGAACTTTTAAAATTGCAAACCTAATCACCATATCTCACCAACTCTAAAATGCCCCTGAGCATAGGCCACATCATTATTTCACATATAGCCCAGAAAGAAAACTGATTTCAGCGATTTTGTAAGAAAAAAAAGTGTCTCACAATCATTGGAATATAGTATGCCAACCACCTCACCTCCTTAAAAAACAAAAATTTGGCTAGGTGCGGTGGCTCCCGCTTGTAATCCCAGCACTTTAGGAGGCAGAGGCAGGCAGATCACTTGAGGTCAGGAGTTTGAGACCAGCCTGGCCAGCATAGTGAAAGCCCGTCTCTACTAAGAATATAAAAATTAGCCGGGTGTGGTGGCGAGTACCTGTAATCCCAGCTACTTGGGAGGCTGAGGCAGGAGAATCGCTTGAACCCAGGAGGCGGAGGTTGCAGTGAGCAGAGACTGCACCATTGCACTTCAGCCTAGGCGACAAGAGTGAAACTCCATTTCAAAAAACAATAAAAATTTTAAAAATAATAAAAACCAATAATTTTTCATCTTCCCCGTATCAGGACAAAGCTCCTGACTGTGTTCTACAAAGCCAGCATATTTCTTTTTTTTTTTTTTAAGCAGGCTCAGAAGGGAAAGGGTGTCTCTTGCTCAGGGGCCATGCTAATTTCTGTATCATTTCGATTTTAGTATATGTGCTGGTGACCACAGGTCTCTCTTCTTGATAGCACTTACCATGGCGGACATCTTAGTTTTGCTTATATGTTTATCTGATCAGTATCTTTTGGTTTTTTTGTTTGTTTTTTAGACAGTCTCACTGTGCTGCCCCAGGCTGGAGTGCAGTGGAGCGATCTTGGCTTGCTGCAACCGCCGCCTCTCCGGTTCATGTGATTCTCATGCTTTAGCCTCCCGAGTAGCTGGGATTACAGGCACCGGCCATCATGCCCAGCTAATTTTTCTATTTTTTTTTTTTTGTAGAGATGGGGTTGTAGAGATGGCGTGAGCCACCGCGCCCGACCGGATTGGTTAGATACAACTTTCTTTTCTTTTTTTTTTTTGAGGCGGAGTCTCGCTCTTGTTGCCCAGGCTGCAGTGCAATGGCGCCATCTTGGCGGAGTGCAATGGCGCCATTTCGGCTCAGTGCAACCTCCGCCTGCTGGGTTCAAGCGATTCTCCTGCCTCAGCCTTCCGAATCGCTGGGACTACAGGCACCTGCCATCATTCACCGCCATCATGCCCGGCTAATTTTTGTATTTTTTGTAGAGATGGGGTTGTAGAGATGGCTTGAGCCACCACGCCCGGCCAGATGGGTTAGTTTTCTTTTCTTTTTTTTTTTTTTTGAGGCGGAGTCTAGCTCTGTCGCCCAGCCTGGAGTGCAGTGGCGCCATCTCGGCTCACTGCAAGCTCCGCCTACCGGGTTCACGCCATTCTCCTGCCTCAGCCTCCCGAGTAGCCGGAACTACCGGTGCCGGCTGCCACGCCCGACTAATTTTGTATTTGTATTTTTAGTAGAGACGGGGTTTCACCGTGTTAGCCAGGATGGTCTGAATGTCCTGACCTCGTGATCTGCCCGTCTCGGCCTCCCAAAAGTGCTGGGATTACAGGCATGAGCCACTTACTGCGCCTGGCCGGGTTAGTTTTCTTACTCCAAAAAGCAGATACACTTTTTTTTTTTTTTTTTTTTTTTGGGGGGGGGTTGCGCTTTTGTTGCCCAGGTTGGAGTGCAATGGCGCCATTTCGGCTCACCGCAACCTCCGGCTCCCGGGTTCAAGCGATTCTCCTGCCTCAGCCTCCCCAGTATCTGGGATTACAGGCATGCGCCACCACACCCGGCAAATGTTGTATTTTTAGTAGAGGCGGTGTTTTGCTGTGTTGGTCAGGCTGGTCTGAACTCCCGACCTCAGGTGATCCGCCCACCTCGGCTTCCCAAAGTGCTGGGATTACAGGCGTGAGCCACTGCGCCCGGCCCAACAGATACAACTTTCTACCTCATAATAATGTTTCAAGGATTATATGAGGTAAGATATACAAATTTGTTGCACATTTTCTTGCCCTATCTTACATTTTTATTATGGTAAGGTCCTTTTGTCCCAAGATGAGTCTTCCTCCTGTCTAAAACTATTAAAGTATATCTTCAGCATTTTTTTAAAAAGAGCCTGGCCAGCATCGTGAAACCCCATTTCTACTAAAAATACGAAAAAAAAAAAAAAAATAGCCGGGCATGGTGGCAGGCGCCTGTAATCCCAGCTACTCGGGAGGCTGAGGCAGGAGAATCGCTTGAGCCCGGGAGGTGGAAGTTGGAGTGAGCTGAGATCACGCCACTGTACTCCATTCTGGGTGACAGAGCACGGTTCTGCCTAAAAAAAAAGAGAGAGAAATAGATTGCCATTTGGCTGGAAAAAATGGTTTCCACATTCATACCCGTCAAAGCCTCCGCTCCGCCATTACTGTCTTCCGCACTTTGGTTTCCCCAAGGCTCCCTCTTCTGAAGATGGCGGCCGTGGGACCCTAATGGAGCTAGGAACTGCCCAGCGCGGTGGCTCACGCCTGTAATCCCAGCACTTGGAGAGGCCGGGGTGGGCAGATCACCTGCGGTCGGGAGTTTGAGACCAGCCTGACCAACATGGTGAAACCACGTCTCTACAAAAAAATACAAAAATTCACCGGGCGTGGTGGCGCCGGCGCGTAGTCCCAGTTACTTGCAGGTGGAGGTGGGAAGATTGCGTTAGCCCAGGAGTCCAGGGTACAGTGTACCGGGATTGCGCCACTGCATTCTAGCCTGCTTGGCTGGAGTGAGACCCTGTCTTAAAAAAGTATATATATAAAGGGCCAAGAAGCTCTTGGCAACATTTTTAATGCTTTTACATTCTGCCTACTGTGTCAAACTAATGGTTCCCAATTAGTGGAGCTTGTTTAAGCTGTGACTAAAGGATGTTTTTATGTAAGTGAAATAATTATTCCTAAATATTACTTTTAAACACGGATTTTGTTTAACCTTGTTTTTTTTTGGAGGCTGGTAACACCAAGACTACTTTATTAAAAGCATAACTAAGAGCAATTGACGGATACGTAAAGACGTAGTAGGCACATCCGTGTAGTTGTGCCACTGTGAGGAGCATTCAGGAGTAATTCTGCCGTGATGCTTAGGTATGTATCTGATTTATGGAAGATGGGCTGTAGGCTGTATAACCCCTGTACGTATATGTTAGGGACTGAATTATGTCTCCCCGCAAAAAGATTTTTGGAAGTCCTAACCCTGAGTACCACAGACTGTGACCTTATTTAGAAACAAGGTCATTGCAGATGAAATTAGTTAAAATGAGATCCTGCATGAGCTCCTAATCCAATACTACTGGTGTCCTTACTGCTGGTGTCCTTATGTGAAGACACACACAGAAAGCCATGTGATGATGAAGGCAGAGATTGGAGGGATGCAGCAAAAGTTGCCAAAGATTTTCAGCAAACTAGCAGAAGCTAAGAAGAGACTTCCCCTTCAGAAGGAAGGAGCATGGCCTTACTAACACCGTGAGTTATCCCCAGAATCGTGAGAAATAAATTTGTGTTATTTTAAGCCACCCCATCTGTGGTTCTTTGTTATGACAGTCCTGAGTGTGTGAAGCTATTTGTGGCCCACCTACTTGATTCACCTAAATGTTAGTGGGAAAATAGAGTTGCCTGGGTGTGTCGGTCATTTCACACCTGTCCGAGCCTCCACCTGAGATAAATCACCATCTGTTTGGCACAATCCCCCTGGCCTACCACTTACCACTGGACCAAGGATAGACACCTGACTCTAGTGCAGTGAATCTACCGACTGACCAGCAGCCATAGGACTTGGGTGGCCTGGTATTGGTATGGAAAGAGGAGCCCCTTCTTGAAAATGGGGACTAAGCCGGGCACGGTGGCTCACGCCCTGTAATCCCAGCACTTTGGGAGGCCAAGGCAGGCAGATCATGAGGTGAGGAGATCGAGACTATCCTGGCTAACACGGTGAAACCCCGTATCTACTAAAAATATTAAAAAAAAAGCCAGGCGTAGCAGCGGGCGCCTGTAGTCCCAGCTACTCGGGAGGCTGAGGCAGGAGAATTGCTTGAACGCGGGAGGCAGAGGCTGCAGTGAGCCAAGATAGTACCACTGCACTCCAGCCTGGGCAACAGAGCAAGACTCCGTCTCAAAAAAAAAAAAACAACAAAAAAAGAAAATGGGGACTAAGACACAGAAGAATATAGCTGCAGAGAGTAGCTTCAGGGAACTGAGATAGGTTCAGAGGAAGCTCGAAGTGGCCATTCTGAAGTTTATGCAAACTGCTGGCCAGGAGAGGTGAAAAAAAAAAAAAAATAGAGAAGAGACATGACAGTGGGACAGGGGATTTGTTACTCCCACTCCAGGCTGCAAGTTGCCTCTCCACAATTAATCTCACCTTTTAGTAGAGAACCCAACTTTTCAGGCCTGGCATGGTAGCTCACACCTACAATCCCAGCACTTTGAGAGGCCGAGGCAGGTGGATCACTTGAGGTCATGAGCTCAAGACTAGCTTGGCCAACATGGCGAAACCCTGGCTCTACTAAAATACAAAAATTGGCCGGGCATGGTGGCACCTGCCTATAATCCCAGCTACTCAGGAGGCCAAGGCAGAAGAATTGCTTGAACCCAGTAGGTGGAGGTTGCAGTGAGCTGAGATTATGCCACTGCAGTCCAGGCTAGGTGACAGAGCGAGACTCCGTCTCAAAAGAAAAAAAACTTTTAGATAGGCTTAATGCTTCCCATTTTGATGGGTTGGTGGTGGTGGTTAATTTCAATAATATAGGGAGTTGAGTGGTTTTTGAGGGAGAAGGGCCCTCAAATCCAACCTTGTGTCCTAACCTCGCTGGCAGCTAAGTGTGACTTTGAAGCTAAGTATTAATTAAGGACTTTTAGGAGGTTTCTTTAAAGGGAGGTAGGATAGGGCTGGGCCCTTTCATCGTCTGGCTACTTAGAAATAAAATCAAGGGTGAGAAGTAAAATGGATAATAGGAGGCAGCATCCTTCCGCAACACACCACAACCCTGTGCCGGAGCTTTCAAGGGCACGTGGCATAGCAGTGTATTCTGCCATTCCGCTGTGTACCACCCTCTGTCCTGTCTTGCCTTTCCCTTTCTCTTCAGTTCTTCTTTCTGTTTCCTTTTATTTCTTTTCCTTCTTGTTTGTCTTTACCTACCCTGCATAAAAATGCTGGTTAGTACCTTTGGGTTCCTCATTCTGGTTACCTGTTGCAGTGAGTCTGTATCCTGAGAAATTCATGGAGATCACCATGATTAGAAGTTGTGGCTACTGAGCCAAGCGTCATAGACTTGAGGCCTAGCAGCTTCCAGGGGCTCCAGGACCATCAGGTGGGAAGGCCCTGGGGGGTCCGGGACAGCTCCAGACTAGCTCCACAGGAGCAGAAGTGTACCAGGGCCTACCTGCTGCTCCACCACAGGCTTGGCTACTTGTCTCCCACCACATCTCTGGGTCTGCATGTCCCTCGGCTTTTGTTGCCCATACCAAAGGCTCAATTCTGAGCCTCAAGTTCCATTTCCTCCCACCAGAGGAGCTGATGCTCTCATTCAGCCACTCTCCCCTGTTTGGGAGCTTTCTCCCACAGTCAAGCCAGTCTATTGCCCATCCTTGGATCATATGGTAGGAGCTGATATTTTTACCACCCTCCTCTGTCCGTCATCTTGTGGTTACAGTGCCCTGGTTTTCCACAGGAAAGTCATGCCTCCCTCACCCTCATTTTGTATGGTCCAAATAGTCTCTTATGGACCCACCATCCTCATTGTCCATAGTGATGCAGAGTTGGGTCCAGTCCCCAATCTAAGCCAATGAGATGCTTGAGAAAGGCACACTTCCTTTATCCCTGAACTTGTGGTTGTAGTGATGTGAACCAGGGTCTAGCAGCCATGCTGTCACCACCAGGGACAACCTACTTACAGATGCAGCCAATGTGGAGGGAGAAGAACCAACGGGTGAAAGAGAGGTGGGGTCTCTGTGGCACTGTTTGAGCCTCCACAGCCAGCTAGGCATTACCGTTAGGTGAGTCAATAGGCCCCTCTTCTTTGCTCAGATCAGGCTGAGAGGGTTTTCCATCACCTGTAACTAAAAATGTCCTAACTAGTCCAAGTCATTAGCCGCCCTGGTCCAATCAGCAGTGGCTGGAGTAGCAGGCCAGATGTCACCTGCAGAACAAAGTGTGCTCAAGTCAGCCCTTGAAATGGGGCTGTGGGACGGGCAGTGGGAACTGAGTCTTTCCACTATAAATAAGGCTGTGCAAGGCCAAGTTAATACATGTTTGGAGTTCATAAATCATGGTGGCTATGGTTATCAAATAAAAGAAAAATCAAAACCACCAGTAGCCTCAAAAAGCACATGATTGGAAATGTGAGAGGCTGTCAGGAGCCCTGGTCCGTGGGCAACCTCGCTGGAAGTGCTGTGACCATGTGTGTGTTTGAACCAGGACAAACTGCTGATGTAGACATCTCTCCAGATCCATTCCTCAAAACTCCGTAAAGTGATTATGTATCTGAATCGCTTGCCTAAGACAGAGTAGTGTCTGTTTGCTGAATGAGATTCTTCCCCGCAATATGATTTGGATTTGTGTCCTTGCCCCCATCTCATGTCCAAATTGTAATCCCAGTGTTGGAGGAGGGGCTTGGTGGGAGGTGATTAGATCATGGGGGCGGAATTCCCTCTTGTAGTTGTGATAGTGAGTTCTCATGAGATCTGGTTGTTTAAAAGTGTGCAGCACCTCCCCCTTCTCTCTATCTTCCTCCTCTGTCCGTGTAAGATGGGCCAGCTTCCCCTTCACCTTCCATCGTGATTGTAAGTTTCCTGAGGCCTCCCCAGCCATGCTTCCTGTACAGCTTGTGGAACTGTGAGTCAATTAAAACCTCTTTTCTTTATAAATTACCCAGTTTCAGGTAGTTCTTTATAGCAATGCAAGAACAGACTAATACACCACCTTTCTCAAAGACTGCCACTTCTATATTCTGTATTTTAGAAGTCAGCACTGTTTGAGGAATTGAAATGAAATGAAACCTAAGGTAAAATAAACCTAGCAAACAAAGGAGAGATTTGTGTAGACAGTCTAGACAAGTTTACATTCCACATTAAACACTTGCATTTATTTAACAGTTTCATTTATGACTTTACAGTTGTTTAATAAATATTATGACATTCCAACTAGGAAGATAGTATCACCCCTTTAAACATGAGAAAATCAAATGAATGGCTTAAGGCAAAAATTCTTTTATTAGTACCCAAAAGTCTAGACTTTGTTATTATTTTAAATTTAGAAAAGTAAAATTTCAATAGTTAGTGGCTAGCAAAACTGTATTTTTTTTTTTTTTTTTTTTTTTTGAGACGGAGTCGTGCTCTGTTGCCCAGGCTGGAGTGCAGTGGTGTAATCTCGGCTCCCTGCAAGCTCTGCCTCCCGGGTTCATGCCATTCTCCTGCCTTAGCCTCCTGAGTAGCTGGGACTACAGGTGCCCACCACCACGGCCGGCTAATTTTTTTGTATTTTTAGTGGAGATGGGATGTCACCGTGTTAGCCAGGATAGTCTCGATCTCCTGACCTTGTGATCCGCCTGCCTTGGCCTCCCAAAGTGCTGGGATTACAGGCGTGAGCCACCGTGCCTGGCCCCAAAACTGGTATTTTTAAGTGTGAACTAATAATTTAGTTAGGTTTATTCAGAAAATAAACTTTAAGGATTTAGGGATTTGCAAGCTTCAGTTTGAAGTAGGTTTAGACAGCTAGAGATCTTTGGATTTTGTAAAGAGAAAATTAATTGAAGAAAGAATTTAAGGTAGATATGGTTTATGACTGTCTGTTTCAGATGTGAAGTGGTAAACAATATTGGCAAAGCCACAGATTGGGAGTAGAGTGGGGGAAGGAAGACAAGAAGATAGCAGTCAGGTAAAGGAGTTTGTAAGTCATTCATAACCAACCAACACTACCCATATAGCATGATAGTTGTGAATATACCAAGGCCTTTTAGACCACTCTGGAATGCACTTTGACCCTCTCTTTTAAATCATGAATTTCTGTTGTTTTTTTTTTTTAAGCGAGAGTCTCGCTCTGTCACCCAGGCTGGAGTGAAGTGGTGCAATCTCAGCTCACTGCAACCTCCACCTCCCAGGTTCAAGCAGTTTTCCAAAGCCTTTGCCTCCCAAGTAGCTGGGACTACAGGTGGCCGCCACCACGCCCAGCTAATTTTTGTATTTTTGATAGAGATGGGTTTCACCATGTTGGCCAGGCTGATCTCAAACTCCTGACCTCAGGCGATCCACCTGCCTCAGCTTCCCACAGTGCTGGGATTACAGACATGAGCCACCACCCCTGACCTAAATCATTAATTTCTTCCTTAATTTGTGCAAAATTTAATGTACCTGCATTTCCTTCTGTGTTCTTTTCTATCCTTAAGATTTTTCAGTTCAAAAATATTCTTGTGTGGGATAGACATTAAAAGATGAAACTGGAAGCCGGGTGCAGTGGCTCATGCCTATAATCCCAGCACTTTGGGAGGCTGAGGCAGGTGGATCATCTGAATTCAGGAGTTTGAGACCAGTCTGACCAACATGGGGAAACCCTGTCTCTACTAAAAATACAAAATTAGCCAGGTGTGGTGGCGCATGCCTGTAATCCCAGCTACTTTGGAGGCTGAGGCTTGAGAATCCCTTGAACCTGGGAGGCAGAGGTTGCGGTGAGCTGAGATTGCGCCATTGTACTCCAGCCTGGGTAACAAGTGTGAAACTTCGTCTCAAAAAAAGAAAAAAAGAAAAGAAGAAGAAACTGGTAATTGGGAAGACGAAGTAAAACAGGAGTAAGAACTTTGCATTGCAGCCCTAGGGGGTTATGGTGGAGGGAAGGAAGCAGAGGTGGGTACCTGAGACCATAGGACTGCACTTCCATAGGACATGTATGATCCAGGTAAATGCAGCCAGGTCTTGGTGCACTGCTTTGTTTAAGGTGTGCTGTGAGCTAAGCCTCTGCAGCATAGTTTATGGTGGTCCTATCCCCTTGTAAAAATTATCTTTTGAACTCACCCATTGTCACCTCTATCCTTCATTCAGCTTTTGCTTATGCTACTCCTCCACTTGGAACACCCTTTCCCCAGTCTTTGCCTAGTCATTCATCCTGTTAGATTTGCCTGCATCCCTGCCAAGAATCCCCTTAACTTGACCTTTTTTAGGGGTGAGTTTGAGGAGAAAGCTTAGGAAATAATAAGCCAAATGTTTGTGTCTTAAACATCCAGGTAACTCTGGATAGTGACAGCCAACACCGTGGAGTCATAAAAGCAAAAATAAACATTTGAATAAGCAACAAGACATTGAAGACAATATCTCTTGACATGATCAGCAACAGGCAACATCAGTTTCTTAGCATCCCATAGAGACTGATAGAGGAGACAATTTCTTTTCTAGCAAACAAGAGATGGTGAATGGAAATCAGCCTCTTCTAATGTAACCTGTATAAACACTGTAAAAGCCTAATGTTCAGCTAGCACATGGTCATGAATCCAGCTTTTAGTACAATGCCAAGCACAGTGTGAACTCAGTACATATTTGTTGGATTAATAAATATTAGTCCTATTCGCTGTTGGATTAAAAGCAAGTATAGAGGTCGGGCGCTGTGGCTCATGCCTGTAATCCCAGCATTTTGGGAGGCTGAGGCTAGTGGATCACCTAAAGTCAGGAGTTCCAGACCAGCCTGGCCAACAAGGTGAAACCCCATCTCTACTAAAAATAAAAAAAATTAGCCAGGCATGGTGGCGGGTGCCTGTAATCTCAGCTACTTGGGAGGCAGAGGCAGGAGAATCGCTTGAACCCCGGAGATGGAGGTTGCAGTGAGCCGAGATCACACCATTGCACTCCAGCCTGGGCAACAAGAGTGAAAATCCATCTCAAAAATAAATAAAAAGCAAGTATAGAGCACAAAAATGGCACAAAGCAAGGAAGTAAGTCAGGAAGGGTTTTATGCAGGTTGTGACTATATGATATGAATCTCAAAAAATGTTCTATTTTCCGGAGGAAGTAGGGAGCTGGAATAATTCTAGGCAGGAGGGATTCATTTTAGCAGTGATTGAATGCGATACTACAGTTGGGAAGCACAGGGATGTGCTGAAATGTGGGGCATAGTCAGTGGCTAGAATGAGATGATGCTGAAGAAGAGATGGACAAGGGTCACTCCTTGGCCTTCTGTGCCAACCCAAGGATTTGGGCCACCGGGAAGAAAAAAAGATCACATCGACATCAGCATCTTAGTAAGAGGCCTTTGGCTGCTGTGTTGAAGATAGCTTGAATCAGTTCAAGCCCGTAGAGGCAGAGAGCTTTCTTATTAGATTTTGTCATGATCTTCTGCAGCACCACAGAGTTGAATGTCAAGTTATATTAAGGAAGTGAAATCAATAGAATTTAGTCATGGAGTTGATGTTTTGTGATGACAGAGGCTAAGAGAGTCTAGAATGACTCAACTAGTGCCACCAAAATAAGGAATACAGGAAGTGGACTAGGTAGGTTTCTAAGGGAAGATGATGAGATCAGTTTTTTTATAGCTGAGTATAAACTACCCCTGTGGATTACAGGTGGGTGTGTACAGTAAGCAGCTGCATAATTTAGTACAGATACGGATTTTGATACAGATTTCAACTCAGCAGCACTGAAAACTGTTTGAATTAGATTACCTAGACAGAGGAGGGATGTCACTAAGGACAGAGCTTCAACATTTAGAAGTCATGCTGGGTGTGGTGGCTCATGCCTGTAATCCTAGCACTTCGGGAGGCCAAGACAGAAGGTTCACTTTGAGGCCAGGAGTTCAAGACCCACCTGAGTAATATAACAAGACCGTCTCTACAAAAAAATAAAATAAATTTATGTTTTTAAAAATAAACATTTAAGAAGTGAAGGCAGAGGAGCACTTGTGTCCCCACATTTACATGTTCTTTTTACTTTTCAGGGGAAATGTACATCATTGATATTAGTGTTCTAATCTCCACAAGTTATTTGAGGTTGGGTTAAATATTTTTCATTGTAAGTAACGAATTGCGTTTGGAGCAGGAACAGTCTGAAAAAACAGCGTCGGTAAAGGCATGGGAAAAGGCCTCCTCTGTGTGATGTCCCAAGGAGTGTAAATTAGTACATCCTTCCTGTGGCACAAACCATTAGTTGCCCCCAATATCCATTTTCCCTTTTCCTTAGTAAACAATTATCTGACTTTTAGCGGAACACATGGGCTTTAGAGAAAAAAATTTTTAAAAAGACTTCATTTCTCATCCTCCCTTACAGCTACAGCTAGCCACATGATTAAATTCTGGCTAAGGGGATGGCAGTGGAAGGGGTGACTGACTACACAGAAGAATCTGTGAGAGTTGGACCCTTTTCATCTCTTCCTCCTTTCTGCTGTCTAGAATGCAGATTCTGTGGCTAGGACTTCAGCAGCTATCTGGTACCACGCAAAAGCAGCCAAATTCTGAAAGTGACAGAAAACCCAAATGAAAGGGGGCCTGGTTCATTTGGGAACACATGGACTGTGCCTTTTTTTTTTTTTTTTTTTTTTTTTTTTAAGATGGAGTCTTGCTGTGTCACCCAGGCTGGAGTGCAGTGGCACAATCTTGGCTCACTGCAACCTTCGCCTCCCGGGTTCAAGCGATTCTCCTGCCTCAGCCTCCCTAGTAGCTGGGACTACAGGCGCCCGCCACCACGCCTGGCTAATTTTTGTATTGTTTAGCAGAAGAGAGGTTTCACCATATTGGCCAGGCTGGTCTCAAACTCCTGACCTTGTGATCCACCCACCTCGGCCTCCCAAAGTGCTAGGATTACAGGTGTGAGCCACTGCGCCTGGCCTCAGGACTGCCTCTTTTTTTTTTTTTTTACATAAATGCCTGTCTGTATAAGCCACCCTTTTGGATGTTCTGTCTCATTCAACTGAACATAGTTCTGTCTGATGTGCTTCCCAAAGACAGCTTAGCAGTGTTTTGTCAAGTAACATGTGCACATCCTTTATTCTGGCATCCCATCTCAGGGAATTTACCCTAAGGAAATAATTACGCAAATAGGGAGTGGGGAAGAGTAAAATAAAAGTCCTTCAAAGAAAATTGGTTAAGTAAATTAAAATTATGTAAAAAGGAACACTGTGAAGCCACTAAAAATAATGATGCTATATTTAGACATCACATGAATAGATGTCTGTGACATAAAGTATAAGAAGAGATTATAGACGAGCATGTTTAGAATTATCCCATTCATATAAAACGTATACACACACACAAATGAATCTATATAAGTATATAGATACTCAGAAATACTTGGTGGATGTCTGTAAGTATAAAAATATTTCAATATTCTTTGCCAGGCGTGGTGGCTCACGCGTGTAATCCCAACACTTTGGAAGGCCGAGGCAGGCGGATCACCAGATCAGGAGTTCGAGACCATCCTGACCAACATGGTGAAAGCCCATCTCTACTAAAAATACAAAAGTTAGCTGGGC
>NC_045444.1:116409518-116425463 GCF_002776525.5 Piliocolobus tephrosceles
AAAAAAACTAGTATTTTTCAATACCTGGAAATGGACTTTTTTTTTTTATAGTTTCTTCCCATGCTTTTTTTTTACTATTATTTAAACTATTTATGATCAGCTTGACCATTATTTAAAAAACTATAACGTCTTTTTAATTTTTTTAAGTGCTCTCTTTAAAAACCTAGTATCATTAAGAAAATAGTCCAGGCACAGTGGCTCATGCTTGTAATCCCAGCACTTTGGGAGGCCAAGGTGGGAGGATTGCTTGAGCTCAGGAGCTTGAGACTAGCCTGGGCAACATAGCGAGATCTGTGTGTGTGTGTGTGTGTGTGTGTGTGTGTGTGTGTGTGTGTGTGTGTGTGTGATGGAGTTTCACTCTTGTTGCCCAGGCTGGAGTGCAATGGCATAATCTTGGCTCAACACAACCTCCACCTCCCGGCTTCAAACAATTCTCCTGCCTCGGCCTCCTAAGTAGCTGGGATTACAGGCATGTGCCACTATGCCCAGCTAACTTTGTATTTTTAGTAGAGACAGGGTTTCTCCATGTTAGTCACGCTGGTCTATGAACTCCCGACCTCAGGTGATCTGCCCACCTCAGCCTACCAAAGTGCTGGGATTACAGGCGTGAGCCACCGTGCCCAGCCTACTTTTTCTTTAGAAATATACTCACAGGCAATGGGAAGTCCTTGAAGGAATATGTAATGGGAGACATGCAGTGGCATGATCTCGGCTCACTGCAGTCTCTGCTTCCCGGGTTCAAGTGATTCTCCTGCCTCAGCCTCCTGAGTAGCTGATTACAGGCACGCACCACAGCACCCAGCTATTTTTTTTTTTTTTTGTATTTTTAGTGGAGACGGAGTTTCACCATGTTGGCCAGGCTGGTCTTAAACTCCTGAGCTCAAGTAATCCACCTGCCTCGGCCTACCAAAGTGCTGGGATTACAGGCCTGAACCACCACACCCGGTCCTGTGGTATAGGTTTTCATAGCCAATCTAAGGCAAGTAGTGTGGAACTTTAGTGAAGGGGTGGATTAGAGGGAGATTTTGGAGTTGAATTGAGGCTTGGTGACAGATTGAATGAGGGATGAAGACGTATAGGGTCTTCCAGATTTCTGTCTTGGGTGATTGGAATTGGGATATCATTAAAATAAGAACAATAAAGAAATAAGGAAATCTAGCTGAGTGTGGTGTCATGGGCCTATAGTCTCAGTTACTTGAAGCAGGAGGATCCCTTTAGTATAAAAGAGTTCAAGTCCAGCCTGGGCAACATGGTGAAACCCCATCTCTAAAAACACAAAAAAAAGAAAGAAAGAAAGAAAAGAAAAATATACTGCTCTGCCTACAGAGTAGCCATTCTTTCTTCTTTTACTTTCTTAATAAACATACTTTCACTTTACAAACAATAAAAATTAAGAAAACAGAAGAAGAAAGAAAAAAAAGCAAATCTGTATGGTCTTTCTTCTCCTACTAAAATGTAACCTCCATTGGAACAGGGACTTTTAATCATTTTATATACGGCTGTATTCCTAGCACCTAGTAAGAGTGCATGGCACATAGCTGACACTCAATAAATATTTGTTGAATGATTATCTCCCGGTTAAGCCACTAAAAAGATCATTGCTGACTTAAGCAATAGCAGTCTCCATGTGGAGCTAGGCTATAGTAGGTTGGAAAGTGATTGGAAGTGAGGAATTTGAGACAATACAAAGACAACACTTTGAAAGAACTTGTCTCTTGAGGCTGGGCGCAGTGGCTCACATCTGTAATCCCAGCACTTTGGGAGGCCGAGGTGGGCAGATTACGAGGTCAGGAGATGGAGACCATCCTGGCTAACATGGTGAAACCCTGTCTCTAACTAAAATACAAAAAAATTAGCCGGGCGTGGTGGTGGGCGCCTGTAGTCCCAGCTACTCGGGAGGCTGAGGCAGGAGAATGGCCTGAACCCAGGAGGCGGAGCTTGCAATGAGCTGAGATCGTGCCACTGCACTCCAGCCTGGGGGACAGAGCGAGACTCCGTCTCAAGAACAAACAAACAAACAAAAAAACTTGTCTCTGGAATACAAGAGACACATTAGATGGCAGCCAACTGAAAGATAATTTACATTAACTTGTCTCAGGAAAAATTAATCATAGCATGTAGCTTCAGTGCCTCCAGCAGCCATCCTGAGCTCTAGGACAGGGGAAACTGGCCCAAGGGAGCTGACAAGAGCAGTGAGACCAGGAGCTTGCTTTAAAACCACAGCCCAGGCCAGGCACAGTGGCTCACACCTGCAGTCCAAGCACTTTGGGAGCCCAAGGTGGGCGGATCATGAGGTTAGGAGTTCAAGACCAGCCGGCCAGCATGGTGAAACCCAGTCTCTACTAAAAATACAAAAATTAGTTGGGCAGGGTGGCACGTGCCTGTAATCCCAGCTACTCGGGAGGCTGAGGCAGGAGAATCGCTTGAACCAGGAGGCAGAGGTTGCAGTGAGCTGAGATCACGCCGCTGCACTCCAGCCTGAGCAACAGAGCAAGACTCTATCTCAAAAATAAATAAAATCACAGCCCAAAGGTAAAAGAGAGCTGAGTGCAAGAGAGTGAGAGAGGAACATGAGGTATGGAGGTAAAGTAAGTTCTGTCTATGGTCAGAAATGTCAAAAGACAACATTACAACATATTTTATCATAGATCTAATTAGCTATTATTTGCAATTCATGAGTCAGGGCAGTCTCCTTTCTACAGATCAGAATGAGAGCTCCCACTGAGCAATGGCCGAACAGTGGGTTTTGTAAGATGGAAAATAAGGAAACAGAACAATAGGAAAAAAAATCATATTGGTTAACACAGGTTACTTCAGGCTACTTTTTTTTTTTTGAGATGGAGTATCGCTCAGCCGCCCAGGCTGGAGCACACTGGGGCAATCTTGGCTCACTGTAACCACTGTCTTCTGGGTTCAAGCGATTCTCCTGTCTCAGCCTCCCAAATGTCTCGGATTATAGGCATGCGCCATTATGCCCCACTAATTATTTTATTTTTGAGACGGAGTCTCACTCTCTTGCCCAGGCTAGAGTGCAGTGTTGTGATCTCGGCTCACTGCAGCCTCCGCCTCCCGGGTTCAAGTGATCCTCCTGCCTCAACCTCCCGAGTAGCTGAGACTACCGGTGTGTGCCACCACACCCGGCTAATTTTTTGTATTTTTAGTAGAGACGGGGTTTCACCATGTTAGCTAGGATGGTCTCGATCTCCCAACCTCTTTATCCACTCACCTCAGCCTCCCAAAGTGCTAGGATTATAGGCATGAGCCACCTCGCCCGGCCCAGACAACTTTTTTCTTTTTTTTCAGAAGGAGTTTTGCTTTTGTTGCCTAGGTTGGATTGCAATGGCGTGATCTCAGCTCACTACAACCTCCGCCTCCCGGGTTCAAGCGATTTTCCTGTCTCAGCCTCCCGAGTAGCTGGGATTACAGTCACGTGCCACCGTGTCCGGCTATGTTTTGTATTAGTAGAGACGGGGTTTCATCGTATTGGTCAGGCTGGTCTTGAACTCCTGATCTCAGGTGATCTCCCTGCCTCAGCCCCCCAAAGAGCTGGGATTACAGGCATGAGCCACCGCGCCCAGCCCAGGCTGCCTTTTTGTAACACATTAAAGCAGAAAGGACTTCCTTATGATGCTTACTCAAGTAGACTGGAATCTCCTGATGTCAGGGAAAATTGATCTGTTTTGAGATCTGTCTTCTCCCTTAAAGTTTCAGTTGGATGATGTGGCATTTAGAAGAAGTGATTCCATTTTAGTTGGTCTGCTGTCTTGGGGCCTAGTGCAGGAGCACAGTCCAAAACAATGATCTCCCATAATTTTTGTTTAACTGAAGCCAGCAAGTGGAAACAAGGAAAGATCTAGATTATATGACTTGTCAGGTGATTGCAAGTGATTTTGCTCAATTCAAAAAATGCTTTGGCCATTTGAGTCTGAAAATGAAACGTCATAAATATTGACACGAAAGCTGTTGCCAAGTTTTGCGCTGTGGTCATGGCTATACCTTTGTAAAAAAAAAAAATTTGCAGCAAATGTTGTATTTAAACTTTTTTTCAAGAAAATGTTTTTTTTCCTCCCTAACAGAACATTTCATAAGTTATTTTAATTACTGTATCTAATTGTTTTAGGCATTGCTTTATTTTATTTTATTTTATTTTTTATTTTATTATTATTTTTTGAGACAGAGTCTCGCCCTGTCACCCAGGCTGGAGTGCAGTGGTGCAATCTCGGCCCACTGCAAGCTCCGCTTCCCGGGTTCATCCCATTCTCCTGCCTCAGCCTCCCGAGTAGTTGGGACTACAGACGCCCGCCACCACGCCCGGCTAATTTTTTGTATTTTTAGTAGAGACGGGGTTTCACCGTGTTAGCCAGGATGGTCTCGATCTCCTGACCTCGTGATCCGCCCGCCTCGGCCTTCCAAAGTGCTGGGATTACAGGTGTGAGCCACCGCGCCTGGCTGCTTTATTTTAAATTGTGTGTTTGAAAGTTTATAACTATCATAAACAGACTGCAGGCCAGACAACTTTAGGTTTGGTGGAGAAGGACATTCCCTTGAATTTTCTGATCTTCTTTTCCCTCTAATTTCTGCTTCCTCCCTTAAATCCTCTTCATTCCTTGCCTTAGGGGAGTTTCCCAAG
This sequence comes from Piliocolobus tephrosceles, assembly GCF_002776525.5. Taxonomy (NCBI): domain Eukaryota; kingdom Metazoa; phylum Chordata; class Mammalia; order Primates; family Cercopithecidae; genus Piliocolobus; species Piliocolobus tephrosceles. The sequence goes on from NC_045444.1 coordinate 116,414,149, forward strand.
ACAGTACCTCCAGATGCAAGAGTTAAAGAGTTTTAAATTTCAAAAGCCCAAACATTGGGTAGAGGCTTAAAGTTTAAGACAGATAATAGAATGGTTAGAATAGGCAGAGTCCATCTCTGTATTCTCTAATCAAGCAAACATCTCAGATTGCAAGAGGGAAAAGATATTCTGAGAGAAAGAGGTTAGATACTGCTGTTTCCCATGAGACATCCTCAGCTTTCAATCAAGTTGTAGGGGTGAAGGTCAGTAAACCAGTGGCTGAGCAAACCTCCACCCCGACCTTTCTCACAGGGCCGCAGATGAATGGGAGAGCCAGCCAAGAAATCTGAAGTGCCTCGCATCCCCAGCACTTTGCTAAAGGAGGTGGTGGCTGGACAGGTTAAGACACCCTCCCAGCCCCCCAGCCTCCTGCAGAACTCAGGGAGCCATTAGACACCTTCTTCTGCAGCCAGCAGTGGGGCAGTGTTGCCAGGAGGGTACCAGGAAGAGAATCCTGTAGCCTTCACCTGTGCAACTGATAACAAACTACAGATGGGATGGAGGGCATCTTGCCTGATGCTGGCCAGTAGATCATGACATGGAGAACTCACCACTATTCCTGGGAAACCTGGACTTTGACTCAACAGAGAAGTGAGGGAGGTGCCAACGTGACCAAGATTTGGTTTTAGGAAACATTTTCTCGGGTTGGGATGGAGAGAGATGTTTTTCCCTGTTTACTTTATTCATTTTGCCATGTGTATGTATTGCCTATTTGAAAAGAAATAGGCTGGGTGCGGTGGCTTACGCCTGTAATCCCAGCACTTTGGGAGGCTGAGGCGAGTATATCACCTGGGGTCAGGAGTTCGAGACCAGCCTGGCCAGCATGGCAAAACCCCACCTCTACTAAAAACACAAAAAATTAGCTGGGCGTGGTGGCAGGCACCCGTAATCCTAGCTACTTGGAGGGCCGAGGCAGGAGAATTGCTTGAACCCGGGAGGCGGAGGTTGCAGTGAGTGGAGATCGCGCCATTGCACTCCAGCCTGGGCAACAGAGCAAGACTCTGTCAAAAAATAAAAAAGAAAAGAAAAATAAAATAGCATTCAGTTAGAAAAAAAAAAATTTATTGGCAGGTGTGATGGCTCTTGCCTAATCTCAGCACTTTGGGAGACCAAGGTGGGCAGATCTCTTGAAGTCAGGAGTTTGAGACCAGCCTGGGCAACATGGCAAAACCCCATCTCTACCAAAAATTTTTAAAAATTGGCCAAGCATAGTGGTACATGCCTGTAGTCCCAGCTACTCAGAGGCTGAGTTGGGAGGATCACTTGAGCCCTGGCTGCAGTAAGCTGAGGTCGTGCCACTGCACTCCAGCCTGGATGACAGAGTGAGATCCTGTCTCAGAGAAAAAAAAAATAGAAAAATGATTTTTTTTTTTAAGAGGTGAAGCAGAGAGGGAAAAAGAGAACAAGAAAAATTTATTTCTTGTGCATCTTTGTTAGTAAAGTGAGAATCCTGTACTCCCTTAGTATAACAGTAAAAATTTAAAGTATTGAAAGCCATTGATTCATCTTTTACAAGTCAACATAATTATTTCTTTTTAAAAAAATTTTAAAGACAGAGTCCATTCTGTTGCTTAGGTTGGAGTGTAGTGGCGTGATCACAGCCCACTGCAGCCTTGACCTGCCCACCTCAAGGGATACATACGCCTTAGCCTCCCAAGTAGCTGAGACTATAGGCATGTGCCATCACCCAGCTAATTTATTTATTTTTGTAGAGACGGGGTCTTGCTTTACTGCCTAAGCTGCTCTCGAACTCCTGGCATCAAACTCTTTTCCCACATTGGCCTATCAAAGTGCTGGGATTGTAGGTGTGAGCTACCACACTCAACCTTATTTAATTGATAACTATGTTGACTCAATAGGTAAATGAATGATGCAACTATCACTACAAACCCTTTGTTTTTTTGTTTGTTTGTTTTGTTTTTGAGATGGAGTCTCACTCTGTCTCCCAGGCTGGAATGCAATGGCCCTATCTCAGCTCACAGTAACCTCCGTCCCCTGGGTTCGAGCAATTCTCCTGCCTCAGCCTCCCTAGTATCTGGGATTACAGGCATGCGCCATCACACCTGGCTAATTTTTGTATTTTTAGTAGAAACGGGGTTTTGCCATGTTGGCGAGGCTGTTCTCGAACTCCTGACCTCAAGTGATCCGCCCACTTTGGCCTCCCAAAGTGCTGGGATTACAGACGTGAGCCACTGCACCTGGCAATTTTTTTTTTCTTTTTTGAGACGGAGTCTCGTTCTGTCACCCAGGCTGGTGTACATTGGTGCCATCTTGGCTCACTGCAACCTCCGCCTCCCGGATTCAAGCAGTTCTCCTGCCTCAGCCTCCCGAGTAGCTGGGACTACAGACATGTGCCACCACGCCCAGCTAATATTTTTGTATTTTTAGTAGAGGCCTGACCATGTTGGTCAGGCTGATCTTGAACTCCTGACCTCAAATGATCCGCCTACCTCAGCCTCCCAAAGTGTTGGGATTACAGGCATGAGCCACCGCCCCCAGCCCAATCACCCTATTTAAAATTGAACCCTCATCCCCTGCTCAACACTTTTCATCTTTTCCTTGTTTTTCTTCACAGCATTTTTCAGTAACACACTATGAAATATGTTGGCCAGGTATGGTGGCTTATGTCTGTAATCCCAGCACTTTGGGAGACTAAGGTGGGTAGATTGTTTGAGCCTGGGCAATATGGCAAAACCCTATCTCTATAAAAAATTTGCTGGGCATGCTGGCACATGCCTGTAGTCCCAGATACTTGGGAAGCTGAGGTGGTAGGATCATTTGAATCCAGGAGGTCAAGGCTGGTGTGAGCCCTGCTTGTGCCACTGCACTCCAGTCTGGGCAACAGAGTGAAACTCTATCTCAGAAAAATAAAAAAAAGAGAGAGAGCAATATGTTTACTTCTTTTATGTATTATGTTTTATGTCTACCTCCTTTTTCTCTTCCTCATTAAAGAATGGAATCCCCATGGGAGTAGGGGGTTTTCTCTGTTTTGCCTACAACAGTGCCCTCTGTGTTTGTGGAATGAATTAAATACTATGATTGCTCAAGCACACCATTTGAACTCCTATCAAGTTTAAGTACAAAACCCATCTAATTCCAAATATAAATAATTTGTGGATTGGCTTCATATGGATTATGAACACCACTACTTCTCCACATTATCATGGCCAATGAAAAGTTAAGACTTTCTGTCATTCCTGTAAGGTAACAGGTTTAACAGGTTTAATAGGTTTTAGACTATGGGACCAAATAGACCTGGATTCAGGTCCCACTGGGCAGTGAATGATTGAGGGCAAGTTCTTCTAAACTTCCTTTCTTCTTGCTTTATTCATCTTTATTCATCCCAGCACCATAATACTAACTAACCTGTTAGGATTGTTATAAAGATTAAATGGGGTTCAGTCCAAAACACTCTGTACATGTCACATGATAGCCACTCTGTAAAATCTATTCTTACAATTATTTTGGGAGCTGTATTAGTTTGCTCAGGCTACCATAACAAACTGCTACGGACTAGATGACTTAAACAACCTAAATGTTTTTTCTCAGAGTTCTGGAAACCAGAAGTCTAAGATTAAGATGTTGGCAGGTTTGGCTTCTGCCGAGGCCTCTCTCCCTGGCTTGCAGATGGCTGACTTCTTGCTGTGTCCTGCTATGGTCTTTTCTCTGGGCATACACATTGTAGGGACAAAGGGAATTTTCCCATCACCCTCTGAAGGTTCTGTAATTTGAGTCTATGAAATGAACTGACTGTAAACAGATGAACAAGAGAAAAGGGGCATCACAAGAAAGAAAAGTAAATACCCCCAAAGCAGTGCGATTTAGAAGCTCATATGCTCTCATGACAGGGGAGAGGGAAGGAGGGATGCAGACAGCTTAGGGGAGCATAAATGATTTGAGGGAGAGAAAGAATGGGCCAGAAGAACAGGTGATAACTTGTGACAAACTCTGTCCGGATATTTGGTGTTAACCTTTGGTCTTCTTTCCTGTGGTAAGTCAGTCTCCCTACATGATGGGATTCCTGTGGAGGGGGATGCAGGACCATTCAGATTTTTCTGAAGGATCTCAAGGCAGATAAGGGAAATTCAGAGAATGCCTCTCCCTGCACTTTGGGAGAGAAAAAGGGACAAGAGGCAGAAGGGCAGGAAAAGGTCAGAGAGACTCTAGTTCTCCTTTAGTTCAAAGCACTCGGCGCCAAAGCATCATACAGTGGGGTATTGTTTTCTAAGCCCCAACAACACCCCTGGGCTCTCTTGCCCTTCTTCTAAGAACCCCAGTCCTAATTGAGTTAGGACTCTACCCATAGGACTTTATAATCTCGATATCCTTCTTACGGGTCCTGTCTCCAAATACCATCACACTGCGGGTTAGGGCTTCCAGGAAGTATGTATTTGAGAGGGACACAATTCAGTTCATAACAGGAGCAGAGGAAGATTTCACCAAACTATATCCAATTTTGTTATGTTTAATACGTTTAGAATATTTAATTCCCAGAAACACAAATGCTTTAGTGGATATTCTTTTCACTGGCAGATAGGCACTGAAATGCCTATCAAATGCCTGGCATAGATGCAGGCATTCCGCAGCAGGAAGAAAGGAAGCCACACAGTAAAGAGGGAAACGTTGCATATGGAGAGAGACTGAAGGAGGCACAGAAATCAAACTATGAAGTAGACCGGGCAGGTGGCTCACGCCTGTAATCCCAACACTTTGGGAGGCCGAGGCAGGCGGATCACCTGAGGTCAGGAGTTTGAGACTAGCCTGGCCAACATGATGAAACCCCATCTCTACTAAAAATACAAGGCCGGGTGCGGTGGCTCACGCCTGTAATCCCAGCACTCTGGGAGGCCGAGGTGGGCGGATCACGAGGTCAGGAGATCGAGACCATCCTGGCTAACACAGTGAAACCCTGTCTCTACTAAAAATACAAAAAAATTAGCCGAGAATAGTGGCGGGTGCCTGTAGTCCCACATACTCAGGAGGCTGAGGCAGGAGAATGGTGTGAACCTGGGAGGCAGAGCTTGCAGTGAGCCGAGATCAGGCCACTGCACTCCAGCCTGGGCGGCAGAGCGAGACTCCGTCTCAAAAAGAAAATACAAAAATTAGCTTGGTGTGGTGGCGAGCACCTGTAATCCCAGCTACTCAGGAGGCTGAGGCAGGAGAATTGCTTGAACTGGGGATGCGGAGGTTGCGATGAGCCGAGATCGCACCACTGCGCTCCAGCCTGGGCGATAGAATGTGGCACTGTCTCCAAAACAAAACAAAGTATGAGGTGATTCTTTCTGAGTGATAAGACTCTACCTGGGGATGCATTTGAGGCAAGCAGTAATAGGGAATGAGTCAATAAGAAGAAAATTAAGCTCTCACTGCTAAGAGAAAGGGATGAGAGAGAAAAATTTTGTTTCTGATAGCAAATGTTTGTCTGATCCAAGGGTAACTGTCAGCTTCTCAACCAGCTGGACCTGGCATTTCCCTCATTCCCCGCCGGGGGATTAGACACTAGCAGAGTTCCTTCCAGCTGTGCCCTCAAGAAACTTGGGCCAAATTTTTAAAATAAATTTTTACTACTAGATTACAATTTTGTACCAGAAGTAAAAGTATAGACACCTTCAAATTGTAAATAGTAACTTTTTGAGGAAGTAGCTTGTAGGCTTAGAGTCAGGTATATCCCAGGATGAACTCAGTACAGTGGAGCCATAGATACTTGGGGCCTTTGTACCTTCTTAGTCACTTTGCCTGCCCGTATCTGGGAAGGTTTTGGATACAGGATTCCAGGTTGTATTATCTTTTCAGAGATTTGTTCTAGAAGATAATATTGTACTAATGCAAATTAAAAAAAAAAAAAAAAATTAAAAAAAAACCTTCACTTTCATCTGTTTGACCTTTACAATTTCTTTTTTTTTTTGTTCTTATTGTTTATAGAGGGCTCTGAATTTCTTTGAAATTTTTAGCACACTTATCTGCAGACACCTCGAGCGTTTTGGGGCCCGGCCTCTATAAAGCATGTGTTAGAATTGATTGGTGTGGCGTTGACTCACCCCGTCCCTCTGCACTTGGGAGTGATGTCTCACGGTGTCCCGCTGCAAGAGTGTATCTGTGCTTCTTCCCATAAACCTTAGGGAACTATGACTATATTCTTGCCCTATCTGTAAACAAATTCCAGTAATAAGTTAATGGGAGAGGAAACTAAAAATGTTCCTGGTACTGTGGTAGGCATGTTTACATGTATCATTTCATTTCCATCCTCCCAAAACATTGTGACCAAGGCATTATTATCTCTTTGACACTGAAGAAACAGATGATGAGACTCACCCAAGGTCACCCAGTTAGTAAGTCCTTGAGCCAGAATGTCCCTCTAAGTCCAAAACTGCTTGGATGCTCTCAAAGTCCCCATTGTTCCTTCACACTGTAGAACACAGTGACATTCCATCCACTTAGGTTATCCATCTTGTAGCCTCTTATTGCTTATATGACATTTTTTTCTGAATCGTAAGTTCCCATGTTAGATTTTGCCTTCATTTTCTTTTCCAAAATAATTTTTAAATTTTTAATAGGAAGAGATGGGATCTTGCTATTTTGCCGAGGCTGGTCTTGAATGCCTGGCCTCAAGTGATCCTCCCATGTTGGTCTCCCAAAGTGCTGGGATTACAGGTGTGAGCCACTGAGCACGGCCTCCCTTATTTTCTTTTGGAAAGATTTTTACCATTGGTATTTATACTTTACTTATCCTCCTTCCCTCGTGCAAAATCTTGAGCAAGTTTTGCTTTCAGAAAATCTGCCTAATGTGAGATTGTGTCTGAGGTGTAAACATCCAAGTCTTTATGCATGGTGAGGAGAAAATGACAGCAATCATGAATTCTCCAGTTTGCTTTATTTTAATAGAACATTTTTTTTCTTTTTCTTTGTCTCTCTTTTTTTTTTTTTTTGAGATGGAGTCTTGCTCTGTCGCCCAGGCTGGAGTGCAGTGGTGCGATCTCGGCTCACTGCAAGCTCCACCTCCCGGGTTCACGCCATTCTCCTCCCTCAGCCTCCCAAGTAGCTGGGACTACAGGTGCCCACCACCATGCCCAGCTAATTTTTTGTATTTTTAGTAGAGACGGGGTTTCGCCATGTTAGCCAAGATGGTCTCGATCTCCTGACCTTGTGATCTGCCTGCTTTGGCCTCCCAAAGTGCTGAGATTACAGGCGTGAGCTACCGTGCCCAGCCAATAGAACATTTTTCTGTGAAGAATATTGCCAAAGTTACCTTTCTGGATATGAAGACCTAGGAGAGGAAGCAAAATGAATAACTACCATCTCTAGTGAATTGTATAGTTAAAATAACAGCGTCTAATCAGTTAACTCTAAAGTTCTCATTTCAAGGTTTCAGCCTGATCATAAGGATGCTATTGAAAGCATGCATAGGCCGGGCGCGGTGGCACAAGCCTGTAATCCCGGCACTTTGGGAGGCCGAGACGGGCGGATCACAAGGTCAGGAGATCGAGACCATCCTGGCTAACATGGTGAAACTCTGTCTCTACTAAAAAATACAAAAAACTAGCCGGGCGAGGTGGTGTGCACCTGTGGTCCCAGCTACTTGGGAGGCTGAGGTGAGAGAATGGCGTGAACCCGGAAGGCAGCGGAGCTTGCAGTGAGCTGAGATCCGGCCACTGCACTCCAGCCCTGGCGACACAGCGAGACTCCGTCTCAAAAAAAAAAAAAAGAAAGCATGCATAGTGATTCTTAGTGTGGGGGTGCTCTCCCTGTGTCCTGTGCCCTTTTCTGAAATGAAAGTGATATTATTATAATTATTATAAAATTTATTATTATTAAAAATTATAGTATTACTTTGGCATTTCTCATATCCATGTAGAATTTATTTATTTTTATTTGTTTATTTTTGAGATGGGGTCTTGCTCTGTCATCCAGGCTGGAGTGCAGTGGTAAGATCATAGCTCACTACAGCCTCGACCTCCTGGGCTCAAGTGATCCTTCTACCTCAGCCTCCTGAGTAGCTAGGACTGCATACAGGGGCATGCCAACAGACTTGGGTAATTTTTTATTTTTGTAGAGGTGGGGTGAGCTGTGTTACCCTGGCTGGTCTCAAACTCGTAGGCTCAAACGATCCTGCCACCTTGGCTTCTCAAAGTGCTAGTATTACAGGTGTGAGCCACCATGTCTGGTCTTTGTTTTTTGTGGAGGGGGGTGTTGGGATAGGATGTCACTCTGTTGCGCACAGTGCAGTGCGCTGGTGCCGTCATACTCACTGCAGCCTCCAACAGCTGAGCTCAACCAATTCTCTTGACTCAGGCTCATGAGTAGCTGAGACTACAGGCATGTGCCACCATGCCTGGCTAATTTTTATTTTTACTTTTCAGTTTTTTGTGGAGACGAGGTTGCGCTGCATTGCCCAGGCTGGTCTCAAACTTCTAGCCTCAAGCCACCCCAAAGTGTTCAGCCACGACACCCAGCATAGAATTTATTTTTGAGTGTGGTTGGAGGTAGCAGTTTAAATTTATTCCTTTTAGACTGGGCGCGGTGGCTCATGCCTTTGATCCCAGCACTTTGGGAGGCGGAGGCGGGCGGATTACCTGAGGTCAGGAGTTCGAGACCAGCCTGGCCAACATGATGAAACCCCATCTCTACTAAAAATACAAAAATTAGCTGGGCGTGGTGGCAGGTACCTGTAATCCCAGCTACTCAAGAGGCTGAGACAGGAGAATCATTGGAACCTGAGAGGCAGAGGCTGCAGTGAGCCAAGATCACGCCATTGCACTCCAGCCTGGGCTTCAGAGCGAGACTCCATCTCAAATAAATAAATAAATAAATTTATTCCTTTTAGATGGGTGGCTTATCATGTTAATAGTGTTTATTAAATTATCCTTTCTTCCCAAATTAAAATCCTACCTTTTCCATATATACCTGAAGATACTGCCGAACTCTTCCACCAAAATATTTATTATATACAAATACCATGCTATTTATAATAGCCTTATATTACTTTCTAATATATTGCAAGACACAATTTTTTTCCCAAGATTTTCTTGGCAATTTTCACACATTTATTTTATTGTATTTTATTTGTTTATTTATTTTTGAGACGGCATCTCACTCTGTCGCCAGGCTGGAGTGCAGTGGTGCGATCTCAGCTCACTGCAACCGCCACCTCCCAGGTTCAAGCGATTCTCCTTCCTCAGCTTCCCAAGTAGCTGGAACTACAGGCATGCACCACCGCGCCAAGCTAATTTTTGTGTTTTTAGTAGAGAAGGGGTGTCACCATGTCGGCCGGGATGGTCTTGATCTCTTGACCTCGTGATCTGCCCTCCTCGGCCTCCCAAAGTGCTGGGATTACAGGCATGAGCCACCGCGCCTGGCCACATTTATTTTACTACATGAATTTAAAATAATTTTGTCCTCTTTCCCCGAAAACGGTGAATTTTGATTGGTGTTGCATTAGGTTTACATATTCATTTGGGAAGGGGTAGTTTTTTTAAAAAGGAAATTAAAATTTTAATCTTAGACTATAAAATGCCTCTCAATTTGTTCAGGTATTGGCTTTAGGGCCATCAATAAAATTGAATAGTTTTAAAATTAGGTTTTTGGCCTGGTGTGGTGGCTCATGCTTATAAACCCAGCACTTTGGGAGGCAGAGCTGGGCCAATCACATGAGGCCAGGAGTTTGAGACCAGCCTGGCCAACATGGCAAAACCTCATCTCTACAAAAAACACAGAAAAATTAGCTGGGCACAGTGGCAAGCACCTGTCCTGGGGAGGCTGAGGCATGAGAATCACTTGAACCTAGGAGGCAGAGGTTGCAGTGAGCCGAGATCGTGCCACGGCACTCCAGCCTGGGTGACAAAGTGTCAAAAAAAAAAAAAAATTAGGTTTTATACTCTTTATGTTATTTATTTTTAGGTATTTTATTGTTTTGAACTGTTGCATGTGGGGTGTATTTCTTCCCATATTCATTTTCTAACTCCTGAAATTATTAGATAATGAATAAAGGTTAATTTAGGTATCTTTTTTTCTTTCTTTTTTTTTTTTTGAGAGAGGATCTTGCTCTGTCATTAAGGCTGGAGTGCAGTGGTACATTCATAGCTCACTGCAGCCTCAAACTCTTGGACTAACACAGTCCTCCTACTTCTGCCTCCCAGATAGCTGGTACTACAGGCATGCACCTCGGCTCACTGCACCTAATTTTTATTTTATTTTATTTTATTTTATTTTATTTTATTTTATTTATTTTATTTTATTTTATTTTATTTTATTTTATTGTGAGAGAGAGTTGCACTGTGTTATCCATGCTAGTCTCAAGCTCCTGGCCCCAACTAGTCTTCCTGCCTCGGCCTCCCAAAGTGCCGGGGTTACAAGCATGAGCCACTGCACTCAGCAGCCTTGGCATTTATTCTTTATTTATGAGATGGAGTTTCACTCTGTCGCCCAGGCTGGAGTGCAGTGGTGCAATCTTGGCTCACTGCAACCTCCGCCTCCTGGGTTCAAGCGATTCTTCTGCCTCCGACTTCCGAGTAGCTGGGATTACAGGCAGGCACCACCATGGCTAATTTTGTATTTTTAGTAGAGACAGGGTTTCACCATGTTAACCAGGCTGCAGCCTCAAACTACAGGTCTCGAACTCCTGACCTCAGGTGATCCACCCACCTTGGCCTCCCAAAGTGCTGGGATTACAGGTGTGAGCAACTGTGCCTGGCCCCCAGGTGTTTTTTTTTTGTTGTTTTTTGTTTTTAGCTTTTGCCAGTTAATACCTCAATGAAGAAACTTATACATGTATCCTTTTCATTGTTATGTGGGGCACTATTATCTGCAGGATATAATCCTGTGAATGGAATTGCTGAGTCAAAGGATGAAAGCATCCATAATTTTATTAGATAATGCCAAATTTCCCTCCATACATTTTGTACCGCAACAATGAGTTCCTGTTTCCCCAGATCCTTGCAAATGGAGTATGTTTTTATTCTTTTGGATATTGCTAGTCTGGATGGATGAGAAATAATATTTCAATATGATTCTAATATGCTTTACTATTATGAGTGAAATTGAGCATCTTTTTATATGTCTACGAGGCATGTGAATTTCTTTTTCCCTGTGAACTATTTGTTGATATTTTCTCTCTTTCTACAAACTCTTTAGGGAGATTGCCTGTTTGTCTGTAATATTAATTGCAAGTGTTTTTCACAGTTTATCATTATTCTATTTTTTACTTTGTTTTGATGGTTTTTGTTTTCAAATCACATTTGAGGTATGCTTTTAATACAGTAAAAATCACTCTTTTCAGGTTG
>NC_045444.1:116430463-116434281 GCF_002776525.5 Piliocolobus tephrosceles
GATCAACAGCTCACTGTAACCTTGACTTCCCAGGCTCAAGCAGTCCTCCCCATCTCAGCCTCCCCAGTAGCTGGAACTACAGCTGGAGGCCACCACACTCACAAATTAAAAAAAAAAAAAAATCAGGCCAAGCACTGTGGCTCACGCCTGTAATCCCAGCACTTTGGGAGGCTGAGGCAGGCGGATCACAAGGCCAGGAGATCAAGACCATCCTGGCTAACATGGTGAAACCCCATCTCTACTAAAAATACAAAAACTTAGCCGGGCGTGGTGGTACATGCCTGTAGTCCCAGCTACTCCGGAGGCTGAGGCAGGAGAATCACTTGAACCCAGGAGTCAGAGGTTGCAGTGAGCCAAGATCACGCCACCACACTCCAGCCTGGGCAACAGAGTGAGACTCAAAAAAATAAAAAATAAAAATAAAATAAAATTGATAAATTGGACTTTGTCAAAATTAAAAACGTTTGCTCTGTGAAGACCCTGCTAAGAGATGGAACAGAATAGGAGAAAATATTTGTAAACGATATATCTGACAGAGGATTAGTATTTACAATATATAAACAAACAATCTTGGTAGAAAATGGACAAAAGACATTAAGAGCTATTTCACCAAAGAGGATATATGAATGGCAGATAAATACATGAAAAATGTTCAAAAATTAAAAACACAGTGAGACAGCACTACTCACCTATCAGAATGGCTAAAATAAAAAGGTGACACTACCAAATGCTGGTGAGGACGCAGAGAACCTGGATCATTCATATATTGTTGATAGGAATGTAAAATGCCCATTACCATTTTAAGTGCCAACATTTTGACAGTGGCAAAAAAAAACTAAATATTCAGCTACCATATGGCCCAGCAATTGCAGTCCTGGGCATTTATCCCAGAGAAATGCAGACTTATATTCATACAAAAACCTACACACAAGTGTTTATAAAAACTTTATCTGGGGCCGGGCACAGTGGCTCACACTGGAGTGCCACTGCACTCCAGCCTGGGCAACAGAGTGTGACCCTGTCTCAAAAAAAAAAAAAAAAAAAAAAAAAAACTTTGAACTTGGTAGAATTCTAATCATGCATCTTTAGATTTTGGTAATGCTTGAGAAAATTAAATATATTCAGTTCGTGATTATAGACTGAAATGCTTTACAGAATTTGCTCAAGTTTGTAAGGGGTATATTAATTTAAGATCAACACTGTAATATCAACACTTTGGAAGGCTGAGGTGGGAGGATTGTTTGAGCCCAGGAGCTCAAGACTAGCCTGGGCAACATAGTGAGATACTATCTCTATTTAAAATATATATATATTTTATATATATTGTAATAGGCAGAAACTGGAAACAACTCAGAAACCTGAGCATCAAAGCAGCAGTTTGGAAGAAAATCTAGACGCTAAAGAAGAGTACACTTTTAACCTAGGCTGTAAATAGTTAGGGGAGGGCATAGCGGGAGCCTGACACATGTTTACAGCATTCCCAGAGTTGAAATCAAAAGGAAGCCAGCTCTATGTAATTGCAGTGCCAGCTTAAGAGCCCAGCACCTCATTACTGTTATCACCAATGCTCTTGATGTCACAGAAGACAATATTCCATGTGAAACACTGCAGACACTCATTTAGGACGTGATTCAGAACACTCATATCCTGAAGATAGATAACTTTTAGGAGAACTTTCGTCTGTTTATTCCACTTATATTTTCCTTTTTTAGATATATTCATGGATAATATAGATTTGTCATATTAAAATTAATATAATGTTACTAGGAAAATGAATGAATTAGTATAATTACTAACAATAATGTTCTAAAATACATGCCTAATGAATTAAAGAGCTCTTTCAGTAACTCTGAAATAAGTGATGTAAAACCATTGTCTTAATTTCCTGGCTCCCCTCATAGTCCAAAATGGCTGCAGCAATTCCAGCAATTACATCAACACACAAAAATTGTCAGTGCCCCAAAAGGGGCTGGGTTTTATTGTGTCTCTTTTTACAAGTGATAAAACTTCATGGCCGGGTGAGGTGGCTCACGCCTGGAATCTCAGCACTTTGGTAGGCCGAGGTGGGCAGATCACCTGAGATCAGGAGTTTGAGATCAGCCTGGCCAACATGGTAAAACTCCGTCTCTACTAAAAATATAAAAAATTAACTGGGCATGGTGGTGTGCACCTGTGATCCCAGCTACTTGGGAGGCTGAGGCAGGAGAATTGCTTGAGTCCGGGAGGTGGAGGTTGCAGTGAGCAGAGATCATGCCACTGAACTCCAGCCTGAGTGACAGGAGCAAGACTCCATCTCAAAAAAAAAAAAAAACAAGTGATAAAATCTTTCTCAGAGTCCCAGCAGACCTCTGGTATCTCATTGGCTAAAACTTTATCACGTGCCTATGCCCATACCAATTGCTGGCAGGGGGGAAAAAATCTACCCAGAAATGACTTAGACCAATCAGGGCTTGCCTCCTAGAGCTACTGATGAGGCCTATACTCTAAGCACAAGCTATGTGCAAAAGAGGATACTGGACAAAAGGAAGGGCAGGTGGGCAAATGAATGCTGTGTGGTGAACAGCATCTGCCACAGATTCCCGATCCCATCCACTGTGTCTGAAGATTATTAATTTGACTTTTTTTTTTTTTCTTGAGACAGGGTCTCATTTTTTCACCCACGCTAGAGTGCAGTGATACAATCATGGCTCACCACAGCCTCAACCTCCTGGGCTCAAGTGATCCTCCCACCTCGGCACAGACACGCACCACCATGCCCAACTAATTTTTTTTGTTTTTAATTTTTTGTAGAGACAGGGCCTCACTGTGTTGACTAGGCTTGTTTTGAACTCCTGGGCCCAAGTGATCCTCCTCCCTTGGCCTCCCCAATTGTTGGGATTATAGACATGAGCCACTGCACCTGGCCCAAGTAGCTAATTCTTTTTTTTTTTTTTTCCAGACAGTCTCGCTCTTGTCCCCCAGGCTGGAGTGCAATGACGCAACCTCCGCCTCCTGGGTTCAAGCGATTCTCCTGCCTCAGCCTCCCAAGTAGCTGGGATTACAGGGTCCTGCCACCACAGCCGGATAAGTTTTGTATTTTTAGAAGAGATGGGGTTTCACCATGTTGGACAGGCCAGTCTCGAACTCCTGACCTCAGGTGATCTGCCCGCCTTGGCCTCCCAAAGTGCTGGGATTACAGGCGTGAACCACCGCGCCCGGCCTACCAAGTATCCAATTCTTAACAATTACTAGTAATTAGGAAAATCAAATACCAGGTCCGACTGAAAGCTGAAAGTATTATTTTTGAAGATTATGATTAGGAAAATAGATCTCGATGAAGTATATGTATGATTGAACACTATTAGACAGTTGATGAAAAAAATATGTTTCTGACCTCCTGGCTTTGGGGACTGAATTTATTATTATAAATATGAAGGACTGACCAGTAAGTGACTAGCAAGTGAACAAAGGGAGAGAGGAGGAGGGAAGACCTGCCCCTGTGGGTCATACACTGTGTTTAGCATTGTGCGGGGCACTTTGGATATTCTCTCATGTCATCCCACCAAAATTCAGTGGGTTGAGTATCATCCCACTGCCTCGGCCTCCCAAAGTGGTTACAGGTGTGAGCCACCACGCCCAGCTGGATTCTGATTTTTTATTATCATAATTCAGCTATGACAACCATCCTTATTAAAAAATATTGTGGCTGGGCGTGGTGGCTCACGCCTGTAATTCCAGCACTTTGGGAGGCTGAGGCAGGAGGATCATGAGGTCAGGAGTTTGAGACCAGCCTGGCCAACATGGTGAAACCCTATCTCTACTAAAAATACAAAAATTAG
>NC_045444.1:116434381-116483897 GCF_002776525.5 Piliocolobus tephrosceles
AAAAAAAAAAAAAAAAAATATATATATATATATATATATATAGTGTGTGTGTGTGTGTGTATATATATGTATATAGTGTAGCTCATCAATAAATTCCTTAGGAAAACTCTTGCAAGTTGGACGTCTGGGTCAAAGGGCATGGATACCTGAATGGTTTATGATAGGTATTGCCAAACCAGTTGACACTTCTCTCAACGATTTTTTTAAAGCGCTTCCATTTTTCCCTGTCCTCACCAATATAGGGTTTTATCACTTAAAAAAATTACCAATTTGAGAAAAAGAAGTGTTAGAAAATATTACTGTGTTTGCTTTGGCAGCACACATACTAAAACTAGAACTATACAGGGAAGATTAGAACGGCTCCTGCGCAAGGATGACATGGAAATTCATGGAGTGTTATATATTTTTAAAAAATGTCTTAGCCGGGCATGGTGGCTCACGCCGGTAATCCCAGCACTTTGGGAGGCCGAGGCGGGCAGATCGCGAGGTCAGGGAGGTCAGGAGATCGAGACCATCCTGGCTAACATGGTGAAACCCCATCTCTACTAAAAATACAAAAAATTAGCTGAGCGTGAGGGCGAGGGCGCCTGTAGTCCCAGCTACTCAGGAGGCTGAGGCAGGAGAATGGCGTGAACCCGAAAGGCGGAGCTTGCAGTGAGCTGGGATCAGGCCACAGTACTTCAGCCTGGGAGACAGAGTGAGACTCCGTCTCGGGGAAAAAAAAAAAAAAGTCTTTAAAATTTTAGGCCAGGCGCGGTGGCTCACACCTGTAATATCACCACTTTGGGAGGCCGAAGCGGGCGGATCACGAGGTCAGGAGTTCAACACCAACCTTGCCAATAGGGTGAAACCTCGTCTCTACTAAAAATACAGAAATTAGCCAGGTGCAGTGGCGGGTGCCTATAATTCCAGCTACTCGGGACGCTGAGGCAGGAGAATTGCTTGAACCCAAGAGGCAGAGGGTGCAGTAAGCCAAGATCGCGCTACTGCACTCCAGCCTAGGGAGAGAGCAAGACTCCATCTCAAAAAACAAAAAAGAAGTCTTTAAAACTTTACATGTATCTTATTAGGCTGGGCACAGTGGCTCATGGTTATAATCCCAGCACATTGGGAGGCTGAGGTGGGCAGATCACTTGAGCCCAGGAGTTTGAGACCAGCCTGGGCAACATGGCAAAACCCCATCACTACCCAAAAAATACAAAAATTAGCTTGGGGTGGTGGCACGGGCCTGTGGTCCCAGCTACTCAGGAGGCTGAGTTGAGAGGATCACGTGAGTCTGGGAAGTCGAGGCTGCAGTGAGTTGGGATCATACCACTACACTCCAGCCTGGGTGACAGAACAAGACCGTTTTAAAAAAGACCCTGTTGTTTTAAAAAAAGGAAGAAGAAAATTATTAATTCTGTTTTAATAAGTACAATACATGGAACATAATCGAATCTTGCAGTTAAGTTGTGACTGTGAACATTAGTTTTCTGTGTACTGCTCTGTAGTCTGACGAGTTGTAGTGTGAAGGTTGTACATAAAAAAAAGCGTCAGGCCTCCAAGGGAACTCTTGTGTTTATGAGTTAGCAGTGAGGAGACTTGGATTCTGGTACTAGCTAGCCGTGTTTCCTTAAGCAAGTGTTAGATTCTCAGCAATTTACTTTAAATACCTCGGAGGGGCCAGTGGGAAGCTTATCTGTGTGTGCAACTTCACTTGAATGTGTGCCATGGAGTGTCCTCCAGTGGCCACTGTGACAAGCACTGCAAATGTTGCCTTCTAAATCAGTACCAGAGGGTTCATTAGTTAGTATAAGGAATGTCGAAATAATTTTTCCTTCATGAAATGAATGGTATGCAAGATATGAGGCCAACAGATTGTACAGGCATCTCTCTGCCTTTTTATGAACAAGTTAAGAAGCAAGCCCAGCAATGTAACATTTCTGGAGTGGTGCCCTGGGCTCGATCTCCATTTGTTCTGGAATCCCCCACTCAACCAAGGATTTTGTTGCTTGATCTGGCTGGAAGGATCACCGACTGTCATTGTAACATAGGGGCCTTGCCTATTAATATTAAATAATGTTTAATGGAAAGGAATATTGCAGTGCGTAGATTGTCCAGGCCTGTGTTGCTGTAAAATGCATGCCATTTCTACTGCAGTGCTTGATACCTCTCTGTTGTGAACTGAATTGTGTTCCTGCCAAATTCTAATGTTGAAGCTGTAGCCCCCCATGTGACTGTGTTTCCCATCTTTCTCCTCCTAGCCTTCATCCAAATGTGGACATAATTTGGTCTGTTTCTCAAATTGGTGGAAGTTTTGTCATCTTAATTACCTACCCAGCTCCATTACAGGTTTAAAAACATAAGATATGTTTCAAGAGGCTTCTCATCAGGCCTATTAGTTGACACTGCCATGAAATCCACACAGCCTTTAAGTACAGTCCATAACCATGGAAACGAAGTTTGCTTCAGATAAACCAAAATTCTCAGAGAAGACAAATGCACTATCAGCAGATCCATTACCAAGAAGTGTCCTGTGTAATGACACTTTTTCATGCATCAAACTAAGCATACCGATGTTTTCCCCATCTCTGTCCATGTAACTTTGCTTTCTGTGGGAAAATTATCCACTCATCTTGTCTGCCCTGTAGACGGGGAAGGAAGGAGAAGAACTGAGCAATTTCTTTGGAATTAACTCCCCAAATTATGGAATGTTTATTCTCAGACATCTTCCAGAAACAGATAACCATTTGGCTCTGGGTGATTTTAATATCAATTGACCTGATGGAATTTTTGTTTGTCTGTTTGTTTGTTTCTGAGACAGGGTCTCACTCTGTCATACTAGCTGGAGTACAGTGGTGCAATCTCAGCTCACTGCAGCCTCAACCTCACCGGCTCAGGGGATCCACCCACCTCAGCCTCACAAGTAGTGGGGACTACAGAGCACACCACAATGCCCAGCTCATTTTTAAATTTTTTTGTACAGATGGGGTCTCATTATGTTGTCCAGGCTGATCTAGAACTCCCAGGCTCAAGCAATTCTCCCACCTCAACCTCCCAAAGTATTGGGATTACAGATGTGAGCCACTATGCCCAGCCTTTGACCTAATCTTTTTTATTTTATTTTATTTTATTTTATTTTATTTTATTTTATTTTATTTTATTTTATTTTTGGCGGGAAGGATGGGCAGGGGATGGAGTTTGGCTCTTGTTACCCAGGCTGGAGTGCAGTGGCGCAATCTTGGCTCACTGCAACCTCTGCCTCCAGGGTTCAAGTAATTCTCCTGCCTCAGCCTCCCAAGTAGCGCAAGTGATCCACCCACCTCAGCCTCCCAAAGTTCTGGGATTACAGGTGTGAGCCACTGTGCCCAGCCAACCTTTTCGATTTTTTTTTTAAGACAGAGTCTCACTCTATCGCCCAAGCTGGAGTGCAGTGGCACAATCTCGGCTCACTGCAAGCTCCGCCTCCCGGGTTCACGCCATTCTCCTGCCACAGCCTCCCAAGTAGCTGGGACTACAGGCGCCCGCCACCATCCCTGGCTAATTTTTTTGTATTTTTAGTAGAGACATGGTTTCACCATGTTAGCCAGGATTGTCTCGATCTCCTGACCTCATGATCCACCTGCCTCGGCCTCCCAAAGTGCTGGGGTTACAGGCGTGAGCCGCCGTGCCCAGCCCCACCTGATCAATTTTAAAGATTCCTTCCAGCACTATGGTTTTGTGATTTTAATCTCTAAGGAAAATGTTCTTTGATGCCCAGAGCTTACTTCTAATTTGATATGATGCCAGACTGCAAAGTTATAGTGCATGTTGGACATGTAGCCTTATGCGAATTTTCAAAACACCGAACTGAATGTAACTGTTAGTATTGAAATCAATTTTCATTCATATCACCTTGTATTTAATTATAGGTCATCTTTAGATGGTGGAAGATCTCTCTAAGGAGTGAGTATCGATCAACAAAACCTGGAGAAGCAAAAGAAATCCATGAAGACTTCCTAGAGAATTTACATCTTCAGGGTAAGGAAGGGAACGTATTAGGTACCGCGGTTAAGTTCTCATTAATTAGTGGTAGATTTTGTCAAAGAAGTTTCAAATATATTATCACTTGAAATATTGATATGCAATTATGTGCTTAGATATACAATGTTAGATTCTTAAAAACCAGAAAACTGTTATTTTTTTCTCTTGGAAAAAATCTTAGTGTTTAAGATCCTAGGTTTGGCTGGGCACGGTGGCTCACGCCTGTAATTCCAACACTTTGGGAGGCCGAGGCGGGTAGATCATGATGTCAGGAGTTCAAGACCATCCTGGCCAAGAGGATGAAACCTTGTCTTTACTAAAAATACAAAAATTAGCCAGGCATGGTGGCACACACCTCTTATCCTAGCTACTCGTGAGGCTGAGGCAGGAGAATCGCTTGAACCCAGGAGGCAGAGGTTGCAGTGAGCTGAGATCACACCATTGCACTCCAGCCTGAACAACAAGAGCGAAACTCTGTCTTAAAAAAAAAAAAAAAAAAAAAAATCCTTGGTTAACATGTAGACTCCATTAATGAAGTTAAAATCAAGTAAATATAGTTTTATGCTTTAATATTTATGAATTGGGCAGTGGCAAACAACCAAGTGGTTTGGGCTTTACTGGGACGTGCTTAAGGGGAAAACTTATATGGTGTTTTCTGAAGGAAAACAAAATATTTGATTGGTTAGAGTGGAAATTCCCTGGTTAGAGGTTAGTTGGCAGTTTCTGACTGGTAAAGTCTCTAGTTAGAGGTCAGTTGGTGATTTCTGATTGGGTAAGCAGAAATTTCCTTTTCCCATGCTACAACCATCCTTATTTTAAAAACATTTTTTTAATTAAAAATTTTTTTTTGTAGAGCCAGGGTCTCTCTATGTTGCTCAGGCTGTTCTTGAACTCCTGGCCTCTAGTGATCCTCCCGCCTCAGCCTCCCAAAGTGCTGGATTACAGACGTGAGCCACTGCACCTGGCCCAACCATCTGTTCTGAGTTGGGTTTCAGTTTGCTTACATAAGAACTCAGGACACTGGTGACATCTAAGCCCGATTGCTTCCCAATTAATTGGTTTAGCCCTTCTCAATATGAAAAATTCAAACATAAAAAGCAGACAGAATTTTTTTGGGGGCGGGGAACGGAGTTTCGCTCTTGTTGCCCAGGCTGGAGTGCAGTGTCGTGATTTCGGTTCACTGCAACCTCCACCTCCCAGGTTCAAGTGATTCTCCTGCCTCAGCCTCCCGAGTAGCTGGGATTATGGGCATTTGCCACCACACCTGGCTAATTTTGTATTTTTAGTAGAGATGGGGGTTTCGTCATGTTGGCCAGGCTGGTCTCGAACTTCTGACCTCAGGTGATCCATCTGCCCCGGCCTCCCAAAGTGCTGGGATTACAGGTGTGAGCTACTATGCCTGGCCAGAATGGTTTTTAACTAACCCCCATGTACTCATAACTCAGCTTCAGCAATACTCAAAATGTGACCCAAACCTGTAGATGAAACCCACTGTTCCCACTGGACTATTGTGAAGCAAATCCCAGTTGTTACGTTGTTCAGTCTTCATCTACTGTAGAATGTGTCTCTCAAGGGACTCTCTTCAACTAAACTCTTTAATAATTACACCTTAAAAATAAAAATTTGCCAGGTGCAGTGTTCATGCCTTGGGAAGATTACTTGAGCCCAGGACTTCAAGACCAGCCTTGGCAACAGAGTGAGACCTGATCTCCACAAAAAAAAAAAAAAAAATTTAATTAGCTAGGTGTGGTGACACGTGCCTATAGTCCCAGCTAATCAGGAGGCTGAGGTGGGAGGATTGCTTGAACCCAGGTGGTTGAGGCTCCAGTGAGCCCTGATCCTGCCACTGCACTCCAGCCTGGGCAACAGAGCAAGAATGTCTCAAAAATAATAATAATAGCTGGGCACGTTGGCTCATGCCTATAATCCCAGCACTTCGGAAAGCCAAGGTGGGCGGATCACCTGAAGTCGGGAGTTCAAGACCAGCCTGGTCAAGATGGTGAAACTCTGTCTCTACTAAAAATACAAAAAATTAGCTGGACGTGGTGGTGGGTGCCTGTAATCCTAGCTACTCAGGAGGCTGAGGCAGGAGAATTGCTTGAACCTAGGAGGCGGAGGTTGCAGTGAGCCAAGATCACACCATTGCACTCCAGCCTGGGCAACAAGAGCAAAACTCCATCTCAAAAAAAATTAATAATAATAATAGTAATAGAAGACACCTTAGAGATTCTTATTAGTTATAGTTAACAATGTTATTCATATTAATATCAAGTACTTTCGCTCATTTTGTTATAATATCCTTGTGAAATAAATATTATTGCCATGAGATTCAGAAAGGAGGATCTTACAGCTAAATACTGACATTGCCAGGACTAAGCATTGAAACTCAAAAAAAATCAAGCATATTAATCTCATTTAGAAGGCAAACTCTGAGTGGATCTTTGATAATCAACACTCTTTAAAAAATTCCATTATTTAGGCTGAGCACAGTGGCTCATGCCTATAATCCCAGCACTTTGGGAGGCCGAGGTGGGTGGATCACCTGAGGTCAGGAGTTTGAGACCAGCCTGGCCAACATGGTGAAACCCCATCTCTACTAAAAATACAAAAATTAGCCAGGCGTGGGGTGGGCGCCTGTAATCCCTGCTGCTCGGGAGGCTGAGGATCACTTGAACCTGGGAGGTGGAGGTTGAAGTGAGCAGAGATCGTGCCACTGCATTCCAGTCTGGGCAACAGAGTGAGACTCTGTCTGAAAAAAAAAAAAAATTCCATTATTTAACAATAATAGTATGTGATAGGCCAGGTGTGGTGGTTCACACCTGTCATTCTAGTACTTTGGGAGGCTGAAGTGGGAGAATTTCTTGAGCCCAGGAGTTCAAGACCAGCCTGGGCAACATGGCAAGACCCTATATAAATATATAGAGAGTGTGTGTG
This sequence comes from Piliocolobus tephrosceles, assembly GCF_002776525.5. Taxonomy (NCBI): domain Eukaryota; kingdom Metazoa; phylum Chordata; class Mammalia; order Primates; family Cercopithecidae; genus Piliocolobus; species Piliocolobus tephrosceles. The sequence goes on from NC_045444.1 coordinate 116,441,318, forward strand.
TATATATGTACGTGATAGTTTTTTGTTGTTGTTGTTGTTTTTTTTTTGAGACGGAGTCTCGCTCTGTCGCCCAGGCTGGAGTGCAGTGGCCGGATCTCAACTCGCTGCAAGCTCCGCCCCCCGGGTTTATGCCATTCTCCTGCCTCAGCCTCCCAAGTAGCTGGGACTACAGGCACCCACCACCTCGCCCGGCTAGTTTTTTTTTTTGTATTTTTTAGTAGAGACGGGGTTTCACCGTATTAGCCAGGATGGTCTCGATCTCCTGACCTCGTGATCCGCCCGTCTCGGCCTCCCAAAGTGCTGGGATTACGGGATTACAGGCTTGAGCCACCGCGCCTGGCCGGATAGTTTTGTTTTTTCGTGTGTGTGTGTGTGTGTGTGTGTGTGTGTGTGTGATAGTTTGTTGTTGTTGTTTTGTTTAGAGAAGCAAGGTTTTGTTTTGCTTTGCTTTCTTAAATAGTCAAAAGTTGGGCTGGGTGTGGTGGCTCATAGCTATAATCCCAGCTCTTTGGGAGGTGGAAGCAGGGGGATCACCTGAGGTCAGGTGTTCGAGACAAGCTTGGCCAACATGGTGAAACCTTGTCTCTACTAAAAGTACAAAAATTAGCCTGGTGTGGTTGTGCAAGCCTGTGATCCCAGCTACTTGGGAAGCTGAGGCAGGAGAATCACTTGAACCTGGGAGGCGAAGTTAAAAAAAAAAAGTCAGGCCGGGCGCGGTGGCTCAAGCCTGTAATCCCAGCACTTTGGGAGGCCGAGACGGGCGGATCATGAGGTCAAGAGATCGAGACCATCCTGGCTAATACAGTGAAACCCCGTCTCTACTAAAAAATACAAAAAACTAGCCGGGTGAGGTGGCGGGCGCCTGTAGTCCCGCTACTCGGGAGGCTGAGGCAGGAGAATGGCGTAAACCCGGGAGGCGGAGCTTGCAGTGAGCTGAGATCCGGCCACTGCACTCCAGCCTGGGCGACAGAACGAGACTCCAACTCAAAAAAAAAAAAAAAAAGTCTGCTGTATTGAGTGGTTCACTGTCTTACTGTTTGTGTGCAGTATCATTAACTCCTTTATGGCAAATATTTATAAAATTCATTGTTGGCTTAAGAACAACCAGGTTGTCAAATAAAGAAAAAGAGAAGAAAATGTGACTGAGATTAGAAGAAAAAGAAAAGAACAATCATATTGGTGGAAGGCTATTTACTTTTGACTGAATTTCAATCAGTCCGGGCATGCCTAACTTCTTAAATTGTGGACCAGACATGTTTCTATGCAGATCACTATAAAGTAAACTTCCAGAAAACACATTTCATGTTCATTTTCAAGTTAAGATCCGTTTTTTTTTTTTTTTTTTTTTTTGAGACAGAGTCTTTCTCTGTTGCCCAGGCTGGAGTGCAGTGGCACAATCTCAGCTCACTGCAACCACCACCTCCCAAGTTCAAACAGTTCTCATGCCTCAGCGCCCCCGCTTCCTGCCCCTGAATGGCTGGGACTACAGGCGCACACCACCACACCTGGCTAGTTTTTGTATTTTTAGTAGAGATGAGGTCTCACCATGTTGGCCAGGCTGGTCTTGAACTTCTGGCCTCAAGTGATCTGGCTGCCTAGGCCTCCCAAAGTGCCGAGGTTTATAGGCGTGAGCCACGGTGCCCTGCCTCCATTTTATTTTCTAACCACCGTAGGACCTTCCCCAGAGCTATATGTCTAGTGAATGCTGCATTGTTCCTTGAGACTGTGATTTTCTGATTGTCTTCCACAAAAACCTGGAGATGGGGATTTGGGCCAGAGATTGGAGTCAAAAGCCTTCCACTGCCTTCTGAGTGCTGGCTTACCTGCAGACCTCACCAGTCTCTTGCCTGTTCCAGGCATCTTCCAAGCCCTGCCCTTGATAAGATATTGGGGGGAGGGGTCAAGCTCCTGTTAAGATACTGGGGGAGGGGGTTCACTTCAGGATTAACTACTCGAGGGGTTCTGATATTGGAAGAGAAAAGGCAATATAGCAAAGATTTTATGAGTCTGACAGCAGGCCTGCCTCCCTGCTGGCTGTGTTCCTGCTGGACAGCAGGAGAGTTGAGGGATTCAGCCAAGGCATGTACCAACCAGGCTTTTTAAGTGGTAGTTTACAGAGCTGCAGTCTCAGGGCTGCCAGGTGGTTTCCCGCCAGCAGCAGCACTGTGATACCAAATTAAATCAGCCCGGCAAGTTCAAAGGCTCCTATGTCTCTGAGGGGAAAACTCCAAACCATGCTGTTGTTGGTCTCTGTAGACCCACTTCTTAGAGAATCCTTCAGGAAGTCCTCTGTCTCCAGAGGAAGGAGGAGGGTTCATGGTAGCACAGACTGGGGCTCAGTAAGCTGGGGTTGAAATCTCTGTCCTGCCACCAGCCTGCTGTGTGACCACAGCTGATTGCTCCCCACTCTGTGAGTCAGTTTCCTCATACTTAACTGGAGATAATGGTTACTCCATGTGGCCATGGTGAGCATTCAATGGCCTGATACAAAGTCAGGTGCAGTGGCTCACGCCTGTAATCCCAACTACTTGGGAGGCTGAAGTGAGAGGATCACTAGAGGCCAGAAGTTTGAGACCAGCCTGGGCAACACAGTGAGACCGACCCCCCCCCCCCAGCCCCCCGCCCACCGTCTCTGAAGAAAACTGTAACAAAATGAAAAGCAAGACAAAGTAACCTGATACATGAACAGTTGTTGTTTTTTTGTTTTTCTTTTTTTGTTTTTTGAGACAGGGTCTCACTCTGTTGCCTAGGCTGGAGTGCAGTAGTATGATCACGCTCACTGCAACTTTCACCTCCCTGGCTTAAGCAGATCACTTGAAGCCAGGAGTTCGAGACCAGCCTGGCAAGCATGGCAAAACCCTGTCTCTACAAAAAATACAAAAGTTGGCTGGGCATGTTGGTGCCTGCCTGCCCAGTTACTTAGGAGGCTGAGGTGGAAGGATCACCTGAGCCTAGGAGGTTGAGGCCGTAGTGCACTGTGATTGTGCTACTACACTCCAACCTGGGTGACAGAATGAGACCCTGTCTCAAAAACAAAAAAAGAAAAGAAAAAAAAAATATTTTCCCAGCATGTCCTTATGGTTTGCTGTTGTATTAGTCTGTTCTCACATTGCTATAGGGAAATACCTGAGAATGGATAATTTGTAAAGAAAGGAGGTTTAATTGGCTCATGGTTTTGCAGGCTGTGCAGAAAGCACAGCAGCTTGATTTTGGGGAGGCCTCAGGAAGCTTCCAATCATGGTGGAAGACAAAGGGGAAGCAGGTGTCTTACATAGCAGGAGCAAGAGAGAGTGATGGGGTGAGGGGTCACACACTGTTTTTTCTTTTTTTCTTTTTTGAGAGACCTAGCCTCACTCTGTCACCTAGGCTGGAGTGCAGTGGGGCCATCCTGGCTCACTGCAGTTCCCACCTCCCAGGCTCAACTGATCTTCCCACCTTAGCCTCCCACGTAGTCAGGACTTGCATGTGCCACCACAATAATTTTTTTGTATTTTTTGTAGAGATGGGGTTTCGCCCTGTTGTCCAGGCTGCTCTCAAACTCCTGAGCTCAAGCGATCTGCCTGCCTTGGCCTCTCATAGTGCTGGGATTACATGCGTGGGCCACTGTGCCCAGCCTCCTTCCTCTATCTGCAAAGCCAGCAGTGGCGGGTCTTGTCTTTCTCACGAGGCATGACTCTGACCTTGCCTCCGTGGTCATGTCTCCTTCCCTGACTCTGACTCTCCTGCCTTTGTCTTTCACTTATAAGGAACTTTGTAATGGCATTAGACTCTCCAGATAATCCAGGATTGTCTCCCATCTCAAGATCCTTAATTTGGCCGGGCACAGTGGCTCACACCAGTAATCCTAGCACTTTGGGAGGCTGCGGCAGGTGGATCACTTGAGGTTAGGAGTTTGAGACCACCCTGGCCAACATGGTGAAACTTCATCTCTACTAAAAATACAAAATTTAGCCAGGCATGGTGGTGAGCACCTATAATCCCAGCTACTTGGGAGGCTGAGGCAGGAGAATCGCTTGAACCTGGGAGGCAGAAGTTGCAGTGACCTGAGACAGAGCAAGAGCTTGTCTCAAAAAAAACAAAAAAGGATTCTTAATTTAATCACATCTGCACAGTTACTTTTGCCATGTGAGGTCCCATATTCATAGGGTCTGGAAATTAGGACATGGACATCTTTGGGGATAGGCATTATTCTGTCTACCACTGTGATTTATGTTACTAAATTACAAAATTAAAACGTTGCTGAATTTTTTTTCCAGATTTGCATTTTTATTTTATTTATTTTTGAGACAGGATCTCACTCTGTTGCCCAGGCTGGAGTGCAGTAGCGCAATCACAGCTCACTGCTGCCTCCATCTCCTGGGCTCAAACAATCCTCGCACCGGGCGTGGTGGCTCACGCCTGTAATCCCAGCACTTTGGGAAGCCGAGGTGGGTGGATCACCTGTGGCCGGGAGTTCAAGACCAGCCTGACCAACATGGATAAACCCCATCTCTACTAAAAATACAAAATTAGCCGGGTGTGGTGGCGCACGCCTGTAATCCCAGCTACTCAAGAGGCTGAGGCAGGAGAATCACTTGAACCCTGGAGGCAGAGGTTCCAGTGAGCCAAGATCATGTCATTGCATTTCAGCCTGGGCAACAAGAGCGAAACTCTGTCTCAAAAAAAACCAAAAAACAAAAAACAATCCTCCCACCTCAGCCTCCTGAGTAGCTGGGACTGCAGGAGCACACCACCATGCCTGCCAATTTAATTTTTTTTTTTATTTTTTAGTAGAGATGAGGTCTTGCTGTGTTGCCTAGGTTGGTCTCAAATTCCTGAGCTCAAGCAATCCTCCCTGCCTTGGCATCCCAAAGTGCTGGGATTACAGGTATGAGCCACCCAGCCTGGCCCAGCTTTGCATTTTTAAGAGTCAAAACTGTCATGTTTATTATTTTAAATATTATTCTTAACACTACCAAATATAGAGAACTGTTAGCATGTGAATAAGAGTGTTGCTTAATACAGACTACTTCCATTCAAATCCTGGCCCTAAACCCACTAGGTATGTGACCTTAACCAAATTATTTAATCTTTCTAGGTCTTATTTCCCTCAACTGCTGAAAATGGGAATAATAATGCCATCTATCTCACAGGAACCTTATGAGGACTAATTGAATGAAGTGCTTAGAATTTGCCTGGCACATAATAAGTACTCAAAAAATTCTAGCTGTTGGAGTTTTTCATATTTAAAAAGTGAAAATTATTTATCTCCTCCAAGCTCCATTCCCCAGAGACAGCCATTCCAAATAGTTTCATTTGTATTTGAATTCTTTCTGTTTGAATCATGTATATGTTTATAAAAATAAAATCAGGCCGGGCACGGTGGCTCATGCCTGTAATCCCAGCACTTTGGGAGGCCAAGGCGGGCGGATCACGAGGTCAAGAGATGGAGACCATCCTGGCCAACATGGTGAAAACCTGTCTCTACTAAAAATACAAAAATCAGCTGGGCGTGATGGCGGGCTCCTGTAGTCCCAGCTACTCAGGAGGCTGAGGCAGGAGAATCGCTTGAACCCGGGAGGTGGAGGTTGCAGTCAGCCGAGGTCATGCCACTGCACTCCAGCCTGGCAACAGAGCGAGACTCCATCTCAAAAAAAAAAAAATCAAATCAATTTCATCTTTAGGTTTTTAACTTGTTTTTGCTCTTCATATATTGTGATTATTTTTCTGTTAGTGTACGTAAAGCCCCCTGTTCTTTTGCAAGGATGTATGGTATTCTGTGGGTACAAATACACAGTCCTCAATTGATGGGCATTTTCGGATGGTTTCCAGGTTTTGCTGTTCTCACTGAGGCCTTTAGGTACATGCTGGGACATCTCTATCTGCACACTTACACGAGAATGTCAGTAACATGGATTCCTACAGGTGGAATTGCTATATCCAAAGAGATACACCTTATAAATTTTGATAGATTTTGAGGGGTGCATTCTTGAAAATCTTGCAAAATTCAAGGTTAACGTGACCAAGGATGGTCTTTCTGTGAACTGGCTCATGTGGCACTGCCACGGGATGCAGCACAAATGCCATTTGCAACACATTTGACCTTAATAATGATGCCAACTTTATAATTATGCTACTCTTGAAATAATTTTAAGTTGTGTGATTTACATTATTTTAACATTTGCACCTAAAATGAGACTTCATTAATATTTTGATGTCACAATATTTCAATATAGAGTAATTTAAAATGTATAGAAAATGCTAGTTACTTTCTTATCCTTACAAATTGCTCTCCAAAACACTGCTGTGTTAATTATACTCCATCCAACAGGAAGTAGGTGTTTTCTTACCCCTTTTACCATCATGCCTCGTTCCATAATCCATTTTCTTTAGGTTTTTGTTTTAGGCTTATACGTCAGCCTTTAACTTGGGCCTCCATTTTCTCATTCCTAACTAACACCTCTTACAGCACTCCTCCCCTCCTTGCTGCCCTCTCTGATCGGCTGCCCCTTGTCTTCAGCCTTGGTCTCTGGCTTCTGGACACCTTGGGTTGGGTTCTGCAAGTGAGGGTGAGGTGGGAGAGTGCAGGAGGTAGGAGCATGGGAGGCTGGCTCTGGGCTGCAGAGCAGAGAAGGCAAATCCAAATAAAATCTTACATTTTGTCATTTATTGTTAACTGATTTTTTAAGATTAAAAATTGAATTAATGCACATAGTAAAACAAAAGTTAAATCAGTGTGAAAAGTTTTAGGTTCAGCACTGTGGCTCATGCCTGTAATCCCAGCACTTTGGGAGGAAAAGGTGGGAGGATTGCCTGAGCCCAGAAGTTTGAGACCAGCCTGGGCAACATAGTGAGACACTGTCTATACAAAAAATAAAAAGCTTAGCTGGGCATGGTGGCATATGCCTGTAGTCCCAGCTACTTGGGAGTCTGAGGTGGGAGGATGGCTTGAGCTAGGAAGTCAAAGCTGCAGCTAGCCATGATTGTGCCACTACACTCCAGGCTGGGGAACAGAATGAGACCCTGTCTCAAAAATAAATACATAAATAAATAAATAAAATAAAAATAAAAGGTTTTAGCATGAAAATAAGTCTATCTCTGGCCCTGTGTTTCTAGTTCCAGTGACAGCCATCATTAGGAGTTTATGTTATATCCTTATAAACATGGTTTATGCATAAACACATAAAGGACTGGGTGCGGTAGCTCACATCTGTAATCTGAGGACTTTGGGAGGCTGAGGCTGGAGCATCACTTGAGCCCAAGCAGTTCACAACCAACCTGGGCAATGTGATGAAATCCTGTCTGTATAAAAAATACAAAACTTAACCGGGTGTGGATTCACATTCACCTGTGGTCCCATCTACTGGGGAGGCTGAAGTGGGAGGGTCACTTGTATACAAGAGGTCATGGCTACCGTGAGCTGTGATTGTGCCACTACACTCCAGTATGGGCGAGAGAGTGAGACCCTATCTCTAAATAAATAAATAAATAAATAAATAAATAAATAAATAAATGTAAAAGAAGAAACCTTTTTTTTTTTTTTGGAGACAGTCTCCCTCTGTAGCCCAGGCTGCAGTGGTGCAATCTTGGCTCACCACAGCTTCCACCTCCCGGGTTCAAGTGATTCTCCTGCCTCAGCCTCCCGAGTAGCTGGGACTACAGGCACCCACCCACCATGCCCAGCTAATTTTTGTATTTTTAGTAGAGATGGGGTTTCACCATGTTGGCCAGGCTGATCTTGAACTCCTGACCTCAAGTGATCTGCCCACCTCAGCCTCCCAGAGTGCTGGGATTATAGGTATGAGCCACCACACCTGGCCAAAAAGAAGAATCTTATGCATTGTATCCTGTAGCTTGCTCTTTACAAGTTTTCAAATTCAGAAATATTTTAAACCTACGGAAAAGAACAGTACAGAGACTCTGGCTGGGCACAGTGGCTCCCACCTGTAATCATGTAGTGATCATGGCTCACTACAGCCTCAACCTCCTGGGCTTAAGTGATCCTCCTGCCTCAGCTTCTGGACTAGCTGGGACTACAGGTGTGCACAACCACACCTGGATAATTTTATAGAGACAGGGTCTCACTGTGGTGTCCAGGCTGGTCTTGGGACTTATCTCTAACTCCTGGCCTCAAGCAATTCCTCCCACTTTGACCTCTCAAATGCTGGGATTATAGACATGAGCCACTGCACCTGGCCTAAATCGTTGTTTAGAGCCATTTTTTCTCCTCTAAATTTTCTTTAACTGTGCTTTACCTACATTGGACAAGTTTTGATAACTTGTATCTTTATTCTCATTCATTTTCATTCAGTTAAAACATTTTCTAATTTCCATTTTGATGTCTTCTTTGACCCTTAGATTACTTAGAAATACATTATTTAGCCGGGCGCAGTGGCTCAAGCCTGTAATCCCAGCACTTTGGGAGGCCGAGACGGGCGGATCACGAGGTCAGGAGTTCGAGACCATCCTGGCAAACACGGTGAAACCCCGTCTCTACTAAAAAATACAAAAAGCTAGCCGGGCGAGGTGGCTGGCGCCTGTAGTCCCAGCTACTCGGGAGGCTGAGGCAGGAGAATGGCGTAAACCCGGGAGGCGGAGCTTGCAGTGAGCTGAGATCCGGCCATTGCACTCCAGCCTGGGCGACAGAGCGAGACTCCGTCTCAAAAAAAAAAAAAAACAAAAAGAAATATATTATTTAATTTACAGGTAGTTGGGGATTTCGTAGATACTTTTTTTGTTCTTAATTTTTAGCTAAATTACATGTGGTCAGGGAATCTACTCCAAACGGTTTTAATTTTTTCAATAATTTCAACTTTGTGTCATACTTTCTCAGGGGTATATTTAGCTTTTTCTTATCATCCCAGTTTTAGTATAAATGCTGCTAAATGCTGCTGACAAAAGCACCATATAATACCTTGTTTTTTTTTTGAAACAGAGTTTTGCTCTTTTGCCCAAGCTGGAGTGCAGTAGCGCCATCTCCGCTCACTGCAACCTCCGCTTCCCGGGTTCAAGCGATTCTCCTGCCTCAGCCTCCCGAGTAGCTGGGATTACAAGGCACCCTCCATCATGCCTGGCTACATATAATATCTTTTAAAAACAAAAGAAGATTACAAATATAAAATCAAATTGCCACTTCCCACCTATCTATTTCTCCTCCATTCCTTTCTATTAACTATTCTAAAGTTGGTTGAAAGATAAATCTTGGTGAAGATATGGAGAAAAGAGAACCCTTGCTTGCACACTGTTGGTGGGATGTTAATTAGTACAGCCGTTATGGAAAACAGCATGGAAGTTCCTCAAAAAATAAAAAAGAACTACTATATGATCCAGCAATCACACTATTAGCCAAAGGAAATCTGTATATACAAGAGATATCTGCACTTCCATATTCATTGCAGCATTATTCACAATAGCCCAGATATGGAATCAACCTGTGTCCATCAACAGATGAATGGATAAAGAGAATGCAATATATATACACAGTGGAATACTATCCAGCCTTGTTTTTTAAAAAAGGAAATCCTATCATTTGTGACAACATGGATGAACCTGGGGGGCATTATGCTAAGGGAAATAAGGCAGGCACAGAAAGACTAACAATGCATGATCTCACTTACGTGTGCAGTCTCTGAAAAAGTCGGACTCATAGAAGTGGAGAGTAGGATAGGAGTTACGTGAGGCGAGGTGGGGCAGAGGAGGGAGAAATTTAGGAGAGTTGGTCAAAGGATACAAAATTTCAGTTAAATGGAAGGAGTAAGTTCAAGAGATGTGTTGTTCAACATGGTGACCGTAGTTAATAACAACTTATTGTATTCTTAAAGACCACTGAGTAGATTTTAAGTGGTCTCACCTCAAAAGATGATAAATATGTGAGGTAATATGTGTACGTTAATTAGTTCTATCAAGCCATTTCACAATGTATGCGTATTTCAAAACATCATATACATGATAAACGTGTACAGTTTTTGTCAATCAATTGAAAATAAAGTTTGTATCATTTCTAAGCATATTGTATTATAGTACAAACACATGAATAATATATACAATTTTTATTATTTTATTTTTACTATTTTTGTTTAAAATTTTATAGAAGGCCGGGCGCGGTGGCTCAAGCCTGTAATCCCAGCACTTTGGGAGGCCGAGACGGGCGGATCACGAGGTCAGGAGATCGAGACCATCCTGGCTAACACGGTGAAACCCCGTCTCTACTAAAAAATACAAAAAACTAGCCGGGCAAGGTGGCGGTGCCTGTAGTCCCAGCTACTCGGGAGGCTGAGGCAGGAGAATGGCGGGAACCTGGGAGGCGGAGCTTGCAGTGAGCTGAGATCCGGCCACTGCACTCCAGCCTGGGCGACAGAGCAAGACTCCGTCTCCAAAAAAAAAAAAATAAAATAAAATAAAATAAAATAAAATTTTATAGAGATGGTCAAGATGGCTCACTCCTGTAATCCCAGCACTTTGGGAGGCCAAGGCAGAAGGATTGCTTGAGCCCAGGAGTTTGAGACCAGCCTAAGCAACATAGCAAGATCTTGTCTCTATAAAAAAATATAAAAATTAGCTGGGCGCGGTGAGTGGTGTATGCCTTTAGTCTCAGCTATTCGGGAAACTGAGGTCAGAGGGTTGCTTGAGCCTGGGAGGTCAAGGCTGCAGTGAGCCAAGATTCCACCACTGCCCTCCAGCCTAGGCCACAGAGTGAGACCCTGTCTCAAAAAAATAAATAAATAAATAAATAAATAAATAAATAAATAAATAAAATTCTATAGAAACAGTATCATACAGTCCTTTTCAATTTTGCTTTATCTTTTAATATTGTTTTTGAGATTTATCCATATAAGTATATTTGGTTCTTTCATTTCAATGGCTTGTATTATAATTTCTAATGCCCCACCCCTTTTTTTTTTGAGACATGGTGTTGCTCTGTCACACAGGCTGGAGTGCAGTGACTTGATCTCAGCTCACTGCAGCTTTGACCTCCTGGGTTCAAGTGATCTTCCCACCTAGGCCTCCTGAGCAGCTGGGACTACAGGTGCATGCTACCATGCCCAGCTATTTTTTGTAGAGACGGCGTTTTACCATGTTGCCCAGGCTGGTCTCAAACTCCTGGCCTCTAGTGATCTGCCCGCCTTGGTCTTCCAGAGTGCTGGGATTACAGGCATGAGCCACCACACCCGGCCATTTTTGTTATAAGCCATAGTTTATGCAACTAATTTCCCCTACTGAGGGTAGTTAGGTGGTTTCTACTTTTTTGCAGTAAATCTTCATATATTCTCTTCTTCATGTATCTGTGTGCGAGTTTCTCTTTTTTATTTGTATTTGTTGATTTGCAGGATATATGTCTCTTCCTCTTTACTAAGTATTGACAGTCTGTTTTCCAAATGAGTTAAATCAGTTTACACTCCCATTAGCATTTTATGAGAGATGCTGTTTCTGTATATTCTCAGCAACATATGGTGTAGTCAGAGATACATATACTTCTATACCAAACTAGGTATGTAAATTCCCTAATTATTAATGAGGTTGAATATCTTATATTTATTGACAATTTGGCTTTTCCCCTCTGAGAATTGCTAATTCATCTTCTTTGCCTATTTTTGTGTGTGTGTGTGTATCTGGTTGTTTGTCTTTTTTTGGGTTGATTGTAGAGACTTATTTAGGTACATATTTGGAATACTAATTATTTAATTTGGTTATATGTGCTACAGATATTTCACCAAGTTTTTGACTTAGCTTTTTACCTTGTCTATGTGGCCTTTACGTTACAGTTTACAATTTTAATGCCATCACATTTGTCAGTTTTTTAGTTTATGGCTTGCACTTTTGTGTTTTGTTGAAGAAATCTTTTTCTACCCTGCTTTCATAAGACTATAGCTCTTATTTTTAATTCTCAGGCTGGGCGTGGTAGTTCATGCCTGTAATCCCAGCACTTTGGGAGGCCAAGGAGGGTGGATCACCTGAGGTCGGGAGTTCGAGACCAGCCTGACCAACATGATGAAACTCCATCTCTACTAAAAATACAAAAAAATTAGCCAGGCATGGTGATGCATGCCTGTAATCCCAGCTACTTGGGAGGCTGAGGCAGGAGAATCACTTGAACCCAGGAGGCAGAGGTTACAATGAGCCGAGATCATGCCATTGCACTCCAGCCTGGATGACAGAGTGAGTCTCTGTCTCAAAAAAAAAAAAAAAAAATTCTCAAATATTTTATGATTTGTTTCCTACTTTAGGTCTTTGACTTAACTTCGTTTTTTGATATGATGGATTGAAACATAGGTTTTTTTCTTTTTCCTCTCTATCTGGTCAGTGTTTCTAGCATTATTTATGGGATGATTTAGTAATTCCATACTGTTTTATAATCTTATCTTTTACATATTGCAGGTTCCCATATGTACCTGTCATTTCCAGGGCTATTTTGTTTCACTGTTTGTCTTGCACCAACACCAACACTATACTGCTTTAATGGCAATCTTTATAGTAAATTTTCTTATCTATTTAAAGGAATTCATTTTCTTCCTCTTCTCACTCTTTTTGTTTTTCTCCTCTTATTCTTTACAAAGGCTGTTCTTGACTCTTTCCCTGCATATGAATTTTAAGATCAACTGGTAAAGTCATATAAAAATCCCTGTTGAGATTTTGATTGAAATTGAATTTCTAGATTTCTGAGGGGAGAATTGTCATCCTTCAGTATTGAGTCTTCTCAACATTAGCATATCTCTCCATTCATTTAGGTCTTCTTTTATTTTTCTCCATAAAGTGTTAATGTTTTCGTTATAAAGGTCTTATATATGTTTTATTCAAATTCTTCCTTGGCTGGACACCGTGGCACACCCTGAAATCCTAGTACTTTGTAAAGTTGAGATGGGAAGATGGCTTGAGGCCAGGAGTTTGAGACCAACCTGGTCAACATAGTGAGATCCCATCTCTTTTATTTTTTTATTTATTTATTTTTTTTTTTTTGAGACGGAGTCTCGCTCTGTCACCCAGGCTGGAGTGCAGTGGCCGGATCTCAGCTCACTGCAAGCTCCGCCTCACGGGTTTACGCCATTCTCCTGCCTCAGCCTCCCGAGTAGCTGGGACTACAGGCGCCCGCCACCTCGCCCAGCTAGTTTTTTGTATTTTTTAGTAGAGACGGGGTTTCACCGTGTTAGCCAGGATAGTCTCGATCTCCTGACCTCGTGATCCGCCCGTCTCGGCCTCCCAAAGTGCTGGGTTTACAGGCTTGAGCCACCGCGCCCGGCCTGATCCCATCTCTTTTAAAAAAGAAAAGAAAGGAGAGAAAAGAATCCTAAATTATTCCTAGTCACCATATAATTTTTTTGTGCTAATAGTGTGTTTTTAAAAACTTACATTCTATTTTAATTCTTGAGTATGTATAACATATATGTGTTTCCAAAATCAAAATTATAAAACAATGTACTCAGAGTCTTCCATCTCTGTCTGCACTGCCCTTTCCTTCCCTTGCCCTGGATGTAAACACTTGTGCTTTTATTTACTGTTCCAGTGTTTCTTTCTGCAGATATAAACAAATTCATAAATAGATTTATATTCCGCTACCCATTCTTATACAAATAGCATTCTGCTCCTGCTGTTCAACACTTTACTTTTTCACCAGTATATCCTGGAAATCACCTTATGTCTTTGGAGATATTCTTTGTTTTGTTTTTGTTTTTTGTTTGTTTGTTTGTTTTTGAGACCGAGTTTCACTCTAGTTGCCCAGGCTGGAGTGCAATGGTGCAATCTAGGCTCACTACAAGCTCCGCCTCATGGGTTCCAGCGATTCTCCTGCCTCAGCTTCTCGAGTAGCTGGGATTACAGGCATGCGCCACCACGCCCGGCTAATTTTGTATTTTTTAAGTAGAGATGGGGTTTCATCATGTTGCTCAGGCTGGTCTCGAACTCCTGACCTCAGGTGATACACCTGCCTCGGTATCCCAAAGTGTGGGATTACAGATGTGAGCCACTGGGCCCGGCCTGCTTTTTTTCTTTTTTCTTTCTTTCTTTCTTTTTTTTTTTTTTTTTTTACTGCATAGAGTATTTATGCTTTAATAGAGTATATATGCTTTATACTAAAGCAAATACTATATACATATCATATCTATGCTTTATCTGCATATATTTCTTTATATGTAGGCACCAAAATTCTAGTGATAAAAATTGGGTTGTTTCCTATCTTGTCATATCATAAATAATGCCAAAATGAGTAACCGTGTGCACAGATCATTTCAGTGTGAGATTGCTGAGCCAAAAGATAAATGCTTATTAAGTTATAATTTTGAGCTAATGGTTGCTGGTATATAAAGAAATGATACTGATCTTTTTTCAGTAGGATTTCTTGACTTTTGTATGTTGACGTTCAGATCATTTTGTGGTAATGGCAGTTTTTTTTTCTTTCTGATCATGATGTATTTTTATTTTTATTTATTTATTTTTTTGAGATGGAGTTTAGCTCTTGTTGCCTAGGCTGGAATGCAATGGCACGATCTTGGCTCACTGCAACCTCCACCTCCCAGGTTCAAGCAATTCTCCTACCTCAGCCTCCCGAGTAGCTAGGGATTACAGGCATGGGCCACCATGCCTGGCTCATTTTGTATTTTTAGTAGAGACAGGGTTTCTCCATGTTGGTCAGGCTGGTCTTGAACTCCCGACCTCAGGTGATTTGCCCGCCTCAGCCTCCCAAAGTGCTGGGATTACAGGCGTGAGCCACCGCACCTGGCCATGATGTATTTTGTTTGTTTGTTTGTTTGTTTGTTTGTTTGAGTTGGAGTCTTACTTTCTGGCCCAGGCTGGAGTGCAGTGGTGTGATCTCAACTCACTGCAACCTCCACCTCCCAGGTTCAAGCAATTATCTGTCTCAGACTCCAGAGTAGCTGGGATTATAGGCACACACCACTATGCCTGGCTATTTATTTATTTATATTTTTAGTAGAGACAGGGTTTCACCATCTTGCTGGTCTTGAACTCCTGACCTTGTGATCCACTCGCCTCGGCCTCCCAAAGTGCTGGGATTACAGGCATGAGCCACCGCACCCGGCTCATGATGTCTTTTTATATTTTCCTTGTTTTGTTCTTTCTATGACCTCTAAAACAACGCTGAATAGAGATGGTGATAGTGGGCATTCCGGTCTTGTTTCTGACATTAGAGGTTATATACCATCATGATTAGGAGGTGCACTGTAGAGCAAACTCCCTGGGTTCAATCCTAGTTCTGCCACTTTCTCATTGTGTGATCTTGAACAAGCCACTTATCTTTTCTGTTCCTCATTTCCTCATTTCTCTCTCTCTCTTAAGTTCTCTCCATATTCCAGTACTCCTTTTTTTCTCTATAAAAGGGGAATAATAATTGTACCCATCCAATAGGGTCATTGTGAAGGTTAAATGACTGTGTATATTATATATATATGAGATATATCTTATATGTATTATATAACATATATGTATTACATATACTTTATATATATACATATTAGAGCAGTACCTGGCAGATACTGAGGATGATACCAACCCATATTTGTACCATTCATTATTATTGTTACTGTTACTGGGTTTTTGATTACTCCTATATATCAGGTTATCAGGTTAAGGACATTCCCTTTTATTACTAGCTTTCTAGGAGTTTTTATTTATAATAGATGTTAGAAATACTTATATGAAATCATTTTCTATATTTTTGAGATGGTTATTTTATCTCAAAAATATGTTAATGTGGCAAATTCTGTAAGATATTTACCCTAGTTACAACATCCTTAGATCATTCCAGGATTAATCCTACTGGTCAAAATTTGTTTACTTTTTTAATATGTTGATGAACTCAATTTCCTAATGTTTTGTTTAGAATTTTTACCACGTATGTTCCTAAGCAAAGTTTAGCATACAGTTTTCCTTTTGCTTACCATCATTGCTGGTTTGCACAACTTCCTAATTTGAGCTGGGGAGTTCTTCTATTTCTATTCTTTGGAACAAATTGTATACCATATGGATTGGTATACAATTATTTGAGAGTTTATAAAGCTAATCTGTAAAGCAGTATAGACCTGAAACTTTAGTTAAGATTTCCTTTTCTTAATCAGTGAATTCATTTTATTCACTGGTCACAGTCTCTTGGGTTTTCTTTCTTTTCTTTCCCCTGCCCCCCACAAGATGGGAGTCTCACTCTGTCATCCAGGCTGGAGTGCAGTGGTGCGATCTTGGCTCACTGCAACCTCCGCCTCCCAGGTTCAAGCAATTCTTCCACCTCAGCCTCCTGAGCAGCTGGGATTACAGGCGAGCACCACAAAGCCTAGCTAATTTTTGTATTTTTAATAGAGATGGGATTTCACCATGTTGGCCAAGCTGATCTAGAACTCATGACCTTAAGTAATCTGTCCACCTTGACCTCCCAAAGTGCTGAGATTACAGGGGTGAGCTACTGTGCCTGGCCTGGTATCTCTTCTGACACCTTCATTATTCAGAAATGTGTTTAAAATTTCCAAATGTTTCCCAGGTTTATTATGAACTCAGTGTGTCTCCCCTCAAATTCATATGTTGAACCCCTAACTCCCAGTGTACTATATTTGGACATGGAGGCCTCTAAGGAAGTAATTAAGGTTAAATAAGGTCTTTAAGGTGGGGCCCTAATCTGATAGAGTTGGTGTTCTTGTTAGAAGTCGGACCAGAGGCTCACTCCCCGTCTACTCAAGCTCACAACGAAGAAGTCGTGTGAGCACACAGTGAAATGGCAACCCTGCACAAGCCAAGAGAAGAAGCCTTAGAATGAAAGCTACCTTGCTGGTTGAGGGTCCAAAGTCTTCTCCTTTTGTACTGCGTGTGACCCGTTCAGTTCAGGCTGGATGGCAGTGTTTTTACCAATATAATTCTCTTAAAAACATCATGCATTTCTTATTGGGGTCTATTGCATTAGGGAAAACCACCCTTATATATCTCTTTGAGATAAGCGCTTCTCTGCCTTGGGTTTCTGCTCTTGCCTCTTGAGTGACAACACCTTAAGCTTCATGAAAACCCTAAGGTGTGACTGGATGGTTTTTGATAGAGCATCTTATAGCCACCTTTCCCCACCTCCAATTTCTCCTTTATACCATGTTTTTCTTACATTGTCCTAGATTTGATCTTTCCCTGAGACATTTCTTAATTTTAGCATTATTTGACAACTGAAGAGGCAGAGAATGTTCAAAAGCAGTAAATCCTGTGTCATTTTTAAGATACCTTCCTTTAGCTTATCTCTTTTCTCTCATCTTTTACTTTAAGCATCAAGAAGAAATCAGGCAGTATGTTCCTGCTTGGACATTTTCTTAGCTAAACGGCACAACTCATAAGGTGCCTTTTTTTTTTTTCTCACTTAAAGCTTTTTTTTTTTTTTTTTTTTTTTTTTGAGACGGAGTCTTACTCTGCTGCCCAGGCTGGAGTGCAGTGGTACAATCTTGGCTCACTGCACCCTCTACCTCCCGGGTTCAAGCAATTATCATGCCTCAGCCTTGTGAGTAACTGGGATTACAGGTGCCCACCTCCATGTCCAGCTGATTTTTGTATTTGCAGTAGAGATGGGGTTTTACCATGTTGGCCAGGCTGGTCTCAAACTCCTGACCCCAAGTGATCTGCCTGCGTTGGCCTCCTAAAGTGCTGGGATTACAGACATGGGTGACCGCACCTGGCCCTCAATCTTTTAAGTCTTCATCTTTAAAACCTCAAAATTCATTAGGCTTCTACTAATGGTTTCTTCTTGGCTCTTCAGGCTTTCACCAACTCTCTCCTCACATTCATTCACATTTTTATGGACTTTTCAATATCAAAGCCACTCCCACATTTTAGGTTCCATTGTGGCAGCACATCACTTGCAGGTACCTGAGTCTTTATCATCTATTGCTGTATAACAGATTATCCCAAAACGTAATGACTTAAAACTGTGATAAATGTTTATTATCTCAAACAGTTACTGTGGACCAGAAATTTGGGAGCAGCTTAACTGAGTGGTTCTGATTGGGAGACTTGCATGGGGTTAGATGGCACCTCAGTCATCTGAAGGCTTGACTGGAGCTGGAGGATTGCATTCAGGGATGGCTTATACACCTGGCTGACAAATCACTGGTGGTTGTTGGCAGGAGGTTTCAATTTCTTGTCTCATGGACCTCTCCGTAGTGCTGCTCAGTGAGGACTAAACTCTGATTTTTTATCTTGCACAAATTCCTATCTAAGAGGTCTGGGGAGTCATGCCCTACAAATCATAAAGTCTCATCAGATGGGTTTTATTTAACCCTATATATCATAATTTACTTTCCAACCTGACTCTGGCATAGCATTGAGACAAAGAAGAAAATCAACGTATTTTACCTCAAAACATGTTGATTTGCCATATTTCGAAATAGCCCTGCAAAGCTGTTCTTTGTGGAGGAAAATTTGTATATGTCAAGAATCTCTATTAACATAGCTAGATCTTTTTCTTCCAGACCCTCCCCATCCTAGAGAGATTAACTAAGATCTGAATAGGAAACACTGGTCATTGTTGTCTCTAAGGGCAGCCACTGTAAGACTTCAAAATAACTTTTCAGGACATGGCTGTTGGCTTCTCCCAGAGTGAGTGATCCAAGAGCAAAGCAGAAGCCTTTACCTCCCCTTTGGATATCATTTCTGCAATATCCTCTTTGTTAACAGGGCAGCCCTATTCAGGCTGGGATGGAAATACACAGGGGCATAAGTTTAGGAAAAGAGAGTCACTGGAACTGTCTTGGAGTCTGTCTGCCACATAATCCAACACGCAGATAGTGATTTTATGTTACAAAATGGAGTTTGTTTTAATATACATTTTTTTAGTTTCAAACGAAGTATATGTCAGTTACATTTAAAAAATACCAAAAAAGCAAGAGTATTTTTTTCAGAATACTCTAATCACCTTACACTTTCAAACCATCACATTTCATACCTAGCTGTACATGTCCTAAAACTTTTACATTTTAAATACTTTGTTGGTGGAAACTTTCTAAAGTATATTTGAGCATGCTTTGAACATGTTTTCTTGTCATTTTAAAGTATTCAAAAATTATCTTCAATTATGTCAAGGGCTTTAAATAAGCACTGCTTTTTCTTCTTATTCTGCTGGTGGGCAGAGGTTCTTCACAATACCTACTCTTCGATGCTGAGTTTTTGAAGGGGCTATTCCTCACCCCCCAGAGAAGGCCTTTGTGCTTTAGAGGGGCTTTGAATGGGAAGCACTTGGAATTCAGAAGCAACTTAAATCCGTAATGCCTCTATTTTCTATTTCTACATTAATGCCTTAATGTAGGTTAACCAGCTTGGGAGATAAATCTTATATAGCTACTCTTCTAAGCCGGCTTTTACATAAACACAGCCCACACCTTACATCCCTTCTGAAACCAGAGAGCCCAACTTCTAGGATCACAGTTCCACCTGCTTCAGCAGGGAGCCTGGTGCCCTTGACAGCTCTGTCCTACTTGTTCCAGAAGGACTAGTTCACGTTGAATAGGGAAGGTGGTCACCAAATATTGGACATTGAGTCTAAGAGAGTGCACTGTTTCTCTTCTAAGAGCCATTTCTGGAAAGACTCCGTAGTGGAGCTTTCAGAGTCTGAAGGAGAGAAGAGAAACTGACAAAGCCCCAGCTTTGGGGCCCTTATGATCTAAATACATACCCCACCATCACCCTGTTTTCCTCCCTCTTAAAAGGAGGTAGTCTTGGCCGGGCATGGTGGCTAATGCCTGTAATCTCAGCACTTTGGGAGGCTGAGGCAGGCGGATCACCAGGTCAGGAGTTTGAGACCAGCCTGGCCAACATGGTGAAACCCCGTCTGTACTAAAAATACAAAAATTAGCTGGGTGTGAGGGTGCGTGACTGTAATCCCAGCTACTCAGGAGGCTGGGGCAGAACATACAGATAGGCAAAAGGAAGAAAATAAAAGTCACCACATTTAACCACTGTTTACATTTAAACATCTATCCTTCCAAACAAGTTTTCATTTCTTGTTTATTCAGAGAGCTGGGGGGAAATCCTTTTTTCCTACATCAAACATAGTTAGATAGACCATTGATTGGTTGATTCTTTATGAACTATTTCCTAATTTGGAAATAAGTGAACAGGTACAAAAAACATTAGGCAAAAGTTAAAATACTATGAAGCATCCAGCCTGAGCAACATCGTGAGACCCTGTCTCTACAAAAAAATTATCATAATAATTTTTATGAAATATTCATGTTTTTCTCTTTGCTTCTTTCCTTCCTTCCTTCCTTTTCTTTCTTTCTTTCTTTCTTTCTTTTTTTTTTTTTTTTTTTTGAGACGGAGTCTTGCTCTGTCGCCCGGGCTGGAGTGCAGTGGCTGGATCTCAGCTCACTGCAAGCTCCGCCTCCCGGGTTTACGCCATTCTCCTGCCTCAGCCTCCCGAGTAGCTGGGACTACAGGCGCCCGCCACCTCGCCCGGCTAGTTTTTTGTATTTTTTAGTAGAGACGGGGTTTCACCGTGTTAGCCAGGATGGTCTCGATCTCCTGACCTCGTGATCCGCCCGTCTCGGCCTCCCAAAGTGCTGGGATTACAGGCTTGAGCCACCGCGCCCGGCCCTTTCTTTCTTTCTGACAGAGTGTCACTCTTGTTGCCCAGGCCCAAGCAAAATGGTGTGATCTCAGCTCACTGCAGCCTCAGCCTCCTGCGTTCAAGCAATTCTCCTGCCTCAGCTTCTCGAGTAGCTGGGATTACAGGCATGTGCCACCACGCCTGGGTAATTTTGTATTTTTATTAGAGACAGGGTTTCTCCTTGTTGGTCAGGCTGGTCTCGAACTGCCGACCTCAGGTGATCCGCCTGCCTCGGCCGCCCAAAGTGCTGGGATTATAGGGGTGAGCCTCCGCCCCCAGCCCTCTTTTTGTTTTTGTTTTTTTCCAATTAAATGAAGATAGGGATGAAAGGAGATGGTAAAGAAGAAGGAAGAAAGTTTGGTGTAGACACAATGTATAAAAATAACAGGCTGGGTGTGGTGTCTCCTGCCTGGAGTCCCAACACTTTGGGAGGCAGAGGTGAGAGGATTGCTTGAGCCCAGGAGTTCTAGACCAGCCTGGGCAACATAATAAGACTCCATCTCTAAAAACAAATTTAAAGAAATAGCCAGGCATGGGGCACACACCAGTAGTCCCAGCTACTCGGGAGGCTGAAATAGGAGGATTGCTTGAGCCTGGGAGATCAAGGCTGCAGTGAGCCATGATTGCACCACTGCACTCTGTCCTGGGCGACCCCATCTAAAAAATAAATATATAAATAAATTAAAATTAAATGAAATAAGAGATCAAAAGTCAACTAAAATTAGGAGACAATGTGTTTTAGACCAATGGAGAGTAGCAGGGCTAGCAGAAAAGCCACGTGGACCAGCATATTTTTCCTCCACATAGCTGCCCGCTTGGAGGGGCCGTGAGTACAATGGTAATGCCGAGACCAATTAGGTTAGTGGTATAGACTGGAGTCTGGTGCTGATGAGATCAAGGGGATGCAGAAATCACTGTGTTAAGCAGTGAGTGTCCCTAAAAGTTTCTGATCTCAGGGCAGGAACAGCAATTGGAAACAGATGCCTCAAAAATGCATTCGGTTAGTCCCAAAGGCAGCTCGGTGAAAGTAGGAAAGACCCAGCGTCACCTAACATCACTCGCAGGGGAAAAATGCCCTGAAGCTTGTATTCCACTGATGGTTGTTACAGCTCTTATGTGACTGTACATGATAACCATTTTAGTTTGTTGGCTTCTTTGAATTACAGGTCAAACTGCCTTAATATTTGGTACAAGAATATTAAACTATGTCATCAATTTGTGCGAAGGTAAATTTGACTTCCTTGAACGGCTCTCAGACAATTTGCTCCTGAATATCATTTCTTATCTGGATCTTGAAGACATTGCCAGGCTTTCCCAAACATCACACAGATTTGCGAAGGTAACGTTCCATTATTTTATGTCTATATAGAATTTTCCATGTGCTTTCTAAAAAGATTTTTTAACATAGCAATCATTTGTTGAGTACTAACTTTGTAATGGGCACTGTCTTAGGTGCACAAGCAGCAGAGATGAAAAGACATTTCTCTCCTCAAAGAACTTACAGTCTTATAGTAGAGATTCAGGTACACGCAAATAATTACAATCCAGCGTGATCAGTTCAACAAGGGATGTGTATGCAATGTACAAAGATAGTGCAAAGTGATTTTCTCTGCCTGGCTTCACAGAAGCAGGTTACTTTATCTGGCTTTTGAGGGTGAAATTGGTGAGGACAGGTGATCTGGGTTTGGGGGCATTCCAAGGCAGGGAAAAACCAAGCAGAAGCATGGTGGCATAAGAGAATAGGGCACTTTGGGAGGCTGAGGTGGGTGGATCACCTGAGGTCAGGAGTTTGAGACCAGCCTGGCCAACATGGGGAAATGCCGTCTCTACTAAAAATACAAAAATTAGCCGGGCATGGTGGTAGGCACCTGTAATCCCAGCTACTCAGGAGTTTGAGGCAGGAGAATCACTTGAACCCAGGACGCAGAGGTGGCAGTGAGCCAAGATCTCACCACTGCACTCCAGCCTGGGTGACAGAGCAAGACTCTGACTCAAAAAAAAAGGAGAGAGAATAGGGCAAGGAGGACTACCTGACATCCGTTTCCATTTCTTCTGGTAATAGCCTTTGTGCATTGCCTGTCTCCTAGTATGTGTTTTGGTGGGCTGTCCATTGCAGTGCCCCGTTTTCTTCCTTGCCCGAAGCTGACAAGATGCACTGTCTCACTGCTTCACATCCTCAGCAGAATAACCCAAGAGCAGGAAGCACAGTTAGTGCTGATTTCAGCCAGCCAGTGAGTGTCAAGGCTTCAGTGTGACCTTTGTCATTTGCACTCCCTGGATCCTGGAAGATGCCTTGGTCCCTACCCCTTCAGCTGTTCCTTCAATTCTAGACCCCCCAACCCTACCCCACAGTCACACACATACTAATTTTCCATTAAATCTCTTTTTGGCTTAAGTTAATCAGAATGGGAATCTATTGCTTGCAACTGAGGAAGCCTGACTAGCTCGGTATTTAGCTGTAATGTATTGGGGCAATGTCCATTTGTAAAAGAACATACAACATTTTCCAAGATGATTTAAAACATAATCTTATTATCTAAAAAGCCAACATTTTTTCCCAATAATGCAATAAAATGTCTTGATTTAAAAAATCAATTTTAGTTCAGGCACAGTGGCTCATGCCTGTAATTCCAGCACTTTGGGAGGCTGAGGAAGGAGGATTGGTTGAGCCTAGGAATTTGAGATCAACTTGGGCAAAGTAGGGAGATTCCATCTCTACAATACATTTTTTTAAAATTAGCTGAGTATTATGGCCGGACACGGTGACTCATGCCTGTAATCCCAGCACTTTGGGAGGCCGAGGCGGGCGGGTCATCTGAGGTTGGGAGTTTGAGAACAGCCTGACCAGCATGGAGAAGCCCCGTCTCTACTAAAAATACAAAATTAGCCAGGTGTGGTGGCACATGTCTGCAATCCCAGTTACTAGGGAGGCTGAGGCAGGAGAATCGCTTGAACCTGGGAGGTGGAGGTTGCAGTGAGCCAAGATCGCGCCATTGCACTCCAGCCTGGGCAACAAGAGCGAAACTCTGTCTCAAAAAAAAAAAAAATTTGCTGAGTGTCATGGCACGCCCCGTGGTCCCAGTTACTCTGGAGGCTGAATAGGAGGATCACTTGAGCCCAGGAAGTTGAGGTTACAGTGAGTTGTGTTCACACCACTGCATCTCAGCCTGGGCAACAGAGCAAAACAACCATGTCTCAAAAAAAAATAATTTTAAGTTATATATATATATATTTTTTAGACAAAGTCTTGCTCTATTGCCCAGGCCAGAGTGCAATGGCGTGATCTCAACTCACTGCAACCTCCCCCTCTTGGGTTCAAGTGATTCTTGTGCCTCAGCTTCCCAAGTAACTGGGATTACAGGTGCCCACCATCATGCCCAGCTAATTTTTATATTTTTAGTAGAGACAGGGTTTCCCCATGTTGGCCAGGCTGATCTCAAACTCCTGACCTCAGGTGATCCACCCACCTCAGCCTCCCAAAGTGCTGGGATTACAGGTGTGAGCCACTGTGCCTGGCCTTAAGTGATATAATATTATAGTACTTAATATATTCCTTTTGACTGTGTGTGTGTATATATACATACATGTATGTATACATGTATACATTTTGAGACTATCTCAAAAAAAATTATATTACTTAAAATTATGTTTTTTGAGGCAGGGTTTTGCTCTGTTGCCCAGGCTGGGGTGCAGTGGTGTGAACACAACTCACTGTAACCTCAACCTCCTGGGCTCAAGTGATCTTCCTATTCAGCCTCCAGAATAAGTGGGACTACAGGAGTTCAAGAGCAACCTGGGCAACACAATGAAATCCCACCTCTCTTTTAAACATTAAATATGTGTGTGTGTATGTATGTGTGTGTATATATGTACACATACAAACCTTCACATGTATGCCCGAACCCAAAATAAAAGTTAAAAATATATATATGTGTATATATATGTGTGTGTATATGTGTGTATCTATGTGTGTATATATCCACATATGTGTGTGTATATCTTTTTTTTAACTTTTATTATGGGTTCGGGCGTATGTGTGAAGGTTTGTTACATAGGTAAACTCATGTCACAGGGGTTTTTTGTATAGATTATTTAATCACCCAGGTTAATTATTAAACCCAGTTCCCTATAGTTATCTTTTCTGCTCCTTGCCTTCCTCCCACCCTGCACCCTCAAGTAGGCACCAGTATCTATTGTTTCCTTCTTTGTATTCATAAGTTCTCATTATTTAGCCCCCCAAAATATATTTTTTACTTGATTTTCCTCCCTAAAAATGGAAAGCTGAAAACAAGTACTATTGTATATATTTTTGTCATTAAATAAGTATCCTAAAGTTGAAATATTGTGCTTGGTGCTGATAAGAAGCTGATTATTAGGGCTGGGCACAGTGGCGCACGCCTACAATCCCAGCACTTTGGGAGGCCGAGGTGGGTGGATCACCTGAGGTCAGGAGTTCAAGACCAGCCTTGCCACCATGAGGAAACCACATCTCAACTAAAAATACGAAAATTAGCTGGGTATGGTGGCGCAGGCCTGTAATCCCAGGTACTTGGGAGGCTGAGGCAGGAGAGCTGCTTGAACCCAGGATGCAGAGGTTACAGTGAGCCAAGATCACACCACTGTACTGCAGCCTGGGCAACAGAGTGGGACCGTCAAAAAAAAAAAAAAAAAAAAGAAGAAGAAGAAGCTGATTATTCATACTTTAAATGAACTACGTAAATAAAATATACTAGTGGGGATCTAGTAAAAGTTTCTTCCCTGTTGCCAGGGCCTGGATTTGATTTTCTATCAAATCCTTCTATTTACTTTCAGTAAATTTCTGCTCCTGCAAGTGGGGAGGGTTTGATAGGAAACAGCAGCAAGTGAGTGACTTCTGGTATTTATTCCTCATGCTGAGCGGCTGCCTTCTCTCCAAGTTTTACTCACTTCCACTATTACTTTCACTCTCAGCGTCCTGCTATTATTTCAGTGCAGTCTTGAAAATATTCTCCTTAATTTAGCCAGTGCTCTAAAGTAGGGCTTCTCTAGGTTGCTGATTTCAGCCCTGAGCATCTTTACAGAGCAGAATTATTAGAAGATGGAGCATGACTCAGGGCTGCTGCTTTTATTCTCCCCACATAACACTAATCACTTTTGTTTTGTTTTGTTTGAGTCCCAGTCTCTCTCTGTTACCCAGGCTGGAGTTCAGTGGTGAGATCTCGGCTCACTGCAACCTCCACCTCCTGGGTTCAAGGGATTCTACTGCCTCAGCCTCCTGAGTAGCTGGGTGGGACTACAGGTGCTTGCCACCATGCCTGGCTAATTTTTGCATTTTTAGTAGAGACTGGGTTTCACCATATTGGCCAGGCTGATGTTGAACTCCCAGCCTCAAGTAATCTGCCTACCTCAGCCTCCCAAAGTGCTGGGATAGGCGTGAGCCACTGCACCTGACCAACCACTTTTTTTTTCTTATTTGCACACAGGGAAAGAAGGAAAACCACTTATTTCTGTTGTCAATCTAAGTTTTATCTGTGTTCCATTTACCTATTACACACTGAATTTATAAGTTATTTTCTTTTTCTTTTTGAAACAGAGTCTCACTCTGTTGCCCAGGCTGGAGTGCAATGGCACAGTGTCGGGTCACTGCAGCCTCTGCGTCCTGGGTTCAAGCAACTCGCCTGTCAGCCTCCTGAGTAGCTGGGATTACAATCGCCCACCACTGCGCCCGGCTACTTTTTGTATTTTTAGTAGACAAAAGTACTAAATTTTTGCTGTGTTGGCCAGGCTGGTTTTGGACTCCTGACCTCAGGTGATTCACCTGCCTTGACCTCACAAAGTGCTGGGATTAAAGGCATGAGCCACCGTGCCCGGCCTTATAAGTCATTTTCATTTAACTACTTTATAATGAAAAAAGGCTTCCTTTTCCAATTCTGAGGGAGAAGTTTATTACCAAATTATTTGTGTCCAGTCCAACTCCTTCCTCTTACCTCAGGGAGGGAGGTGCTCCTCTCCTGTTCAAGTTCAGTGCTACTTGACACCTGGTTCTAGGGCCTACTTCTGGGAATTTCACTTATTTCCTTTCTCTTCTGTTTGTTATTGTTGTTACTATTGTTTTTTTAAGAGACAAAGTCTCACTCCATCACCCAGGCTGGAGTGCAGTGGCCTGATCTTTGTTAACTGCAATCTCTGCCTCCCGGGTTCAAGCGATTCTCATGCCTCAGCCTCCTGAGTAGCTGGAATTACAAGTGCAAGCCACCACACCTGGTTTATTTTATTTTATTTTATTTTGTTTTGTTTTTTGTTTATTTTTTGTATTTTTGATAGAGATGGGGTTTCACCACATTGGCCAGGCTGGTCTCGAACTCCTGACCTCAAGTGATCAGCCTGCCTCAGCTTCCCAAAGTGCTGGGATTACAGGCGTGAGCAACTGCTTGGCCTGTTGTTTTTTTTTTTTTTTTTAACTTTCAATTACCCAGTTTCCCCCATGTTGACATCTTACATAACCATGGTAAATTTATAAAAACTAGGCAATTAATATTGGCTACAATACTATTAACTAAAATACAGATGTTATTTGAATTTCATTGGTTTTTTCAATAATGTCCTTTTGCTGTTTTATGTCCAATCTAGCTTACTGCACTGCATTTAGTAATTAAATCTTTCTCTGTTTCTTTCTCCCCGTACATTAATTTTTTTTTTTTTCCTTTTTGAGACACGGTCTTGCTTTGTTACACAGGCTGGAGTGCAATGGCGTGATTATGGCTCACTGCAACCTCCATCCCCTGGGCTCAAGTGATCCTTCCACCTCAGCCTCATGGGGAGCTGGGACTACAGGCCTGCGCCACCACACCCAGCTAGTTTTTGTATTTTTTGTAGAGACGGGGTTTTGCCATGTTGTGCAGGTTGGTCTTGAACTCTGGGGCTCAAGCCCCTGCTTCAGCTCCCAAAGTGTTGGGATTACAAGCGTGAGCCACCATGCCCGGCATTAATTATTTTTCTGAAATTAGTTTCATCCTTCAAAAAACAAAAACTCTTTATCCTTATCCAATCTCTCTTCTTCAAAAAGGGTTGACATAGCAGTTCATGCCCAGCAAACCAGCAGCATCAATGACTTTATAATCCATGATGAAAGGAGACTAATAAGGATGGTATAAAGTTTCTGATAAAGCTAAACTTGTTTCATTTAAATGACCATCTTTCAGTGGATGTTAGGTCTTTCCTATTTTGGGGATGGTTAAAATGTTCCTTCTTGGCCGGACACGGTGGCTCACACCTTTGGGAGGCTGAGGCAGGTGGATCACGAGGTCAGGAGATCGAGACCATCCTGGCCAACGTGGTGAAACCCTATCTCTACTAAAAATACAAAAAATTAGCCAGGCATGGTGGCGTGTCCCTGTAGTCCCAGGTACTCAAGAGGTCGAGGCAGGAGAATCGCTTGAACCTGGGAGGCAGAGGTTGCAGTGAGCCGAGATGGAGTCACCGCACTTCAGCCTGGAGTGAGACTCCATCTTAAAAAAAAAAAAAAAAAATTTCTTTTTTTATGAAGTGCTAGCAATAATACCTGATCATTTTAAAAATTGTTCTCATTTGACAAAATGTGAAAGTCAGCAGCACGCTTATTTTGGTTATTTATTGTCATTTTATTTTGTTCTGCTTTTTAAAAAATTCACTGGTCTTAGGATAACCCAAAATTCTGACAGGTGTTGGTCTAATGTCAGCCTACAGCTCCTCTTTCATTTTCCCCTTTGTCCATGCCTGCAAAATATCTCTGGCTTGTTCACACCAACCTTGTGTTTGTTGTATCAAAAGGGCCTATTTCAAGTGTTCTGCTTCTTTTTTGACATGGAGTCTTGCTGTGTTGCCCAGGCTGGAGTACAGTGGCATGATCTCGGCTCACTGCAACCTCCACCTCCCGGGTTCAAGTGATTCTCCTGCCTTAGCCTCCCAAGTAGCTGGGACTACCAGTGTGGGCCACTGCACCTGGCTAATTTTTAGTGTATTTAGTAGAGACAGGGTTTTGCCATGTTGGCCAGGCTAGTCTTGAACTCTTGACCTCAGGGGATCGCCTGCCTTGGCCTCCCAAAGTGCTGAGATTACAAGCATGAGCCACCCATGCCCAACCAAGTCTTCTGCTTCTTGACTCATCCCTGCTTCCAGGACTCTGGTGGGTTTTCTCCTGGGAACCTCTTCGTTGCTTCATTGGTTGCTTGTCCATGTGAGCTCAGGTTGGTCATTTTACATTGCACTCTAGGCATGTCATTATCCTGCTCACTGGCCCTTAATGGCTTCCTGTCATTTTCAGAATGAAGTCCAGGGTCTTAGCCAGCACAGCCATGGGGCCCTCACCCTGCCTCCTGCCACCCTCTGCTCCTGCCAGGTCAGCTCCTTGCAGCTCTCTGTTTGCTGTGTTCTACTGTGTCTTTTGCCTTTGCTTACACTGCTTTCTTTTCCAGGAATATTCTCCTTCTGACTCACCCATCACCTGGACCTTCCAAATGCCCCTTGCTTGCCTTTTGTGCTTGCTTGCCCCACCCCCTTGACTTGTCTCCCTGCCAAGCTCAAGGGCAAGGATTGTGTCACCTGACTTCATATACCCACCTTAACAGAGTGTCTAGCCCAGAGTTACCTCCCAGAAAACAGTGGCTGAATGCTTCCATATCCATTTTGTTTATATTTTTGAAAAGGAAAGTTGACATCCATTGCAATGGTCAGATTGGAAATGTTTAAAAATTATGTATCCTTGTTTATAAACTAAAAAGTTATTGCCCATCCCAGTCCTGACCCTCATTCCTCTGATTCTCATCTCCAGTGGCAACCGTATTAACCGGGTTCTGTGTGTCCTTCCGGAGATATTCTACACATGTAGAAGCATGTGTGCATAGCATGTGCAAGTACATATACTGGTACACACACCCTTCTAAAAAGCGTGTGGTAACATATTTCATATTGTTCTTCATCTGTTTTTTTTCTACTTCACAATATATTTTAGACACTTTTAAAATATCAGTACCGGCCAGGCATGGTGGTTCACGCCTGTAATCCCAGCACTTCAGGAGGCTGAGGCAGGTGGATCACTTGAGGTGAGGAGTTTGAGACCAGCCTGACCAACATGGTGAAACCTCATCTCTACTAAAAATACAAAATTAGCTGGGCATGGTGGCACATGCCCGTAATCCCAGCTACTTGAGAGAATCACTGAGGCAGGAGAATCACTTGAACCCGGGAGGCAGCGTTTGCAGTGAGCCGAGATTGAGTCATTGCACTCCAGCCTTGGCACTCCATCTCAAAAATAAAATAAAATATCAGTACCTATCAATCTTCCTCCATTTAAAAAATTGCCATAGGATATCAACGTATGGACAAATTATTTATTTATTTCCTAAGACAGGGTTATCTTGCTGTGTCATCCAGGAAGGAGTGCAGTGGCAGAAACACAGCTCACCGCGGCCTTCACCTCCTGGGCTCAAGCAATCCTCCTACCTCGGCCTCTCAAATGGCTGGGACTACAGGTGCACACCACCACACCCAGCTAATTTTTGTGTGTTTTGTAGAGACCGTGTCTTGCTATCTTGCCTTAGCAGGTCTCGAACTCTTGGGCTCAAGCAATCCTCCTGCCTCGGCCTTCCAAAGTGCTGGGTTTTCGGGTGTGAGCCACCACACACAGTGTAGATAATTGATTTCACCAGATTTTTTGTTCCCCCTCTGTATTTATAAATGCTCCATACTTATATACAATTTGCATTGCATGTTTATCTGTAGAAAAAAATTGCATAAGTGTAACTGTTTAAAATAATCAAAGAAATATATTGAAATATGCATGGTATAGGTAGTGTACTTGGACTATAATATAGGCCTCCATGCATACGGAAAAAAGGAAATAAGTGTGTACCTTGGGTCACAGGCTATAACATTCATTCATTCATTCATTCATTCATTTATTTACTTATTTATTTGAGATAGAGTCTCACTCTGTCACTCAGGTCAGAGTGCAGTGGCACGATCTTGGTTCATTGCAGCCTCTGCCTCCCAGATTCTAATGATTCTCCTGCCTCGGCCTCCTGAAGTGCTGGGATTACAGGTGCCCTCCTGCATACCTGGCTAATTTTTGTATTTTTAGTAGAGATGGGGTTTCACCATGTTGGCCAGGCTGATCTTGAACTCCTGACCTCAAGTGATCTGCCAATCTTGGCCTCCCAAAGTGCTGGGAGTACAGACATGAGCCACTACGCCCAGCCCATAAGAACATTTATTGAGCACTTACTGTATGTCTAGCATTCCACTAAGTTTTCTAATTACATTATTTTACTTAGTTCTCATAGAAATCTTAAGATGTAGATACTATTATTATCCTTATTCTATTTTATTTTATTTTACTTTTTTTTTTGAGACAGAGTCTTGCTCTGTTGCCTAGGCTGGCGTAATCTCGGCTCACTGTAACCTCCGCCTCCTGGGTTCAAGCAGTTCTCCTGCCTCAGCCTCCTGAGTAGCTGAGACTATAGGTGTGCGCCACTATGCCCAGCTAATTTTTGTATTTTTAGTAGAGACGGGGTTTCGCCATGTTGGTTAGGCTGGTCTCTAACTTCTGACCTCAGGTGATCTGCCTGCCTTGGCCTCCCAGAGTTCTGGGATTACAGGCGTGAGCCACCGCACCCAGCCATCCTATTCATAAGGAAGCTAAAGATCAACAAGTCTAATTAATGTGCCCGAGGTCATATGGCCAGGGACCTGATCCTCAGGCACCTGACTGCTGGACCAGGTGATAAATGGATACACTTCAGGGCTGTGTGCAGTCAGTACGTCATTACTGGGCCCCTGCTGTGGGCCAGACACAGTGGCAGGTTCTGGGGAGATGCACGTGTCCCTGCCTTTGAGGAGCTTACATTCTTGAGCAGAGCAAAGGAAGAATATGACTGGAAATGAAGTGGGAGAGGCTGGGGAGTAGCGGGCACATCTGCAGACACATGGTCAAAGGGTGGTTTTCATGGAGCCTGTTGGGAGTGGGGTGTGCAGGGTCACCTCTACAAGACAGAAAGGCTCCCACAGCCAGACCTGACTCCGTAGGATCACGTCTGCGTTAGAAGCATAAAGACACATGCCAAGAGCCAGACTATGTGGGGAGTCTGTGAAAGGGGCCCCAGCCCGGGGAGTCCATGGTGCTATTCCACAGCTGAGGTTGGAAGTATCCAGTTACACTTAATGCCACCAGCAATCAGGATCATCCAGCTGTCTGCCTTTGTTCTGATTCCATGTGATCAAGGCCTGGAGCCTGCAGCCTGGAGCCGTGGATGAGCAACCAGCATACTGGAAAGTGGAGTTCCACACTTCTCAGGGTAGAGTTCCACACCTGTCAGGCTGGGGCCAGTCTTGGACTGAGGCAAGTTCACCAAGGTGTGCTGCCATTTGGGCACCTGCCTGGGGGGCCTAGTGGCTTGCCCCTGATAGCACCAGGCCTTGATGCTATCCATTTCCTCCAAACTGCAGCAGAGTAAGCCTGAAGAAACTGCCAGTGCAGCTAGATGAGAAGGCTGAGGCCCAGGCTGGGAAAGGGACGGTCATGACAGGCATATAAACACATTCATCCTGGTTGTGACTCAGGAATCACCAGGAGAACGACTCAGGAAGAAAACCACTCCTCTGTCACTTTTTGGCTGTGGAAAGACACATTTTTCCCTATTGTCTGCAACCCCACTATGATCATAAATCCGGTGTCTGGCCAAGCAGGTGAAGCCCGTGGGGCACAGGTGAAAACACAGATGCCAGGCCCATCCCCTGAGCATCTGGCTTGGTAGATCTGAGGTAGAACCAGCACTTGTGCTCTTAATGTGTTTTCTTGTGTTACAGCAACCTGATTCTAAGGCTTTGGTCCAAGAATTTTCTTTCTTTTTTTTTTTTTTTTGAGATGGACTCTTGCTCTGTCACCCAGACTGGAGTGCAGTGGAGCAATCTCGGCTCACTGCAACCTCCACCTCCCAGGTTCAAGCAGTTCTCCCTCAGCCTCCCAAGTAGCTGGGACTACAGGCGCACGCCACCATACCTGGCTAATTTTTGTATTTTTAGTAGAGACAGGGTTTCACCATGTTGGCCAGGCTGGTCTTGAATTCCCGACCTCAAATAATCCACCCGCTTCGGCCTCCTAAAGTGCTGGGATTACATGAGCCTGCCACCACCCCTGGCTAATTTTTTTATTTTTAGTAGAGACAGGGTTTCACCACATCACCCTGGCTGGTCTCAAACTCCTGACCTCAAGTGATCCACCCGCCTCAGCCTCGCAAAGTGCTGGGATTACAGGCATGAGTGAGCCACTGTGCTCGACCTGGCCCAAGAATTTGACCAATCGATATTAAGGTAGTACAGATCAAATGTCTCAAGGGACTCTAGAAGGCCGGAAGCTTGCGGGAGGGGATCTCCTAGCATCACTGTGTGCAGGCAGTGTGCTGTGTTTAAATCAGCAGGAGGCTGGAGAGCTGGGTTCTGTTCTGTTCTTAGCTCAGCCACTCCCCAGCATGAACCTGGAACAGCATCCTTCTCCCTTCTCTTCTCTCAGCCCTGGTTTTCCTATTTGCAAAGGGAGAGTTTTTAAGCAGATAAGCCCTAAGATTCTCTTACTTGACAATTTATGTATGCAAAATTCATGCACCACCACCAGGGGGAGCTAAATCCATGGTTAGCTGGGCTTTGGATCAGAGTAGCTAAGAACTATAGAACCTTCCGTTTTGCAACCTGGCAACTTGTGCTAAGCAAAAGATCGTCAGGGTTTGGGAGTCATAGATGGGGGTATTTTGTGCACCAACTTATAATATGAGACAAAACTGTAAATATTTTCAGTATAAAATTTTGATGAGTCATAAATGAAGTTATACTAGTGGAAATTTTAGCTCTTTTGAGAATTATTTCCTTTCCCTCCAAATCTTGTAGTTTTCTCCCATAATCTCTATTACCAGACACATTAATATCCTGAAATGTACTGTGCTAGTAATGGGATAGTAATCCACGTTGGTGCTGGAGTTCAGATCTTTTAAAGGAGGGTCAAATGATCTGTTTTTCATATTAAGACATTTTAAAAGTTTTCCTTTGTTTATATTTAGAAGAGATTGTAATCTGAGTAGAGGAAGTAAACCTTGAAGGACTGTGAAAGGGGAGATAAGATAATGAATGACCTGTCTAACATCAAAAAGTTTTGGGATCCGTAGATACCATATGATTCATTGTTGCTGTTTAGCATAACCATTATGTGAATATAATAGCTGTTGCTTTGATGTTTATGCAGAAAGGATCTTAAGCAATTATGCCTTATTGTACTATTCATTTCTATTTCTTTTTTTTATTTCAAAAAGCCAATTTTTATTTTGTTGATCCTTTGTATTTTTTTATTTCATAATGTTTTTTATTATTTTTTTATTATACTTTAAGTTCTAGGGTACATGTGCATAATGTGCAGGTTTGTTACATGTGTATACTTGTGCCATTCTCTTCCCTTATTGGAGTACTTTTAGAAGAGCATGAAGTATGGAAGGAAGGAGTGGTGACCGCTTTCTGTTCAG
The DNA here is from genome assembly GCF_002776525.5 of Piliocolobus tephrosceles. NCBI lineage: Eukaryota > Metazoa > Chordata > Mammalia > Primates > Cercopithecidae > Piliocolobus > Piliocolobus tephrosceles. Next base: position 116,475,383 of record NC_045444.1, read on the forward strand.
AAGTGAATATAGTGGTGTCAGGAGGTAGAGATCACATTTACACATTTCTTCCTCACCAGGAGGAAGTCAGGACACAGGGGAGGACAGCACAACAGGGCTGGCCAGGGCTGCTGCTGTTTGGGATAGGAGGCAGGATGGGTAGGGGGAAGCTGGGTATGGGCCATGGAGGCTGTTCTGGTGCTCCATTATGAGGGGACAGCAATCATGCCTTTGTTTGTGTGAACCCGAGATTTAGCTCCCACTTACAAGTAAAGACATGCGATATTTGGTTTCCTGTTTCTGTGTTACTTTGCTTAGGATAACAGACTTCAGCAGCATCCACACTGCTGCAAGGACATGGTTTCATTCTTTTTTTATGGTGTGCCGTGGCAAAAGCTAACAGAAGAATAGAACATCTTCTACATTCAACACCAAAATTGCTCACACCTTGCAGGAATTGGAGAAGGTTTGGATCACATCACTGGGTGTAGCATCTTGATGAGTTGAAGGACTAAACCTTGAAGGACTGTGAAAGGGGAGATAAGATAATGAATGACCCGTCTAACATCAAAAAGTTTTGGGGTCCGTAGATACCATGTGATTCAGTGTTGCTGTTTAGCATAACCATTATGCTAAACAGAGTGCTTAGCATAATGCTAAGTGCTAGCTAAAGACAGAGAGAAGATGGAATGATGGTAGAGGGAGCAAATTATAAATACAACTCTGGCCAGGCATGGTGGCTCATGCCTGTAATCGCAGCCCTTTGGGAGGCTGAGGCGGGCCGATTTCAAGGTCAGGAGTTCGAGACCAGCCTGATCAACATGGTGAAACCCTGTCTCTATCAAAAATACAAAAATTAGCCAGGCATGGTGGTGTGCACCTGTAGTACCAGCCACTTGGGAGACTGAGGCAGCAGAATCACTTGAACCCAGTAGGCAGAGGTTGCAGTGAGCCAAGATCAAACCACTGCACTCCAGCCTGGTCAACAGAGTGAGACTCTGTCTTAAAAAAAAAAAAAAAAAAAAAGATAGATTAAAAAAAAAAATAGATAAGGCCGGGCTCATGCCTGTAATCCCAGCACTGTGGGATGCCGAGGTGGGCGGATCACCTGAGGTCGGGAGTTCAAGACCAGCCCGACCAACATGGAGAAACCCCATCTCTACTAAAAATACAAAATTAGCTCAGTGTGGTGGTGCATGCTGTAATCCCAGCTACTCAGGAGGCTGAGGCAGGAGAATCTCTTGAACCCGGGAGGCAGAGATTACAGTGAGCCGAGATTGAGCCACTGTACTCCAGCCTGGGCAACAAGAGCAAAACTCCATCTCAAAAATAAAAATAAATAATACATACATAGATAAATAGAGATGAATTGGAATTAACTAGAGGCAACAAACATCACCCAGATGTTGACAGTGACTGATGGGACTTGGCTGCAGTGGGGTGGGGGTGAAGGTGGAGAATAAGCACATTTTCCCTTGCGTGAGGGAGTGTTACCTGGTGTTAGCAGGAGCATGTTGTTTCTACTGCCATCACTGGGAAGTGAAAGTGTGTGCAGAAGGTATGTCCTTCAGATACACGTGCACTTAGATATTTGTGTCTGGCTCTTCTCCTCAAAGAGGAGGTTTCTCAAGGCAGGACCTGTGTCTGGCACAGGTAGTGTTTCTCCCAGTGTCCCACAGGCAGCAGGAGTTTGATAATGAGTTTGAGCGAGTAAATGGCTTTTACTTAACACGTGTGCTGTAACCCACCTCTGACTTTTCCCACTCACAGCTGTGCATGTCTGATAAACTGTGGGAACAGATAGTCCAGTCGACCTGCCACACCATCACTGCTGACGTGAGGGCCCTAGCGGAGGACACGGGCTGGAGGCAGCTGTTCTTCACCAACAAGCTCCAGCTCCAGCGGCAGCTCCGCAAGAGGAAACAAAAATGTGGAAACCTGAGAGAAAAGCAACCTTAGGCACATGTTTTCCTACCAGCAGGGAGCTGAGGCACGGCTGTGTTTCTCTTCAGTGTCCAAATCTCTTCCGTCTCCTTTTCTTAAGAACTAAGAGGTTTTGTTGATGCATGGAGCCATTTGAAACTCATAGAGGATTTGCACACAAATGCAGCAGAATCTGGCTCCCCAGTGCCTTGCTAGAGTCACCATAATTCTGAGGTCAAATCATGGCCCCAGGACAAGGGCTGCAAGACAGAGAGTCCCATAGGCCATCATCCTGCTTATCCCACACCCATTAGAAAAGACGCTTCTATTGTATATAAACAAACAATAAATGATTATTAGTAGGTTTTTATTAGACATGTGTTTTATCTAGGCATTGGAAAGGGTAATGGTGCTTTTGAATTTTTTCCTGGCGTTGTGTCATGTGAGTCCAGCCATGAAGCTGGTGGCTGAGTGTCCCCACCAGGAACCGTGAAGGGTAGGTACCACAGGAGGCACTCGGGGTGGGTGCAGCTGCCTTCCCAACTTTGCTCTGCTAAGTCCATATTCAGGGCCCTGTCCTTGGGGGCCCAGGATGCCAGGCTCCATCCCCACATGTAGATAGCTTCCGACCTGGCGCTGGAGCATGATTGGAGAAGTGCAGGCATCCTGTTTGCGGACCTTGCTCAAAGTACAACTTCCCAGGACTACTTCACATTGTTAAATAAACCTAGAAACTTTTTTTTTTTTTTTTGTATTTTCTTTTTAGTAGAGGTGGAGTTTCGCCATGTAGGCCAGGCTGGTCTTGAACTCCTGACCTCAAGTGATCCACCCGCTCCGGCTTCCAAAGTGTTGGGATTACAGGCGTGAGTCACTACGTCTGGCCAAAACCTATAAACATTTCTTAGAAAAATGCCGTTTCCCCAAAGGAATGAGAACAGCTACCATTTTCAACAAGGGTATTTAGGAAAACAGGCTATGAGTTAACTTAGTAAAAATGTAAATACGGTTTGCATGCTGTTAACATGGCAGAGGGGTAAAAAGAATACAGTCCTAGGGGAGAAAGGTCACTTCACTGGGAAGGGTTACTTAACAATGTTTTTCTCTCTGCACTTTTATGATTATTAAGTACCCCTAGAAAATGAACTCCTAGCTGCAAATAATCTAATGACTCCTTTTAGGTTACAGAGCGAAGTAGCTTTCTACGTCCACATGACCTTATAATATAGCCTTATAAATTCTTCTTTCCTGCAACCTCCATTTTCCTACCTAGGAAAACTCACATACCTCTGGTGCCAGAGAAACTGCCCAGGATGATGCACCAGGGCCCCGTGGACAATACAGAAGTTGTGGACTCTGGCTCTTTGTCCCACCTAAGTCCTTCCAGAAGGGCTCTACAGCATGGCTTAGTGACATTAAAAAAAAACTAAACCCATGGAATACCAAACAAGATTTTAATCTTCATTCACACACCCTTAGAACCCAGTCATTGGGCTCCCCGGTGCCAGTTTGAGACCCTCAACCTAGCCCTCCCTGCTCTCGTTGCTGGAAGTACACAGTCAGAAGTTTTCCGTGACTGTGAGATTCAGTGCAATCTGCTTCCCGGCACATGAGGACCCTGACATAGTTATGTCTGGATTTAGTCCAAGAACAGAGCAAAGCTTTACTTGTCAAGAGACCCAGGCCTCATTCTCCACTCAGAAGAGTCTGCTAGGGCGGGTACAGGTGACCAGCAGGCAGCTCAGAGCAGGAGGGCACGTGCTCTGCACAGCTCTGGCTGCCTTGGCTCTCCCTGAGCTCGCAGACTTCACTCATGGCCTATTTTCAGTGACAGAACATAGGTTTTATTGTGAGGATGCAGACACGACCACAATTATGTATGTCAACATAACTTCATAAATATGTAACTGTAACTTATTTGTAACATCAGTGCAAAATGATTAAAGTTTCACGTGTAGTGTTTTATCAACAGATTCTGAAAGCTTATGGACATGCGTAATAGTCGATTCAACATGAATCAATAAGAACACAAATATGGCAGTTTGAAAACACTATATACCTACACACATATATATTATACTTACAATATACACTTATATATAGTATATAATAATATTACATATAAAATGTTATAAAAATAGATGCTAATGTAAATAAAAATAAGAGCTATTAATATGTTGGACTATTCTTAAATAATAGCTAAAATAATACAGACTATTCAATTATTTCAATACTTACTTGCCCTAATAATCTGAGTGCCTTATTACTTGATTATAATTGTTTTTGCCAAAATAGAAACAATATCATCAAGTGAACATCCTGTGTGTCCCCAGCATCCTTAGCGGTTGAAACACTTTGTCCCTCCCTCCCCCATCTCATTTTCCGTGTCCATGTGACGATCCCATAACGTGGTAATAGGCAGCGATGGTCTTGACTTTCTGCTTCTATTAACAGCTTTCATGTGGATGGATAAATCTGCTTTATGTCTTAATATTTCAGAGTGAAATGCCACACAATTTTTTTTTTTTTTTTTAAGGCAGAGTTCCATTCTTTTCACCCAGGCTGGAGTGCAATGGTTCAATCTCAGTTCACGGAACCCTCTACCTCCTGGATTCAAGCGATTCTCCTGCCTCAGTTTCCCTAGTAGCTGGAATTACAGGCACCCGCCACCAAGCCCCACTAATTTTTGTATTTTTAGTAGAAACAGGGTTTCACCATATTGGCCAGGCTGGTCTCGAGCTCCTGACCTCAGGTGACCCGCCCACCTCAGCCTCCCAAAGTGCTGGAATGACAGGTGTGAGCCATAGTGCCCAGACTTACAGCATTTTATAATCTTGCTCTTTCTTATCTTTTCAATCAAACGTGTTTCTACTCTGTTCTCATTTGCCACTGTAATTATACAATACTGAAAATTTCTGATTGTTTATATATTTAGTGTTATAAGAGCAATGTATTAACAATAGAAAATATGTATTTTTAATTTATAACTAAATAATAAACATATTTCACTTAATGTCAAGTTCTACTACTACTTTTTTCCCAAACAGGTTCATATAGTATATGCATTAAGCCTCAGCAATATAGAATCCAAAATGTTTTCTTTCTTTCTTTCTTTCTTTCTTTCTTTTTTTTTTTTTTTGAGACAGAATCTGGCTCTTGTCACCCAGGCTAGAGTGCAATGGTGCAATCTTGGCTCCCTGCAACTACCGCCTCCTGGGTTCAAGCTATTCTCCTGCATCAGCCTCCCGAGTAGCTGGGATTACAGACACATGCCACCACACTGGGCTAATTTTTATATTTTTAATAGAGATGGAGTTTCACCATGTTGGCCAGGCTGGTCTCAAACTCCTAACCTTGTGATCCACCCACCTCGGCCTCCCAGAGTGCTGGGATTACAGGCGTGAGCCACCGTGCCTGGCCTAAAATGTTTTCTTTTACTGAGTAGGCCCCAGAACTAAGGCTGAGATGATCATGTGGGGAGGGACTGCAAGCAAGGGTAAGGACAATGCATCAGGTACCACTTGTCATTGTTTTGTGAGCTGCTTGTGTACATAATGGTCATCAGTCTTTATTTATTACCCCAAACTGGCTCCCGAGATGCTGAAGAATAATATAAAACAACCTTACGAAAAAAACATGTGCATCACAGTTTTTTGCTCTTGAGTTTTAGTATAATGACCTCTATCTTCAGTTTGTATTAATATACTGTGAGAGAGTATCCAAGCTTTTCAATTATGAGTAGTTGGTTTCAACTTGAAATGGATGTCTTTGATGTCATGTTAAAAACATCAAGTGATGAAAAAATATCTTGAAACAAATGACAATGGAAACACAATATCAAAACCTATGGGATGCAGCAAAAGCAATCTGAGAGGGAAGTTAATAGCAACAAATGCCTATATTAAAAAAGAAGAGAGACCCCAGGCCAGGTGCAGTGGCTCATTTGTCTAATTACAGCACTTTGGGAAGCTGAAACGGGAGGATCCTTTGAGCCCAGGAGTTCAAGACCAGCCTGGGCAACATAAGGAGACCCTGTCTCCACAACAAATAAAAATATTAGCCCAGCATGGTGGCACAAGCTACTTGGGAGGCTGAGGTGACAGGATCACTTGAGCCCAGAAGGTCAAAGCTCTAGTGAGCTGTGATCACACCCCTGCACTCCAGGCTGGGCAACAGAGTAAGACTGGTTCATAAATAAATAAATAAATAAATACCCTAAATAAATAGCCTAACATTACATCTCAACGAGTTAGTGGAAGAACAAGCTAAATCCAAAGTTAGCGGAAGGAAGGAAATAAAAATTCCAACAGAAAAAATCAAATAGCAGAAAAACCATAGGAAAAACTCAGTAAAACCAAGAGTTAGTTCTTTGAAAAAATAAACAAAATCAGCAAACCCCTAGCTAAACTAAGGAAAAAAAGAAGACTCAAAATCAGAGATGAAAGTGGAGCCATTCCAATATATGCCTCAGAAATCAAAGGATCATAATGGACTATTATGAATAATTACATGCCAACAAATTGTATAACCTAGAAGAAATGGATAAATTCCTAGAAAAGTATAACTTACCAAGATTGAATTGATGAGAAATAGAAACCTTGAACAGAATAACAAGTGAAGAGATTGAAGAAGTAATTAAAAACCTTCCAGTGAAGAAAATCTCAGGACCAGATGGCTTTCATGGTTAATTTCTAGAAACATACAAAGAAGAGTTGTTACCAATACTTCTTAAACACTTCTGAACAATAGAGCTAGAGGGAATACTTCCAAACATATTTTATGAGGCCAGCATCATCTTGATACCAAAGCCAGACAAAAATGCAAGACAAGAAAACTTCAGGCCAGCATCTCTGATGAACACTGGTGTGAAAATCCTTCATAAAATATTAGAAAACTGAATTCAACAACACAAAAAGATTGTACATCAAGAGAAAGTGAGATTTATGTTCTCGTGGTTTCCTTCGTTGGGGGTAGTAGGGGAGGGGATAAAAGGATTGGGAAGGTGATCGAGTTTGAAATCTCCTTGGAGATTCTGATATGCTCCTCTGAGTAGAGTTTATTCTCAGCGCCATCCTGTTCTTTTTTTCTTTCTTTTTTTTTTTTTTTTTGAGATGGAGTCTCACTCTGTCGCTCAGGTTGGAGTGCAGTGGTGTGATCTTGGCTCACTGAAACCTCTGCCACCCGGGTTCAAGCGATTCTCCTGCCTCAGCCTCCCCAGTAGCTGGGACTACAGGCATCCACCACTGCGCCTGGCTAATGTTTGTAGTTTTAGTAGAGATGGCGTTTCACCATCTTGGCCAGACTGGTCTCAAACTCCTTACCTCATGATCCACCCGCCTCAGCTTCCCAAAGTGCTGGGATTACAGGCGTGAGAGCCACCATGCCCAGTCTTTTTTTTTTTTTTTTTTTTTTTTTGAGACAGAGTGTTGCTCTGTCGCCCAGGCTGAAATGTGGCGGTGTGATTTCAGCTCTCTGCAACCTCTGCCTCCCAGGTTCAAGCGATTCTCCTCCCTCAGCCTCCTGAGTAGCTTGGATTACAGGCATGTGCCACCACTCCCAGCTAATTTTTGTATCTTAGTAGAGACAGGGTTTCGCCATGTTGGCCAGGCTGGTCTGGAACTCCTGACCTCAGGTGATCCGCCCACCTCAGCCTCCCAAAATGCTAGGATTATAGGCATGAGCCACCATGCCCGACCACCATCCTGTTCTTTTGATTAATACTTATGAGACCCATGACTTGACGATCAATCTGACCTCCCACTTTGCAGAGATTAAGCTTATCAGCGTGAACTTCTCTTAGCTTATCTGTCAAGGTTTTGTATAAACAGCCTTCCCCTACCTGTGCAGCCTGGCCTCATCCCTATTCCTACTTACTTCAGGCTATTCTTTGAAGCTGAGCTCCTCCTGTGCTTTCCGGGTCTGTGTTTTCACCCGTTTTGTTCTCCCGTTGCCCCATCATCATGCCAGCCCCCTAACCAAGTCATGCCCTGCCTCCAGGGCCACTTCACACTTCAGCCGTCTCTCCTTCTGATTCCCCTAGCACAAAGTGTGCTGCTGGGATCTTGGGAGTACTCAAAACCCTTCGGTGGTCTGCGAGGTCAGAACTATTTTCGTAATAATACTAAGACATTATTTACCTTTTTCATTCATTCATTCATTTTTTTTTTTTTTTGAGAGAGGGTCTCACTCTGTTACCCAGGCTGGAGTGTAATACGCAATCTTGGCACACTACAACCTGTACTACCCAGGCTCAAGCAATCCTCCCACCTCACCCTCCCAAGTAGCCGGGACCATAGGTAGTGCCACCATGCCTGGTTAATTTTTGTATTTTAGACCGGGCGCGGTGGCTCAAGCCTGTAATCCCAGCACTTTGGGAGGCCGAGACGGGTGGATCACGAGGTCAGGAGATCGAGACCACCCTGGCTAACACGGTGAAACCCCGTCTCTATTAAAAAATACAAAACAAAATTGCCGGGCGAGGTGGCGGGCGCCTGTAGTCCCAGCGACTCAGGAGGCTGAGGCAGGAGAATGGCTTAAACCTGGGAGGCGGAGCTTGCAGTGAGCTGAGATCCAGCCACTGCACTCCAGCCTGGGCGACAGAGTGAGACTCCGTCTC